>NC_073417.1:1485702-1785702 GCF_028641065.1 Leucoraja erinaceus
TCGCAGATCCCGCGGCCATTCCAAGCCACGCGTGGCGGTGAGTCCCAGGGCCCTCTCCAGGAGCTCTTCCCCCACACTCGCCTGCGGGAGAATCGCCGGTTGCATCTTAGCCCTGAAAGCGGTCTCCCTCCAGGGACCCGCGGGCTCCCCGGTGCCTCCGTCCGTGCAGACCCGCAGTTGCAAGCCTCCGAATCTTCCGGAGTTCCTGGGCGCGCAGCAGCAGCAGCGCTCCACCACCGCTCACCCGCTTGGACTCGTTCACTCCGCGACGGTGAGGTGATTCGTGTCGGCACCCTGTCCCAGTTCTTCTCCTTGGAGGCCGCTCCTCGTTGTAGCCCCAAACCGTGCAGGGAGAGATTACAAGTTACCCCCTCCCGCCCACCCCCCACAGACCCCACACAACACACCCGCAACAAAAAATAACAAAAACTACTACCAAACATAGACCAAAATAATAAAAACGCGGACGGGCTCAGAGGCCGCTGCTGACGGTGATCGCCCGCCTACAACAGTAGTGTATTGTTCAACAATATCGCCTTGGTGATCAACAGATGGCACCTGGTGAGTTTTACCATCCTCAGAAGCATGAACCCTCGCTGCGCTGGTGAGTTTTAACAGAGCCTTAGTTTGTGATTGATTCAAACCCCCCTTATTCACTCGCATCATGTCGTACCATCCGTAGGGGGTGCCGTAGGAATTTGTAGATACATCGTAAGCGCTCGTTAACACCGCCGGAGGTACTCTTGGAAATTAGGTAAGTCGGGAATTTTTTTTCCACCCGCTTAAAAATGTCCCCGAGTTAAAAAAATGTCGGGATGACAGAATTAAGTCTGAACCGTGGGACAGGTCTTGAAGTGTGCGGGCACTCGCTGGCCGGAGGGGACTTGGGGTGCCGAAGGTCAGTTTTCCACGCTTATTCTAAACTAAATCACACTAAACAAAACTCTTTGCCTCTAAAGACTGGTTAATGCCGCAACTTCCATAAAGGGGAATTGTCAAACAATTCATAGCAGTCGTTTACATGTTGGAGATTTGGAGTGTGTTTGGGATGATTATCAATGTAAAATATTAGCAACGCACCCCTAAAAGCTTGCGGAATGACAGGACTGCGATCAGACACGTCACGACTGTAACAATAAGTATCACGGTATTATGGATTTGATTAAAGTCTAAGATTCACAGCAGGATTTTTATAATTCTAATATTCCGGTATTGGTTTTATTATACGCACTTAGCCAACAAATAAGAACCATTTGTGTAGAATGGAACTGCAGATGCTGGTTTACACTGAAGAATAGACACAAAATGCTGGAGTAACTCAGCGGGGTCGGGAGCATCTCTGGAGAACATGGGATATGGGTGAAATTTCACAGAGTACTGAGTTCCGAGAGAGCACTCGTGAAAACGTCATCTATCCATGCTCTCTAGAGTGCTGCCTGGACCCGACTGAGTTAGTGATGGCCTGTCCCACTGTTCCAAGCTCATTCAAGAGCTCTCCCGAGTTTAAAAAATAATCAAACTCGTGGTAAGTACGCAGCGGGTACGTCGGAGCTCGGTGACGTCTCTTAGCGGCTCGTAACTCTAATGGCAGGTACTCGGGAAACGCGGTAAGCTCGGGAAGACTCGTGAAGATTTTTGAACATGTTGAAAAATGTCCACGAGAGCCCCGAGTACCTACGAGCGGGCATTACCGTAAATCTCCCAGTTCGAATCATGGCAAACGCGGGAGAGCTCTTTGAATGAACTCGTACAGTGGGACAGGGCCATAACTCCAGCACTCTGTGCCTTTGTTTCTCTGCAATAATGAACATGGCTCACACAGTATTTGATCGCAGACGGAAAGCGTGGATGTAAATTTCAGGAGACATCTCTTAGTGAACTTTAGCGAGTGAATTAATTCGCTATTATGTCAAAACTGCAAAGAAAAATCTGATGGGGGAGTTTGAAGATCACACTGTATAAACTGGACTGAGTGGAGTCATGGAAAATAGGTTAGCACCCTTTTTCTTTCAAGTAAATCTGTTAGAACTCTTCCTTCTCCCAAGTGAATCAGGTTGTTCGAAGATCATTGATTCTCAGTTCAATACTTGAACTTTGATGATTTGCCATGATCAAATACTGAAGAGGGGGTCCTTCAAGGATAGAAACTTTGCTTCGAACAGTTTAATATTCTTCTCTCAACTCTGAGAAAAATATTTTTGTTGCCTAGACTAGAGGGTCTGAGCTACAGGGAGAGTTTGAGCAGGCTGGGACTCTATTCCTTGGAGCGCAGGAGGATGAGGGGTGATCTTATAGAGGTTGATAAAATCATGGGAGGAATAGATAAAGTGATTGTACGGGGCCCTAGTGAGACCACACCTGGAGTATTGTGTGCAGTTTTGGTCCCCTCATTTGAGGAAGGACATTCTTGCTATTGAGGGAGTGCAGCGTAGGTTCACCAGGTTAATTCCCGGGATGGCGGGACTGTAATATGATGAAAGAATGGGTTGACTGGGCTTGTATTCACTGGAATTTAGGAGGATGAGAGGGTATCTTATAGAAACATATAAAATTCTCAAGGGATTGGACAGGCTAGATGCAGGAAAAATGTTCCCGATGTTGGGGGAGTCCAGAATTTGGGGTCACAGTTTAAGAATAAGGGGTAGGTCATTTAGGAATTAGAACGTATAAAATTATAAAAGGACTGGACAAGCTAGACGCAGAAAAAATGTTCCCAATGTTGGGCGAGTCCAGAAATAGGGGCCACAGTCTTAGAATAAAGGGGAGGCCATTTAAAACTGAGATGAGAAAAAACGTTTTCACCCAGAGAGTTGTGAATCTGCGGAATTCTCTGCCGCAGAAGGCAGTGGAGGCCAATTCAATACACAATAGACAATAGACAATAGATGCAGGAGTCTGTCTCTACGTAATCCTGTCAGTCTTTGTCCAAGATGGCTGCCGTGAAGGGAGAGTGGACGCTGGCGTGCTTTAACTGCCGCTGCTCTCTCTTCACACTGTATTTTTGATTTTTTGTTTTCGGACTGAATTATGTTTTTAATTTTTGTTTCTGCGATGTCTTTATTATTTATTTTATTCTGATTATATGTTTTTTATTCCTGTTAATCTCTGTAAGGTGTCCTTGAGATGTCTGAAAGGCGCCCAATAAATAAAATGTATTATTATTATTATGAATGTGATCATGGCTGATCATCCCCAATCAGTACCCCGTTCCTGCCTTCTCCCCATATACCCTGACTCCACTATCTTTAAGAACCTTATCTAGCTCTCTCTTGAAAGCATCCAGAGAACCGGCCTCCACCTAAGGCAGAAAATTCCACAGACTTCACTGGATGTATTCAAGAGAGAGTTAGATTTAGCTCTTGGGGCTAATGGAATCAGGGGATATGGGGAGAAAGCAGGAAAGGGGTACTGATTGGGGATGATCAGCCATGATTATATTGAGTGGCAATGCTGGCTCGAAGGGCCGAATAGCCTACTCCTGCACCTATTGTCTATGTTTCTATGAATGCACAGAGTCTCTTACCCAGAGGATGGGAGTCGAGGACCAGAGGACTTAGGTTTAAGTTGAGGGGGGGGAAATATGTAGTAGGAACCTGAGGGGTAACTTATTTTACACAAAGGGGTGGCCCATTGTTAGCTGGGGAAGAGGTGGTAATGACACTTAAGGCCCTGTCCCACTTACGTGTCCTTGGCACGCAATTTATGCAACCTCGTGGTCGCGTTGAGGCGCACGGGCATCGCGTGGCTGCGCGGGGCCGG
Organism: Leucoraja erinaceus; assembly: GCF_028641065.1. Classification (NCBI taxonomy): domain Eukaryota; kingdom Metazoa; phylum Chordata; class Chondrichthyes; order Rajiformes; family Rajidae; genus Leucoraja; species Leucoraja erinaceus. Next base: position 1,489,462 of record NC_073417.1, read on the forward strand.
TCCCAATGAGAAGCGTGGACGGGTATGGAGTTGTGCGCGATATCGCGCGGAGTTCCGACATTTTTGTAGCGAGCAAAATCTTCAAAGGTGTCAAAGGTATTTTAATGGTCACATTCACATACACCCAGGTGTAGTGAAGTGAAATGTTTTCTGCCATTTTGCAGCACACAAAAAAATAATACAGACATAACACCAATGAGAGTCTTAAACACATAGAACATCCCCCCACAATGGCTCCCACCACGAGGGAAGGCACAAAGTCCAGTCCCCAACGGCCTGTTGCGTAACTGTCGGCTAAAGTGGGACAGGGGCAAGGCCTTGGCGCGACGCAACGTCTCACCTCCAACAGCAGCAGAAAATTGAAGATAGACACAAAATGCTAGACACAAGAAAATTGAATATGGACACAAAATGCTGGAGTAACTCAGCGGGACCGGCAGCATCTCTGGAGAGAAGCAATGGGTGACGTTTCATGTCGAGACCCTTCTTTCAGACTGAAGAAGAGACTCGACCCGAAACATCACCCATTGCATCTCTCCACAGATGCTGCCGGTCCCGCTGAGTTACTCCTGCATCTTGTGTCCATCTTAGAATAACATCACGCGCTCCAGACGGCTGTGCGTACGCATGAAATCGCGCGCGACCTTTGCGGGACCGTCGCGCCTCAACGCGACCACGAGGTTGCGTAATTAGCGTGCCAAGGACAGGGGCTTTACCCAATAGTGAAAGGTTTGGTTACAGTGGATGTGGAGAGGATGTTTCCAGCAGTTTGAGAGTCTCGGACCAGATTAAGACCCCTTTCACATAAGTCTAAACAAAGTCCTCTAAAGCTGCATCATAACTGATGGGCCGAAGGGCCTGATCCTGTGCTGTACTGATCTATATTCTGAAGAAGGGTCTCGACCTGAAACGTCACCTATTCCTTCGCTCCATAGATGCTGCCTCATCCGCTGAGTCACTCCAGCATTTTTGTCAACCTTCTTATATTTCGTTATATTATATATACTTAGTTTTATGTTTTTGTTCTACTATTCCAGCATCGTGGTGTGCCAAACTTTATTTTAACCTGTGAGTTTTTCCCTTCGTTTTTCCAGAAATGTAGTCTGCCGGCTCAGAACAATTGTGGAAATCATTTGTGGATTTAGCTTGTGACAAAGATTAGGCACAAAATGCTGGAGTAACTCAGCGGGACAGGCAGCAACTCTGGAGAGGAGGAATGGGTGATGTTTCAGCTCAAGACCTGGTTCTGAAGAAGGGTCTCGACCCGAACCGTCACCAACGAATAAGGGGTAAGCCATTTAGAACGGAGACGAGGAAACACTTTTTCCACACAGAGAGTTGTGAGTCTGTGGAATTCTCTGCCTCGGAGGGCGGTGGAGGCCAGTTCTCTGGATGCTTAACGTCAGAGTACTGGACATTCAGATGTTGAGGATGTACAGGGCTGCAGTTGATTGATTTTTGTGCTTTAATGGATACAGAGGATAAACAACCTGGTTAAACTGAGACGCTAAATCACCCAAGAATTTGAGTAGCAACGCCGACTTATGCAACTCTCGACCCGAAACGTCGCCTATTCCTTCTCCCCATAGATGCTGCCTCACCCGCTGAGTTTCCCCAGCATTTTTGTCTACCTTCTGTTTCTTCCTTGGGATTAGTTCCCACTATAGTTCATTGTCCGAAATACTGTTATGCACCTTATCATCGTACTAGGCGGCACAGTGGTGCAGCGGTAGAGTTGCTGCCTCACAGCGCCAGAGACCCGCGTTCCATCCTGACCACGGGTGCTGTCTGTACAGAGTTTGTACGTTCTCCCCGTGACCTGCGTGGGTTTTCTCCGGGTGCTCTGGTTTCCTCCCACACTGCGGGATTGTAGGTTAATTGCCTTCTGTAAATTGACCCTAGTGTGTGGGATAGAACTAGTGTACGGATGATGCCGTCTGTGGAATTCTCTGCCTCAGAGGGCGGTGGAGGCCGGTTCTCTGGATACTTCCAAGGGAGAGCTAGATAGGTCTCTTAAAGATAGCGGAGTCAGGGGATATGGGGGGAAGGCAGGAACAGGGTACTGATTGTGGATGATCAGCCATGATCACAGTGAATGGTAGTGCTGGCTCAAAGGGCCGAATGGCCTACTCCTGCACCTATTGTCTATTGACATCTACCTGTACACCTCTATAGGGGTTAAAGCCCAGTCCCACGGTACGAGTTCATTCCAAGAGTTCTCCCGAGTTTGCCCTGATTCGAACTCGGAGATTTACGGTAATGGCCGCTCGTCGGTACTCGGGGCTCTCGTGGACATTTTTCATCATGTTGAAAAATCTTCACGAGTCTTCCCGTGCTTACCTTCCGTTAGCGAGTCTTCCCGAGTACCTGCCGTTAGCGTTACGAGCCGCTAAGAGACGTCCCCGAGCTCCGACGTACCCATTCTCCGTGCTTACCACCAGTTTGATTTTTTTTTTAAACTCGGGAGAGCTCGCACCGTGGGATAGGGCTTTCACTCCAGCATTTTGTGTCTGTCTTCGGTTCCAACCAGCATTTGCTGCTCCTCTCTCAACGTAGATATGAACTGGGCTTGTTTCCCAAGCTGAAAGCTTTCCAGCATCACGCTGCGACAGGAAGCTTGGGAACCAGTTGCAAATAACTGTGTAATCTCACACCACATGGGGGTCGAGCACCACACATTGGTCTGCTGTACCTTCCTCGAGCTTTCACCGCACGGGATTGGAACTGCGTTTGGTTCCATTATTTACATTTACCATTCTCTAAAACAACGAGCTGCTTCCCCTATTGCGGCCAGCTCCTCATCTTAAAGGTAAACGCAATTGTTGATTGATTAGTTTACTTTAGAGACACAGCCTGGCAACGGGCCCTTCGGCCCCCCAAGTCTAGAACTAGTGAGAGAATGGGGAGGCTGGGCTTGTTGTACACTCTGGAGTTTAGAAGGATGAGAGGGCATCTCATTGAAACATCTAAGAATGTTAAGGGCTTGGACACACTAGAGGCAGGAAACATGTTCCCGATGTTGGGGGAGTCCAGAACCAGGGGCCACACACAGTTTAAGAATAAGGGGTCAGACATTTAGAACGGAGACGAGGAAACACTTTTTCTCACAGAGAGTTGTGAGTCTGTGCAATTCTCTGCCTCAGAGGGCGGTGGAGGCCGGTTCACTGGATGCTTTCAAGAGAGAGCTAGATAGGGCTCTTAAAGATAGCGGAGTCAGGGGATATGGGGAGAAGGCAGGAACGGGGTACTTATTGGGGATGATCAGCCATGATCACATTGAATGGCGGTGCTGGCTCGAAGGGCCGAATGGCCTACTCCTGCACCTATTGTCTATGGTGTGAACCGGTGATCGCTGGCCGGCATAGACTCGGTGAGTCGAAGGGCCTGTTTCCACACAGTATCTCTAAGCTAATCGAGCCAGCACTCGCTCTAAATGGACCTCGTGTCTCCAGGCGCGCCAGAACTGCCCTGAGAGGCAGTGCCGTGATGTAAATGGGACACCAATAATCAATTTGCAAGATAATAAAACGGACTTGAGTTGATGTAAGGCTTTCTTTTGGTAGCCTCCGGTCAGCTGAAAGCACTTTGCAGTCGATAAAGTAGTTCTGACGATAGACACAAAATGCCTGAGTAACTCAGTGGGACAGCCAGCATCTCTGGAGAAAAAGAATAGGTGACGTTTCAGGTGAGTCAAGTCAAGAGTGTTTTATTGTCTGAAGAAGGGTTTCGGCCCGAAACGTTGCCTATTTCCTTCGCCCCATAGATGCTGCTGCACCCGCTGAGTTTCTCCAGCAATTTGTGTACCATGTGTTTTATTATCATATGTCCCAGATGGGACAATGAAATTCTTACTTACTACAGCACAACACAATATGTGAATATGTAAACATTGTATATAACGGGGAAAAAAAGAAAAAGTTCAATAAATAACAAATATAGTGTAGTAATAATATAGTCCTTTGCAGCTCAGAGCTTATTTGTTGTGGTGTTTAATAGCCTGATGGCTGTGGGGAAGCAGCTGTTCCTGAACCTGGACGTTGCAGTCTTCAGGCTCCTGTACCTTCTTCCCGATGGCAGGGGTGAGATGAGTGTGTGGCCAGGATGGTGTGGGTCTCTGATGATGCTAGCAGCCTTTTTGAGGCAGCGACTGCGATAGATCCCTTCGATGGCGGGGAGGTCAGTGCCGGTGATGGACTGGGCAGTGATCACAACTTTTTGCAGTCTTTTCCGCTCCTGGACGTTCAAGTTGCCGAACCAAGCCACGATGCAACCGGTCAGCATGCTCTCTACTGTGCACCTGTAGAAGTTTTGGAGAATCCTCTTCGACATACCGAATCTTTGTAATTTTCTCAGGAAGAAGTGTCGCTGATGTGCCTTCTTTACAATTGCATCGGTGTGCTCGGTGCTGTGAATGAATGAATAAGTTTATTGGCCAAGGCTGTACACATACAAGGAATTTGTCTTGGTGCTCCCCTCGCAAGTAACAACGCTACATATAGTAAACAATTAAGAATGAATCATAAAACATTAAAACATTATTAATAAAACATTATTGATTAAACATGTGAATGAAATTAAATACCAGATCAAAGGGAGGCTACAGATTTTTGGCTGTTGAGTAGAGCAACTACTCGTGGATAAAAACTGGTTTTATGTCTGGCTGTGGCAGCTTTGACAATCCGGAGTCGCCTTCCAGAGGGAAGTGATTCAAAGAGTTTGTGGCCAGGGTGAGAGGGGTCAGAGATGATCTTGCCCGCTCGCTTCCTGGCCCTTGCAGTGTACAGTTCATCAATGGAGGGAAGGTTGCAGCCAATAACCTTCTCTGCTGATCGGACGATTCGCTGCAGCCTCCGGGTGTCGTGCTTGGTGGCTGAGCCAAACCAGACCATGATAGAGAAGGTGAGGACAGACTCTACGATGGCCATGTAGAATTGGACCATCATTGCCTGTGGCAGATTGTGCTTCCTCAGCTGCCGTAGGAAGTACATCCTCTGTTGGGCCTTTTTGACTGTGGAGTCGATGGTAGCCCCCCACTTAAGGTCCTTGGAGATGATGGTTCCCAGGAACTTAAATGACTCCACAGATGTGACTGTGGTGTTGTTGATGGTGAGGGGGGGGAGGGGAGGGGGAGCTCTCCTAAAGTCTACAATCAATTCCACTGTCTTAAGAGCATTGAGCTCCAGGTTGTTGCAATTGCACCAGGACACCAGCTGTAACACTTCCTGTCTGTAGGCAGATTCCTCCCCATCCTGGATCAGTCCAATCAGGGTTGTGTCATCCGCAAACTTGAGAAGCTTGACAGAGGTGTCTGTGGAGGTGCAGTCGTTGGTGTACTTTGTGTCGGAGGTTGTTACCCTTCATCAGACTGAGAGTCGTGGAGGAGGACACTAGAGGTATGGGAAGGTCCAGATCAAACCAGAGCTTGCATTGAGTAATCAGGTTCCCAAACTGAAACGTCACCTATCCATGTTCTCCACAGATGCTGCCTGACCCGCTGAGTTACTCCGGCACTCTGTGAAACGTCACCTATCCATGTTCTCCACAGATGCTGCCTGACCCGCTGAGTTATTCCAGCATTCTGTGTCTGTATTTGGTGTAAACTAGCATCTGCAATTCCTTCCTATACAAGGTGACCTGAAGTAGAGGCATTAATGAAGCGTCAGATATCAGTGGGCCAATGTTTACCCAGCGAGATCCTATTATTAACAATGCAATCTGGGCCACAATCTGAGTAACATAGATAGACGGATAAATAGTTGTTGGGATTCTGTAGCGCAAGGCCTGTTGTCACAGAGAGATACAGTGTGGAAACAGGCCCTTCGGCCCAACTTGCCCACAGCGGCCAGCATGTCCCATCTACACTAGTGCCATCAGCCTGCGTTTGGCCCATATCCCTCCAAACCTGTGCTGTCCATGTACCTGTCCAACTGTTTCTTAAACATTGGGATAGTCCCAGCCTCAACTACCTCCTCTGGCAGCTCATTACATACATCCACTACCCTTTGTGAGAAAAAGTTACCCCTCAGATTCCTATTTAATTGTCTGTGGAATTCTCTGCCTCAGAGGGCGGTGGAGGCACCTTCTCGGGATGCTTTCAAGAGAGAGCTAGATAAAGCTCTTAAAGATAGCGGAGTCAGGGGATATGGGGAGAAGGCAGGAACGGGGTACTGATTGGGGATGATCAGCCATGATCACATTGAATGGCGGTGCTGGCAGTAGACAACAGACAAACACCTATTGTCTGTTGTCTATTGTCTACATTTTTTCCCCTTCGCCTTAAAACTGCGTCCTCTGGTCCTCGATTCCCCGACTCTGGGCAAGAGACTCTGTGCGTCTACCCGATCTATGCCTCTCGTGATTTTGTACACCTCTACAAGATCGCCCCTCATCCTCCTGCGCTCCAAGGAATAGAGTTCCAGCCTGCTCAACCTCACACTGTAGCTCCGACCCCTCTAGTCCTGGCAACATCCTTGTGAGTGAGTCTGCCCGATGTGTTCCGTTTTAGTGCCCACGGCTTCTGTACGATTTAAATCTGAAAACCCGAAACGTTGCCCATTTCTTTTGTTCCATGGATGCTGCCTCACCCGCTGAGTTACTCCAGCATTTTTGTCTACCTTTGAATTTTCCAGCATCTGTAGTTCCTTCTTAAATATCCTAATCTGAGGAAAGATATTCTTGCCATAGAGGGAGTACAGAGAAGGTTCACCAGACTGATTCCTGGGATGTCAGGACTTTCATATGAAGAAAGACTGGATAGACTCGGCTTGTACTCGCTAGAATTTAGAAGATTGAGGGGGGGGGATCTTATAGAAACGTATAAATTTCTTAAGGGGTTGGACAGGCTAGATGCAGGAAGATTGTTCCCGATGTTGGGGAAGTCCAGAACAAGGGGTCACAGTTTAAGGATAAGGGGGAAATCCTTTAGGACCGAGATGAGAAAAACATTTTTCACACAGAGAGTGGTGAATCTCTGGAATTCTCTGCCACAGAAGGTAGTTGAGGCCAGTTCATTGCCTATATTTAAGAGGGAGTTAGATGTGGCCCTTGTGGCAAAAGGGATCAGGGGGTATGGAGAGAAGGCAGGTACAGGATACTGAGTTGGATGATCAGCCATGATCATATTGAATGGCGGTGCAGGCTCGAAGAGCTGAATGGCCTACTCCTGCACCTATTTTCTATGTTTCTATGTTTCTAAACCTGTGGCGCAGAAACAGCAGTGAAAAGTGACATCCCAGAGCAGCCGTTCAGACTCAACACTTTATCGTTCAAACACAAGAAGATTGAATCTGATTACCAAGCAGATTCAGCCCATTATCATCCCTCGCTCCGTGAAAGAAGCTGCCGTTCCTCCTCGCCGCAGACTCACAACTCTTCTTTGAAGTGGGATTTCCATTCCTTGACTCGGAATCGACACCAAACAACTGGCATGGAAATTAATTGAAGGGATTCTGAGAACTGCAGGAACAGGGAAGAGGAGCCTGCACTGTGGCTCAGTGCGATTATGACTGGCCTATGAGCTACTGTGGGCAGCACAGTGTGCAGCGGTAGAGTTGCTGCTGTGTGGGCCTCTCCCACATGGGCGACTCTTTGCCAGGGACTTGTTTTAATGGGATTCACCTACGTCACCCGGTAACAACCTACGACATATAAACATATAAGATTATTAAGGGTTTGGACACGCTAGAGGCAGGAAACATGTTCCCGATGTTGGGGGAGTCCAGAACCAGGGGCCACAGTTTAAGAATAAGGGGTAAGCCATTTAGAACGGAGATGAGGAAACACTTTTTCACACAGAGAATGAATGACTGAATGAATGAATGAAAACTTTATTGTCATTCAGATATACACCTAGACACAGTGCACCTTGAACGAAATTTTGTTGCATTTGACTCTCCAAAATCAGGTAATAGTAAAAAGTGCTAGGTGCGTCCATAAAAATGCCTCATGTGCATGGTTCTGTAAAATAAATATATATATAAAGTTTTTAAAAAGTGTCGATATTTTAAAAGTTCTAGCCTCGGTTTTGTTGATTGTTCAGTAGTCTTATGGCCTGGGGGATGAAGCTGTTGCAGAACCTGGTTGTCCCGCTTTTCAGAGAGTGGTGAGTCTGTGCAATTCTCTGCCTCAGAGGGCGGTGGAGGCCGGTTCTCTGGATGCTTTCAAGAGAGAGCTAGATAGGGCTCTTAAAAATAGCGGAGTCAGGGGATATGGGGAGGAGGCAGGAACGGGGTACTGATTGGGGATGATCAGCCGTGATCACAGTGAATGGCGGTGCTGGCTCGAAGGGCCGAATGGCCTACTCCTGCACCTATTGTCTATTGACAGCAAAAATTGTCGCCACTGTCGCCAAAAATGTTTCAACATGTTGAAAATTTTGTGGCAGTCGCCTGTAGTCACCCAAAAAATCTCCTAAGTGGGACAGGCCTGTTACAGCTCTAACAGCACTAGAGACCCGGGTTCCACCCTGACTACGGGTGCTGCCTGTACGGCGTTTGTACCTTCTCACTGTGACCTGCGTGGGTTTTCTCCGGGTGCTCCAGGTTTCCTCCCACATTCCACAGACATACAGACTGGTTTGTAGGTTACCAGGCTTGCTATAAATTGCCCCTACTGTGTGTTTAGGGTAGTGTTAGTGTGCGGGGATCGCTGGTCGGCACGGACTCGGTGGGCCGAAGGGCCTGTTCCCGCGCTTTTCTAACCCTAGAAACAAAGAACTGCAGATGCTGGTTTATTCCAAAGATCGACACAAAGCGCTAGAAAACTCAGCGGATGAGGCAGCATCTCTGGAGATAAAGGATGGGTGGCGTTTTAAGTCAGGACCCTTCTTCTGACTCAACTGCCTTTTGTCCGATGGGAGAGGGGAGAAGAGGGAGTGGCCAGGGTGCGACTGGTCCTTGATGATGCTGCTGGCCTTGCCGAGGCAGCGTGAGGTGTAGATGGAGTCAATGGAAGGGAGGTTGGTTTGTGCGATGGTCTGGGCTGCGTCCACAATTCGCTGCAATTTCTTGCGGTGTTGGATGGAGCTGTTCCCAAACCGTGCTGCTGTGATGCATCCCGATAAAATGCTTCCCACGGCGCATCTGTAGGAGTTGGTGAGAGTTGTAGGGGACTTGCAGAACTTCCTGAGCCTTCTAAGGAAGTCGAGGCGTTGATTTGCATATGGACTACGTTAACAAGAAGTGTCTGGAGAATCTATGACACATCAGCGTGCCTCTCCTTCACTCTCCTAGTACCTGGTGGTTTGTTTATCTTGTGTAGGAAGCAAATGCAGATGCTGGTTTACAACAAAGGTAAACACAGAGTGCTGGGAGTAACTCAGCGGGTCAGGCAGCATCTGTGGAGAACATGGATAGGTGACGTTTCACAGAGTGCTGGAGTAACTCAGCGGGTCAGGCAGCATCTGTGGAGAACATGGATAGGTGACGTTTCACAGAGTGCTGGAGTAACTCAGCGGGTCAGGCAGCATCTGTGGAGAACATGGATAGTTGACGTTTCACAGAGTGCTGGAGTAACGCAGCGGGGTCAGGCAGCATCTGTGGAGAACATGGATAGGTGACGTTTCACAGAGTGCTGGAGTAACTCAGCGGGTCAGGCAGCATCTGTGTGGAGAACATGGATAGGTGACGTTTCACAGAGTGCTGGAGTAACTCAGCGGGTCAGGCAGCATCTGTGGAGAACATGGATAGGTGACGTTTCACAGAGTGCTGGAGTAACTCAGCGGGTCAGGCAGCATCTGTGGAGAACATGGATAGGTGACGTTTCACAGAGTGCTGGAGTAACTCAGCGGGTCAGGCAGCATCTGTGGAGAACATGGATAGGTGACGTTTCACAGAGTGCTGGAGTAACTCAGCGGGTCAGGCAGCATCTGTGGAGAACATGGATAGGTGACGTTTCACAGAGTGCTGGAGTAACTCAGCGGGTCAGGCAGCATCTGTGGAGAACATGGATAGGTGACGTTTCACAGAGTGCTGGAGTAACTCAGCGGGTCAGGCAGCATCTGTGGAGAACATGGATAGGTGACGATTCGTGTCGAGATCTTTCTTCCGACCAACTGAGAGTCAGCGGAGAGGGAGACACAGAGATATGGAAGGGCAAGGTGTGAAAACAAGAGATCAAAGGGTACGAGGATCAGGGGAAACATGGAATTGGATCATCGTTGGCTGAGGGGAAGGTGACATAGAGGCGTGCAATGTAAAACTTACAGCCAGACTGGTCAGAGAACTAGGATGGGGGGAGGGGTGGAGAGAGAGGGAGAGTTATAGAAGTCAATGTTCATACCGCTTGGGTGTAAGCTGCCCCAGCAGAATATGAGATGCTGTTGCTCCAATTTGCGCTGGGCCTCGCGCTGTCAGAACCTGTTGATTTATTTATCTTCTCAATTGGTCGGAGAAATAGGAATGAATTTGATGAGCCTTTTTATTTCCTCTCATGACTATGACATCTTCCGAAATAACATTTGAGAATAATTTTTCCCGATAAAACATATTAGGAGGCACTTACGTGTAACCTGAAACCAAGTCGGAAGGCTTAACCATGGATTTCAGTGCTGTTCTGCTCCTCCGAGCCCAGTATAATCCATTAAGGGTGTGAAGGTTATTTATTTCATTGATTGATTGGTTCTGAGACCAAATCGATTAGTATTCAATTAGTCACATTTTTACCCATTGTTTCTCTATTTGCCGGGGGAAATCAATAACACAGCCCAGCGCAACTTGGAAAGATTTCCAGGAATCCACGCTGGGCTGTCAGGAAAAATGTAAGAAGCAAGGAATCGTACGATTCCGGGCTGTCTAATGGCAGATGAAAGGCTCGTTGCTCCGGTTTAAGGTAGTGCTGTGCTTTTGTGCTGCTAGCCCGCTATTTAGTTAAGTTTCCGTTTAAGATAGACACAAAATGCTGGAGTAACTCGATAGACAATAGACAATAGCTGCAGGAATTGGCCATTCGGCCCTTCGAGCCAACACGGCCATTTAATGTGATCACGGCTGATCATCCCCAATCAGTACCCCGTTCCTGCCTTCTCCCCTTATCCCCTGACTCCGCTATCTTTAAGAGCCCTATCTAGCTCTCACTTGAAAGTATCCAGAGAACCAGCCTCCAATGAGGCAGAGAATTCCACAGATTCACAACTCTCTGTGTGAAAAAGTGTTTCCTCGTCTCCGTTCTAAATGGCTTACTCCTTATTCTTAAACTGTGGCCCCTGGTTCTGGACTCCCCCAACATCGGGAACATGTTTCCTGCCTCTTAACGTGTTCAAACCCTTAATAATCTTATATGTTTCGGTGGGAGAGAGAAAACAGGGAATTATAGATCTGTTAGCCTGACATCGGTGGCGGGGAAGATGCTGGAGTCAATTATAAAAGATGAGATAGCCGCACATTTGGATAGCAGTAACAGGATTGGTCCGAGTCATGGATTTACGAAGGGGAAATCATACTTGACTAATCTTCTGGAATTTTTTGAAATTGTAACTAGGGAGAGCCAGTGGATGTAGTGTACCTGGACTTTCAAAAAGCATTTGCTAAGGTCCCACATAGGAGATTAGTGGGCAAAATTAGGGCACATGGTATTGGGGGTAGAGTGCTGACATGGATAGAGAAGTGGTTGGCAGACAGGAAACAAAGAGTAGGGATTAACGGGTCCCTTTCAGAATGGCATTCCAGAGTGTACAAGCCCAGCTGCTCCATTCTCTCAGCATATGACAGTCCCGCCATCCCGGGAATTAACCTTGTAAACCTACGCTGCACTCCCTCAATAGCAAGAATGTCCTTCCTCAAATTAGGGGACCAAAACTGCACACAGCAGTACAGGCAGCATCTCTGGAGAGAAGGAATGGGTGACGTTTCTGGTCGAGACCCTTAGTTTCAGTTTTGTTTAGTTCAGAGGGACAGTGCGGAAACAGGCCCTTCGGCCCGCCAAGTCTGTGCCAGCCAGCGATCCCCGCCCACTAACACTATCCTACACACACTAGGGACAATTTTACATTTATGCCAAAGCCAATTACCCTACAAACCTGTCCACCTTTGGAGTGTGGGAGGAAGGCCAAGATCTCGGAGAAAACCCACGCAGGTCACGGGGAGAACGTGCAAACTCCGTACAGAGAGCACCCGTAGTCAGGACCGAACCCTGGTCTCTGGCGCTGTGAGGCAGCAACTCTACCGCTGCGCCACCGTGCCGCCCTTACGAGTTTCACTGTTTGCATCCCTCGTTATCACCTTCCCCACAGCCAACAATGGACCATTGTGGGCTCCACCTTTCCTTGATCATTGTTGCTTTTTGCATATCTCACATCCATTTCCTCTGTTGGCCTTCTCTATCTCTCGTTTCTCTTTCCCCTGACTCTCAACCTGAAGAAGGGTCTATTCCTTTGCTCCAGAGTTGCTGTCTGGCCTGTTGAGTTACTCCAGCTTTTTGTGTCTGCCATTCACTGTTACAATACCTCTCCACGAATCAACTCCTGATTTGCTGTTTGTTGTATTTGGAATTGCCTCAATGCCTTCTATTTATCATCTAGTCAGCAGAAATAGACCATTCAGCCCATCGAGTCTGCTCCACCATTTGATCATGACTGATCTATCTTTCCCTCTCAACCCCATTCTCCTGCCTTCTCCCCATTACCCCTGATACTTGCCCACACCGACCAGCATGTCCCAGCTACACTAGTCCCACCTGCTTGCCTGTCCTATCCATGTACCTGTCTAACTGTTTCTTAAACGTTGCGATAGTCCCAGCCTCAACTACCTCCTCTGGCAGCTCGTTCCATACACCCAGCACCCTCTGTGTGAAAAAGTTACCACTCGGATTCTTATTTAACCTCTCCTCCCCTCACCTTAAACCTGTGTCCGCTGGTTCTCCATTCACCGACTCTTCCCCTACTCTATTAATCTCATGATTTTGTACACCTCTATAAGATCACCCCTCATCCTCCTGTGCTCCAAGGAATAGAGTCCCAGCCTGCTCAACCTCTCCCTGTAGCTCAGACCCTCGAGTCCCGGCAACATCCTTGTGTGTGTGAGAGTGAGTGAGTGAGTGTGTGTGTATGAGTGTGTGTGTGTGTGTGTGTGTGTGACTGTGTGTGTGTGTGTGTGTGTGTGTGTGTGTGTGTGTGCGTGTGTGTATGTGTGTGACTGTGTGTGTGTGTGTGTGTGTGTGTGTGTGTGTGTGTGTGTGTGACTGTGCGTGTGTGTGTGTGTGTGTGTGTGTGTGTGTGTGTGTGTGTGTGTGTGTGTGTGTGTGTGTGTGTGTGTGTGTGTGTGTGTGTGTGTGTGTGTGTGTGTGTGTGTGTGTGTGTGTGTGTGTGTGTGTGTGTGTGTGTGTGTGTGTGTGTGTGTGTGTGTGTGTGTGTGTGTGTGTGTGTGTGTGTGTGTGTGGTGTGTGTGGTGTGTGTGTGTGTGTGTGTGTGTGTGTGTGTGTGTGTGTGTGTGTGTTGTGTGTGTGTGTGTGTGTGTGTGTGTGTGTGTGTGTGTCTGTGTGTGTGTGTGTGTGTGTGTGTGTGTGTGTGTGTGTGTGTGTGTGTGTGTGTGTGTGTGTGTGTGTGTGTGTGGTGTGTGTGTGTGTGTGTGTGTGTGTGTGTGTGTGTGTGTGTGTGTGTGTGTGTGTGTGTGTGTGTGTGTGTGTGTGACTGTGTGTGTGTGTGTGTGTGTGTGTGTGTGTGTGTGTGTGTGTGTGTGTGTGTGTGTGTGTGTGTGTGTGTGTGTGTGTGTGTGTGTGTGTGTGTGTGTGTGTGTGTGTGTGTGCGGAGGATGGTGTGAGGGGGGTGTTCCCTCCCTTGTACAGAGTGAGACATGTGAGTGTGGGCTAGATGGGCCAAAGGGCTGTATGACTATGACTGGATGCCACACATGAAGAGAGGGGTGTTCCCTCCATGGGACAGAAGGGAGTGAGACATTAGCCCTTCAAAGACATATAGGCACAAGTGGTAGGCCACATGTGAAGCAGGGCATGGGGCTTGTGATGGGCTATGAGGGCTGAATGACTATGACTCGAAGTGCCATCAAAAGTGAAGAGAGGCCAGGTAATTCCATGAGTGGCAGAGGAATGAGGCAATGATCATGCTATCCTATCTAAAGAGTGCTTCAAAGACATAGCCTGGCACGGTGGCACAGTGGTAGAGTCACTGCCTCACAGCGCCAGAGACCCGGGTTCAATCCTGACTCCGGGTGCTGTCTGTACGGAGTTTGTACGTTCTCCCCGTGACCTGCGTGGGTTTTCCCCGGGTGCGCCAGTTTCCTCCCACACTCCAATGTCATGCCGGTTTGTAGGTAAATTGTCCCCAATGTGTGTAGGATAATGCTAGTGTGCGGAGTGATCGCTGGTCGGCACAGACTTGGTGGGCCGAAGGGCCTGTTTCCACGCTGTATCTCTAAACTAAACTAAACTGTAATGCTTTAGAGGCTTTAATGTAACTGTAATGCTTTAGAGGCTTTTAGATAGGCACATGGATGTGTAGGGAAGGGAGGGATGTGAATCGTGTGCTTGCAGATAAGACGTTGAGGGAAGGAACTGCAGATGCTGGTTTAAACCCGAGATAGACCCTAAATGCTGGAGTAACTCAGTGGGGACAGGCAGCATCTCGGGAGAGAAGGAATGGGTGACGTTTTGGGTCGAGACCCTTCCTCAGATCCTCAGACTGAATAAAGGGCCTGTTGCATTCGCCAATTTTTTTCGGCGACTGCTGGCATCATTGACTGCCGTGTCAGGTCACAGAGAAAGTCACGGCGTGGCGCAGCGTGGCGGGCCGTGACGACGTATTGGCGCGCGGTGTTTTATCAAGTGTGGCAACATTTTCATTCTCGCCGCTGGATTTTGAAATGTTCAAAATTGTTTAGCGACCCTGATGTGACGTTGGCAGTCGCCGAAAAAGATCGGCAGGTGGGACAGGCCCCTTAAGAGTTCGATGGCACGGTGTACAGCACAGACATTGACGGCCGAAGGGCCTGCTCCTGCGCGGGCCTATTCTATATCCAGAGACTTTCCGAAACCCAGTTGCCTGCCCACTTGTATGGCAGCAGGACACTTAAATTTCAACCAATATTTGATCAATTTGTGCAATTGTTTGATATATAATACTGTTAGTTCTAGTAATGTACATGATGGACTCAAAATGTACCTGGAATCTGATATGTCGGGGCCTGCTGCATGAAACGTTCTCGTGCTGGCATCAACTCCGTTTGAATCATTAGCGTGATCAATGAAGCAAGGAAACGAAAACGCTGTTTTCTGGACAGATTTATTGCTCTGGAGTGTTTAATTGCCAGAGGATACGCACACAAAGACATGGAGTAACTCAGCGGGCCAGGCAGCAGCTCTGGAGAAACGTTTCACGTCCAGACCCTTCTTCAGATTGTTATACGAACCGAAGGGCCTGTTTCTGCACTGTACGTCTGAACTAAACGAAACTGAAACTAAGGGTCTCGACCAGAAACGTCACCCATTCCTTCTCTCCAGAGATGCTGCCTGTACTGCTGTGTGCAGTTTTGATCCCCTAATTCGAGGAAGGACATTCTTGCTATTGAGGGAGTGCAGCGAAGGTTTACAAGGTTAATTCCCGGGATGGCGGGACTGTCATATGCTGAGAGAATGGAGCGGCTGGGCTTGTACACTCTGGAGTTTAGAAGGATGAGAGAGGATCTTATTGAAGCGTATAAGATTGTTAAGGGTTTGGACACGCTGGAGGCAGGAAGCATGTTCCCGATGTTGGGGGAGTCCAGAACCAGGGGCCACAGTTTAAGAGTAAGGGTTAAGCTATTTAGAACGGAGATGAGGAAATACTTTTTCACACAGAGAGTTGTGAGTCTGTGGAATTCTCTGCCTCAGAGGGCGGTGGAGGCCGGTTCTCTGGACGCCTTCAAGAGAGAGTTAGATAGGGCTCTTAAAGATAGCGGAGTCAGAGGATATGGGGAGAAGGCAGGAACGGGGTACTGATTGGGGATGATCAGCCATGATCACATTGAATGGCGATGCTGGCTCATGGGGCCGAATGGCCTACTCCTGCACCTATTGTCTATTGTAAGCAAAAAAAAGTCCAATACATTTTGAAAAAGAAACGTTACCTTTACTTTTTCCCCAGAGATGCTGCTTGACCTGCTGAGTTACTCCAGTACTTTGTCTCTATCTAATGGGGCTGTCCCACTGTACGAGCTAATTCAAGCTAATTCTACCCCGTTTGCCCTGATTCGAACTCGCAGAATTACGGTAATTGCCGCTCGTGGGTACTCGTGGCTCTCGTGGACATTTTTCACACTGTTGAAAAATCTTCCCGAGCTTACCGCGTTTCCCGAGTACCTGCCGTTAGCGTTACGAGCCGCTAAGAGACGTCCCCGAGCTCCGACGTACCCGCTACGTACGTTCTATGTGCTTACCACGAGTTTGATTTTCTTTTTTAAACTCGGGAGAGCTCTTGTAATGAACTCGTACAGTGGGACAGGGCCTTAACTCCAGCTTTTTGTGTCTATCTTCAAGATTCAAGATCAAGATTCAATTTATTTGTCATTTGGACCCCTTGAGGTCCAAACGAAATGACGTTTCTGCAGCCATACATTACAAACAAATAGACCCAAGCCACAACCTAATTTACATAAACATCCATCACATCGCTGTGATGGAAGGCCAAAAAAACTTATCTCTCTCTGCCACTGCACTCTCCCCCCCCCCCCCCCCCGATGTCAGAGTCAAAGTCAAAGCCCCCCCCGGCTGGCGATGGCAATTGTCCCGCGGCCATTAAAGCCACGCCGGGTGGTGCGAGGCCGCACACCGGGTCTTGGTGTTGGAGCCCCCGGCGTGCGCTCGCAGAGTCCCGCGGCCATTCCTAGCCGCGCGGGGCGGTGCTGTAAGGCCCCGCTCCAGGAGCTCTTCAACCCCGCAACTCGGGCGGGAGAAGTCGCCGTTGCGAGAGCCCTGAAAAGCGGTCTCCCTCCAGGGACCCACGGGCTCCCGGTGCCGCTGTCCGCCAGACCTGCAGTTGCAGCATCCGAATCTCCAGAGGTCGGGCCGCAGCAGCAGCAGCAGCAGCGCTCCTCCACCGTTCCACCCGCTCTGGACTCGGACTCGGCCAGCTCCACGACGGTGAGGTGAGTCGTCGGCACCAGAGTCCCCGGTCTTCGGTTTAAACCAGCATCTGCAGTTCCTTCAGACATGCCCTTTAGTTCAAAACAAATGCCCTGAATCCTTAATTCTCACCAAGTCAGTTTGTAGTTTGCCTTTTCGTTGGAGGTTGTAGTGTTTAATAGCGTGATGGGTGGCTGTGGAGAAGTAGCTGTTCCTGAACCTGGATGTTACAGTCTTCAGGCTCCTGTACCTTCTTCCCGATGGCAGGGGTGAGATGAGAGTGTGGCCAGGCTGGTGTGGGTCTCTGATGATGCCGGCTGCCTTTTTGAGGCTGCGACTCCTGTAGATCCCTTCGAAGGCGGGGAGGTCAGTACCCGTGATGGACCGGACAACGTCCCCCACTCTCTGTAATCTCCGTCGGTCTTGGGCGTTGAAGTAGCTGAACCAAGCCATGATACAACCGGCCAATATGCTCCCTGCTGTATACCTGCAGACATTCAGGAAAGTCCTCTCTGACACGCTGAATGTAAACAGCTAAATTATTCACGAGCACGGTGGATAGACAATAGACAATAGACAATAGGTGCAGGAGTAGGCCATTCGGCCCTTCGAGCCAGCACCGCCATTCAATGTGATCATGGCTGTTCATCCACAATCAGTACCCCGTTCCTGCCTTCTCCCCATATCCCCTGACTCCGCTATTTTTAAGAGCCCTATCTAGCTCTCTCTTGAAAGCATCCAGAGAACCGGCCTCCACCGCCCTCTGAGGCCGAGAATTCCACAGACTCACAACTCTCTGTGTGAAAAAGTGTTTCCTCGTCACCGTTCTAAATGGCTTACTCCTTATTTGTAAACTGTGGCCCCTGGTTCTGGACTCCCCCAACATCAGGAACATGTTTCCTGCCTCTAGTGTGTCCAAACCCTTAACAATCTTACATGTTTCAATAAGATCTCCTCTCATCCTTCTAAACTCCAGAGTGTACAAGCCCAGCTGCTCCATTCTCTCAGAAAATGACAGTCCCGCCATCCTTGTAATTAACCTTGTAAACCTACGCTGCACTCCCCCAATAGCAAGAATGTCCTTCCCCAAATTAGGGGACCAAAACTGCACACAATACAGGATAAATTAATAGCTGATGGTGACACACATTGGCCTGTTAACTTTCAATTCACACAATACAACTGCACACGAGGAACAGTTGCAGTGGATGGAATTTTACTCGACTGCAAACTTGTGGCCGTGGGAGGTTGCCTTTGTGCTTAAAAATAAAGGTATGAGCAATGGTGCAGCGGTAGATTCGCTGCCTCACAGTGCCGGAGACCCGGGTTCCATCCTGACTACGGGTGCTGTCTGCGCAGAGTGAGCACGTCCCCCTCCCCGCCCACCAACAAGACCGTGTCCGTTTCCTCCGGGTGCTCCGGTTTCCTCCCGCATCCCAAAGACCTGCGGGTTTGTCGGTCAATGACCCTCTGTAAACACAGGCAGGTGGGACCAGTATGATCACATTGAATGGCGGTGCTGGCTCGAAGGGCCGAATGACCTACTCCTGGGACCAGTATAGATGGGGCACGTTGGGCGGTGTGGGCAAGTTGGGCTGAAGGGCCTGTTTTCATGCTGTATCACGCTATGACTCTACAGATATGGGCCAAACGCAGGCAGGTGGGACCAGTATAGATGGGGCACGTTGGTCGGTGTGGGCAAGTTGGGCTGAAGGGCCTGGGTCCACACTCAGCGACAATGACTAACTGAACTCGTAGAAGCACAATCCTCCCACTCCCCACATTGAAGTCTCACATTCAATGGCTCCCACTGTTTTGTCTCCACAATCTACAGACACAGATCATCCCAAGAATGATATATATTCAGAACAAAGACTTTCCTGTTTTGAATTTCTTGTCATTCATTTAATTGTTATGTCTTTTGGTTTCACTTTGAAGTGAGGCGTTTGATGTATCTTATCCCTCTGTGAAATGCCTTCTTTCCAGACTTGTGCAGTCTGAGTTTCTGTCATCATGCCGTGTCACTCATCCCCCCCCCCCACCTCCCTTCCCTTGCGATCATGCCTGTTGTTGCACTCCATATATTCTCCAGGATCTCGAAACACTCTGTGCTGATGTAACGCCCATAAGTGAACTCAGCCATGGAAGGTTGGCAAAGGATTCAGTGGGACTGGCCAAATGGTGTGCCTTCCATCATAGTGATGAATGCTGTGGTGGATGTTTGTGTTAAGTTTTTAGTTTGTTTTTGTGTGTTCTTTTTCATTGTACCGCCGCTGGCAGATTCGTTAATTGAAATTAAGTCATTAATTTAAATAATTAAATAAATTAATTCATTAATTTAATTCACGAATATAACTGATTGTATTGTATTGACTGATTGGGATAGCAAGTACTCAGTTCAGTTTAGTTCATTGTCACGTGTACCGAGGTCTAGTGAGAAGCTTTTGTTGCGTGCTAACCAGTCAGCGGAAAGACTATACATGATTACAATCGAGCCGTCCACAGTGTACAGATACATGATAAGGGAATACGGATTTGAGTATAGGAGCAAGGGAGGTTCTACTGCAGTTGTACAGGGTCTTGGTGAGACCTGGAGTATTGTGCACAGTTTTGGTCTCCAAATCTGAGGAAAGACATTCTTGCCTTAGAGGGAGTACAGAGAAGGTTCACCAGACTGATTCCTGGGATGTCAGGATTTTCATATGAAGAAAGACTGGATAGACTCGGCTTGTACTCGCTAGAATTTAGAAGATTGAGGGGGGATCTTATAGAAACTTACAAAATTCTGAGGGGGTTGGACAGGCTAGATGCAGGAAGATTGTTCCCGTTTTTGGGGAAGTCCAGGACAAGGGGTCACAGTTTAAGGATAAAGGGGAAATCCTTATGACCGAGATGAGAAAAACATTTTTCACACAGAGTGGTGTGTCTCTGGAACTCTCTGCCATAGAAGGCAGTTGAGGCCAGTTCATTGGCTATATTTAAGATGTGGGCCTTGTGGCTAAAGGGATCAGGGGGTATGGAGAGAAGGCAGGTTCAGGATACTGAGTTGGATGATCAGCCATGATCATATTGAATGGCGGTGCAGGCTCGAAGGGCTGAATGGCCTACTCCTGCACGTATTTTCTATGTTTCTATGAATAACGTTTAGTGCAAGGTAAAGTCAGTTAAGTCCGATCAAAGATAGTCTGAGGGTCACCAATGAGGTAGATAGTAGTCCAGCACTGCTCTCTGGTTGTGGTAGGATGGTTCAGTTGCCTGATAACAGCTGGGAAGAAACTGTCCCTGAATCTGGAGGAGTACATTTTCACACTTCTGTACCTCTTGCCTGATGGGAGAGGGGAGAAGAGGGAGTGGCCAGGGTGTGACTGGTCCTTGATGATGCTGCTGGCCTTGCCGAGGCAGCGTGAGGTGTAGATGGAGTCGATGGAAGGGAGGTTGGTTTGTGTGATGGTCTGGGCTGCGTCCACAATTCTCTGTAGTTTCTTGCGGTCTTGGATGGAGCTGTTCCCAAACCGAGCTGTGATGCATCCCAATAATAGACACAAAGTGCTGGAGTAACTCAGCGGGACAGGCAGCAACTCTGGGGAGAAGGAATAGGTGATGTTTAGGTCAAGACTGGTCTTCAGACATCCTGATCCTGAGAACACAGCTTTTAAAACAACATTTGGACAGGTACATGGATAGGACAGGTTTAGAGGGATATGGACCAAACGCAGGCAGGTGGGACTAGTGTAGATGGGACATGTTGGTCGGTGTGGGCAAGTTGGGCTGAAGGGCCTGTTTCCACGCTGTATCACTCTATCATTAAAAAGCAGTTACAGAAATGGTCGATGGAGTTTAATGTACATATAAGATTATTAAGGGTTTGGACACACGCTAGAGGCAGGAAACATGTTCCCGATGTTGGGGGAGTCCAGAACCAGGGGCCACAGTTTAAGAATAAGGGGTAAGCCATTTAGAACGGAGATGAGGAAACACTTTTTCTCACAGAGAGTTGTGAGTCTGTGGAATAGGTACAGGAGTAGGCCATTTGGCCCTTCGAGCCTGCACCGCCATTCAATGTGATCATGGCTGATCATCTCCAATCAGTACCCCGTTCCTGCCTTCTCCCCATATCCCCTGACTCCGCTATCTTTAAGAGCCCTATCTAGCTCTCTCTTGAAAACATCCAGAGAACCTGCCTCCACCGCCCTCTGACGTGAGGTAGAGAATTCCACAGACTCACAACTCTCTGTGAGAAAAAGTGTTTCCTCGTCTCTGTTCTAAGTGGCTTACCCCTTATTCATAAACTGTGGCCCCTGGTTCTGGACTCCCCCAACATCGGGAACATGTTTCCTGCCTCTATAGCGTGTCTAAACCCTTAACAACAATTGGAGACCAGGAATGTGTGGGGTAACATATGATCAGCGTTTGACGGCACTTGACCTGTACTCGCTAAAGGGCCTGTCCCACTCACGCAAATTTTTTTAACGACTTGCCGGTACCCGTCATTAATCGCAGCCGGTCTCCGAAAATGTTCAACATGTTGAAAATCCAGCGGAGACCAGAACAAGGTACGACTCTTTGGGCGACTACTCACGACCATACAGGCGATATGTCGCAGGGTGACGCTTGTATGGTGGTGAGTAGTAGAGTAGTCCCATTTTTTCTGGTCGCAGCTGCATGTTCAACATGTTTTCCAAAAATTCACATGTGGAACAGGCCCTTAAGAGTTGAGAAGGATAAGGGGCCCCCTCGTTGAAACTTACCGAATAGCTAAAGGCCCGGATAGAGTGGATGTGGAGAGGAGGTTTCCATTCGTAGAAGAGTCTAGGACCAGAGGGCGCAGCCTCAGAATAAAACGATGTACATTTAGAAAGGAGATGAAGAGGAATTTCTTTAGTCAGAGGGTGGTGAATCTGTGGAATTCTTTGCCACAGACGGCAGTGGAGGCCAAGTCAGTAGATGGTTTTAAGGCGGAGATTGACAGATTCTTGATCAGTACAGGTGTCAGAGGTTATGGGGAAAAGACAGGAGCAAGGGGTTGAGAGGGAGAGATAGATCAGCCATGATTCAATGGCGGAGTAGACTTGAAGGGCCGAATGTCCTAATTCTGCTCCTTTCACGAACAAACGTAAACTTAAACTATGAACATCACATTGAAGAAATGTTCACAAACTCACAGCAAGACGAGGATGTTGCCAGGACTAGAGGGTCTGAGCTGTAGGGAGAGGTTGAGTAGGCTGGGACTCTATTCCATGGAGCACAGGAGGATCTTATAGAGGTGTATAAAATCACGAGAGGAATAGATCGGGTAGATGCATAGTGTTGTTTGCCCAGAGTAGGGGAATCGAGGACCAGACAACATAGGTTTAAGATGAAGAGATGAAAGATTCAGTAGGAATCTGTGGGGTAACCTTTTCCACACAAAATGTCATGTTGTTACGTGGGCGGAGCACCAATGCAAATTCCTTGTATGTGAATAAGGAACGAGCTGCCGGAGGAGGTTGTTGAACCTTTAAGAAGCAATTAGACAGGTACATGGATAGGACAGATTTGGAGGGATGTGGGTCAAACGCAGGCAGGTGGGACCAGTGTAGATTGCCAGTTGGTCGGTGTGGGCAAATTTTGCTGAAGGGCCTGTTTTCACACTGTATCAATGACTCTAAGACAATCATATCAACAGGTCAATTCCCCTTACAAAATAGCTGAGACAGGATTTCAAAGGGAGCACATGAAGCATTTTAACATCACACCACAGCCAGTCATTTTCCCGACTGTCATTTTCATAGTGTTAGGTTTTTTTTTTACATTTCAATTATTTGCCAGCAATATTTCCCCAGTTAATTCCTATCGAGTCAGCTGCTTAGTTGTAAACGCATATGACACGGACAGGCTGCTGATCATTTGCTTTAACAGCAAGCATACTTGGGGTGCCGATTCAATGAACATGACCCAGTATCTGGGCGGCACGGTGGCACAGTGGTAGAGTTGCTGCCTCACAGCGCCAGAGTTCCGGGTTCCATCCCGACTACGGGTGCTGCCAGTACGGAGTTTGTGCGTTCTCCCCGTGGCCCGCGTGGGTTTTCTCCGGGTGCTCCGGTTTCCTCCCACACTCCAAAGACCTTCTTCTTCTTACCGAGTCCACACAACACAAGATTAGAAGTTGGGATGTAATGTAATACTCAGAGCATTGAGTATAGAAGCTGGGATGTAATGTTAAAATTGTACAAGGCATTGGTGAGACCAAATCTGGAGTATGGTGTACAATTTTGGTCGCCCAATTATAGGAAGGATGTCAACAAAATAGAGAGAGTACAGAGGAGATTTACTAGAATGTTGCCTGGGTTTCAACAACTAAGTTACAGAGATAGGTTGAATAAGTTAGGTCTTTATTCTCTGGAGCGCAGAAGGTTAAGGGGGGACCTGATAGAGGTCTTTAAAATGATGAGAGGGATAGACAGAGTTGATGTGGACAAGCTTTTCCCTTTGAGAATAGGGAAGATTCAAACAAGAGGACATGACTTCAGAATTAAGGGACAGAAGTTTAGGGGTAACATGAGGGGGAACTTCTTTACTCAGAGAGTGGTAGCGGTGTGGAATGAGCTCCCAGTGGAAGTGGTGGAGGCAGGTTCATTAGTATCATTTAAAAATAAATTGGATAGGCATATGGATGAGAAGGGAATGGAGGGTTATGGTACGAATGCAGGCAGGTGGGACTAGGGAAAAAATTTGTTCGGCATGGACTTGTAGGGCCGAGATGGTCTGTTTCCGTGCTGTAATTGTTATATGGTTATATGGTTATAAGTTGTTCAGCCAGAGGTGAACGCACGTCTTGGCATCTGCACACAATGGCGTCCGTCTTGTGGCTTCTCGTGCTTCTTGCACGTGGTGGTGGAAAGATTGGTAGATCGCTGGAGTTTAGAAGGATGAGGGGTCACCTCATTGAAATGTACAGAATAACGAAAGGCTTGGATAGAGTGGATGTGGAGAGGATGTTTCCACTAGTGGGAGAATCTCGGACCAGAGGGCACAGCCTCAGCAGAAACGGACGTACCTTTAGAAAGGAGATGAGGAGGAATTTATTTAGCCACAGGGTAGTGAATCTGTGGAATTCATTCCCACCAAAGGCTGTGGAGGCCAAGTCATTGGGTATATTTAAGGCAGGGATTGACAAATTCTTGATTAGTACGTGTGTCAGGGGTTAGAAAGGAGCCATTTAGAACGGAGACGAGGAAACACTTTTTCTCACAGAGAGTGGTGAGTCTGTGGAATTCTCTGCCTCAGAGGGTGGTGGAGGCTGGTTCTCTGGATGCTTTCAAGAGAGAGCTGGATAGGGTTCTTAAAATTAGAGGAATCAGGGATTTGGGGAGAATGCAGGAACGGGGTACTGATTGGGGATGACCAGCCATGATCACATTAAATGGCAGTGCTGGCTCGAAGGGCCAAATGGCCTACTCCTGCACCTTATTGTCTATTGTCTATTGTTATGGGGAGAAGGCAGGAGAATGGAGTCACCAGGGATAGCTCAGCCATGAATGAATGGCAGAGTAGACTTGATGGGCCGAATGGTCAGATTCTGCTCCTATCACTTATGGATTATGAAAAGGGCCACGACGTGAATGGTCTTTCCTTGACCTCACTCCAAAGATGGAGAGGTTTAAGGTTAATTGACTTTGGTAAAATTGTCAATTGTCCCTATTGTGTGTGTAGGATAGTGTCTCTTTCTTGGGATTAGTTCCCACCTTGTTCATTGCCTGAAGTACTGTTATGTATCACGACAAAATGACGGCCCTAATTAACGCGAGAAGCCATCTCCTCTGCAAATTGTCCCTAGCGTGTAGGATATAGTCATAGACATAGAAAATAGGTGCGGGATATGGGGAGAAGGCAGGAACGGGGTACTGATTGGGGATGATCAGCAATGATCACATTGAATGGCGGTGCTGGTTCAAAAGGCTGAATGGCCTACTCCTGCACCTGTTGTCTATTGTCCATTGACCGAAGGGCCTAATTCCACACCGTATCTCTAAACTAAAGATGAAACTAGTGTGAGCGGATGGTGGCTGGTCGGTGCGGGCTCGGTGGGCCGAAGGGCCTGTTTTCGCGCTGTATCTCTGAACGCAACTACAGCAAACCACAGCATGGAGACAGGCCTTTGGCCTACGATGTCCGTGCCCGAAACTGATAACGATTTGTGCGCAGATAGGATAGGGCATTGCGAAGGATGAAAGACTGTGGCGCCGTGCGAGGTAAATGATGGCATTGTTCTTGAACCGGGAACTGCAGAGTGCAATTGCCGAGGGTTTAATGGAAGTTCGCCTCATTACTTATTTAACCTGGCTCTGAAGTTGAGAGCTCCGCGCACATTTCACTGACATGGCGTTCTGATGTTACAGCAAAGCTGTTGCACTCTGGAGTAGCTCCCTGTTAACCTGTCCTTCGCATAGATACAAACCGCTGGAGTAACTCAGCGGGTCAGGCAGCATCTGTGGAGAACATGGATAGGTGACGTTTCACAGAGTGCTGGAGTAACTCAGTGGGTCAGGCAGCATCTGTGGAGAATATGGATAGGTGACGTTTCACAGAGTGCTGGAGTAACTCAGTGGGTCAGGCAGCATCTGTGGGGAACATGGATAGGTAACGTTTCACAGAGTGCTGGAGTAACTCAGCGGGTCAGGCAGCATCTGTGGAGAACATGGATAGGTGACGTTTCACAGAGTGCTGGAGTAACTCAGCGGGTCAGGCAGCATCTGTGGAGAACATGGATAGGTGACGTTTCACAGAGTGCTGGAGTAACTCAGCGGGTCAGGCAGCATCTGTGGAGAACATGGATAGGTGACGTTTCACAGAGTGCTGGAGTAACTCAGCGGGTCAGGCAGCATCTGTGGAGAACATGGATAGGTGACGTTTCACAGAGTGCTGGAGTAACTCAGCGGGTCAGGCAGCATCTGTGGAGAACATGGATAGGTGACGTTTCACAGAGTGCTGGAGTAACTCAGCGGGTCAGGCAGCATCTGTGGAGAACATGGATAGGTGACGTTTCACAGAGTGCTGGAGTAACTCAGCGGGTCAGGCATCATCTGTGGAGAACATGGATAGGTGACGTTTCACAGAGTGCTGGAGTAACTCAGCGGGTCAGGCATCATCTGTGGAGAACATGGATAGGTGACGTTTCACAGAGTGCTGGAGTAACTCAGCAGGTCAGGCAGCATCTGTGGAGAACATGGATAGGTGACGTTTCACAGAGTGCTGGAGTAACTCAGTGGGTCAGGCAGCATCTGTGGAGAACATGGATAGGTGACGTTTCACAGAGTGCTGGTGTAACTCAGCGGGTCAGGCAGCATCTGTGGAGAACATGGATAGGTGACGTTTCACAGTGTGCTGGAGTAACTCAGCGGGCCAGGCAGCATCTGTGGAGAACATGGATAGGTGACGTTTCACAGAGTGCTGGAGTAACTCAGCGGGTCAGGCAGCATCTGTGGAGCATGGAATGGTGACCGTTCACGGAAGGCTGGAGTAACTCAGCGGGTCAGGCAGCACCTGTGGAGAACATGGATAGGTGACGTTTCACAGAGTGCTGGAGTAACTCAGCGGGTCAGGCAGCATCTGTGGAGAACATGGATAGGTGACGTTTCGCAGAGTGCTGGAGTAACTCAGCGGGTCAGGCAGCATCTGTGGAGAACATGGATAGGTGACGTTTCACAGAGTGCTGGAGTAACTCAGTGGGTCTGGCAGCATCTGTGGAGAACATGGATAGGTGATGTTTCACACAGTGCTGGAGTAACTCAGTTACTCCTGCTTTCCAATAACGTACAGGTTTGTAGTTTACTTGGCTATGGTAACAAAAATGAAACTTGTCTCTAGTGTGTAGGATAGTACTAGTCATAAGGTCATAAGGAATAGGAGCAGAATTAGGCCATTCATCCATTCAATCATGGCTGATCTATCTCTCCCTCCTATCCCCAGAACGGGATACATAGTATATCGTGTCGGTGCGGACCTGATGGGCCAGTTTCTGCATTGTATCTCTAAAGTCTAAAGACACAGGGTGGAAGGGCCCAAGGAGTCCGCTCCGCCCAGCGATCACCCCGTACACTAATCTACGCACACAACACACACTAGCGACAATATTACAGCTCACCAAAACCAATTAACCTACAAACCTGCACAGCCTTTGGAGTGTGGGAGGAAACCAGAGCACCCGGAGAAAACCCACGTGGTCACGGGGGGAACGTACTAACTCCGTACAGGCAGCAGCCGTAGTCAGGATGGAACCTGGGTCTCTGGCGCTGTGAGGCAGCAATTCCACCGCTGCACCATTGTGCCGCTCTCTTGAAGTCTTTTAACAGTTTCTTTGAAGTGCAGTTACGGTCACGGTGGCGCAGCGGTAGAGTTGCTGCCTCACAGCGCCGGAGACCCGGGTTCCATCCTGACTACGGGCGCTGTCTGTACGGAGTTTGGACGTTCTCCCCGTGACCTGTGTGGGTTTTACCCCCGAGATCTTCAGATTCCTCCCACGCTCCAAAGACGTACAGGGTTTGTAGTTTAATTGGCTTGTGTGTATTGCGAATTATCCCTAGAATGTATAGGGTGGTGTTAGCGTGTGGGGATTGCTGGCCAGCCAGTGGGCTGAAGGGCCTGTTTCTGTGCTGTATCTCTGAACTAAACTAAACTAACCTAAACTAATTAATTGTTTAAGAAAGAACTGCAGATGATGGAAAAATCGAAGGTAGACAAAAAATGCTGGAGAAATTCAGCAGGTGAGGCAGCATCTATGGAGCGAAGGAATATTCACCTATTTCCTTCGCTCCATAGATGCTGCCTCACCCGCTGAGTTTCTCCAGCATTTTTGTCTACCTTAAACTAATTAATTGCTGGCGTGTTCAAATTGAATACGTTTGCTCTTGACTTGTAGTGGAGGGAACGCTAAACCATCAGCTTCGGGAGTTTGCAAGCACGTGTTACCCATCTGTATCGTCCTGTACCTCGCTTTCTTCCTCCTTCCCCTCCCCTTCCCAGCTCTCCCACGGCCCACTGTCTCCACCTCTTCCTTTCTTCTTCCCACCCCCACCACCCCCACATCAGTCTGAAGAAGGGTCTCGACCCGAAACGTCACCAATTCCTTCGCTCCATAGACGCTGCCTCACCATATAACCATATAACAATTACAGCACGGAAACAGGCCATCTCGCCCGCTGAGTTTCTCCAGCATTTTTATCTGCCTTTGATTTTCCAGCATCTGCAGTTCTTTCCTAAACAAATGTATCGTTCCGTTTAGTTTGTTGTCACGTGTACTGAGGTACAGTGAAAAAGCTTTTGTATCCCTAAAGGCCCTGTCCCACACGCGACTTTTTCGGCGACTGCCGGCAGCCGCCATAGGTGGCCGAAAATGTTCAACATGTTGAAAATCCAGCAGCGACCAGAACAAGGTACGACTCTTTGGGCGACTACTCACGACCGTACAGGCTTCACCCCGCGACATGTCGCCTGTACGGTCGTGAGTCGTCTCCTCAGTCGCCCAAAGAGTCGTAGCGTCTTGCTGGTCGCCGCTGGATTTGCAACATGTTGAACATTTTCGGCGACCTATGACGGGTGCCGGCAGTCGGCAATAATTAGTCTCGTAAGTGGGACAGGTCCCTTAACAAAGAGGGCATTGAAAGGTCTACTTCCCCTTCACGGGACGCATCAGACCCGAAACCACTGCCCTCCAGTCACTCCCTTCACTGTGCATTGTGTGTTGGTATCTGCAATACAAACAAAGGCTGACTGGGGCTGGGAGGTTAATGTGATGCTGATCTGCGCTCTCCATCATCAGACTACTTCACAGGACCAGTGCCGTGTGAAGCAGTTCCCAGTGTAAGCCGGGCTCGAAGCCTTTCATCATTTCACCCACCTGAATGAAACCAGACTGAACGAGCAAGTGGCCATGATTTATTGGGCTTGTCAGTCTTCGCTGCGCTGGCGTTTAAATACTTTCTTAACCATTGAGAAAATGCGCTGTGAATCGACGGTGAACCCATCCACTGAGGCGCACTCGCTCTCGTTCTCCTCCCCAGTCACGGGCATTTGCTGGAGACAATATATATTTTCAAACATTTATTTTGGACCGGCACTTTTTTAATTAAAAAAAAGCTCCTTGCAACCCTGCAGAAGAGAGGCAGGAGATGGGATAACTTGTCTGTAACTCGTTTTAGACAATAGACAATAGGTGCAGGAAGTAGGCCATTCGGCCCTTCGAGCCAGCCCACCAGTTTTCACCAAGCCCACAGCCAATAATCAACTTGACTTTATCATCATTACTTTTGTTGCTTGTCTTTCATTCATTTAGAAACATAGAAACATAGACAATAGGTGCAGGAGTAGGCCATTCGGCCCTTCGAGCCTCCACCACCATTCAATGTGATCATGGCTGATCATCCAACTCAGTATCCTGTACCTTCCAACTCTTCATACCCCCTGATCCCTTTAGCCATAAGTGCCACATCTAACTCCCTCTTAAATATAGCCAATGAACTGGCCTCAACTACCTTCTGTGGTAGAGAATTCCAGAGATTCACCACTCTCTGTGTGAAAAATGTTTTTCTCATCTCGGTCCTAAAAGATTTCCCCTTTATCCTTAAACTATGACCCCTTGTTCTGGACTTCCCCCAACATCTGGAACAATCTTCCTGCATCTAGCCTGTCCAACCGCTTAAGAATTTTGTAAGTTTCTATAAGATCCCCCCTCAATCTTCTAAATTCTAGCGAGTACAAGCCGAGTCTATCCAGCCTTTCTTCATATGAAAGTCCTGACATCCCAGGAATCAGTCTGGTGAACCTTCTCTGTACTCCCTCTATGGCAAGAATGTCTTTCATCAGATCTGGAGACCAAAACTGTACGCAATACTCCAGGTGTGGTACAACTGCAGTAGAACCTCCCTGCTCCTGTACTCAAATCTTAATATACTCATATTTGTTCCCTACCTTTCCACATCACCGTCTATATCTCTTGTTTCCCTCTCCCGTGACTCTCAGTCTGAAGAAGGGTCTCGACCCGAAACGTCACCTGCTTGTTGAGTAAGTCAGCGGAAACTAGAGAAGGAATTACCAGAGCCGGATCTGAGATTAGGATAGAGATTTTATAGACAATATACACAATAGGTGCAGGAGTAGGCCATTCAGCCCTTCGAGCCAGCACCACCATTCAATGTGATCATGGCTGATCATCCCCAATCAGTACCCCGTTCCTGCCTTCTCCCCATATCCCCTGACTCCGCTATTTTTGAGAGCCCTATCTAGTTCTCTCTTGAAAGTATCCAGAGAAGCGGCCTCCACCGCCCTCTGAGGCAGAGAATTCCACAGACTCACAACTAACTCTCTGTGAGAAAAAGTGTTTTGTCATCTCCGTTCTAAATGGCTTACTCCTTATTCTTAAACTGTGGTCCCTGGTTCTGGCCTCCCCCAACACCGGGAACATGTTTCCTGCCTCTGGCGTGTCCAAACCCTTAACAATCTTATATGTTTCAATAAGATTCCCACTCATCCTTCTAAACTCCAGAGTGTACAAGCCCAGCTGCTCCATTCACTCAGTATATGGCAGTCCCGCCATCCCGGGAATTAACCTTGTAAACCTACGCTGCACTCCCTCAATAGCAAGAATGTCCTTCCTCAAATTTGGGGACCAAAACTGCTTGTTGAGTAAGTCAGCAAAAACTAGAGAAGAATTACCAGAGCCAGGTCTGAGATTAGGATAGAGATTTTGTAATTACATCATTGTGATCTAATGGAAGCGGATTTAATGTTAACCTTGAAAACTAAACTTAATGTCCACACTTTCCCCTCTGTTATCAGGCTTCTGAACGTCCCTTCCATAAGCTAGGGTACTGTCCGATTCACCTCTACCCCATTGCAGACATTGGACTTTGTCTCTGGAACTGATGCTCTACAATGCTGAGAACTATATTCTGCACTCTGTATCTTCCCCTTTGCTCCACCTATTGGACTTGAGTTTGACTTAATTGTATCTAATGTACAGTATTATCTGAACTGATGATTTGATTAGTACGGGGGTCAGAGGTTCTGGGGAGAAGGCAGGAGAATGGGGTTAGGAGGGAGAGATAGATTAGCCATGATTGAATGGCGGAGTAGACTTGATGGGCCAAAGGGCCTCATTCTGCTCCTGTTCCTTGAATGGATATTTAGGGCCGAGATTGACTGCTTCTTGATTAGTGTGGGTGTCAGCAGTTATGGGGAGAAGGCAGGAGAATGGGGTTGAGAGGGAAAGATTGATTGAATGGTGCAGGAGCTTTGATGGGCCGAATGGCCTAATTCTGCTCCTATCACTTATGAACGCATGTTGGTCGGCCTAGGCAAGTTGGACCGAAGGGCCTGTTTCCACACTGAATGACTCTACTACAGATGCACAACCTTTTATCCGAAAGCCTTGGGACCAGACACTTCTCGGATTTCGGACATTTTCGGATTTCCGAATGGAAGATTTTTAGCGTAGATTAGGTAGGTAGCGCGGGCGGCTTGAAAAGTCTGGAGCAGCTGCCTCCTCCCCGGAGACCGGGGAATCATTGTAAATCATTGCTTAAATGTTAGTCAGTTCGTTTGGAGGGATTTTATGTGGTGGGGGGGGGTGAAGGGGGAAACTTTAATTCTTAGTCCCCTACCTGGTCGGAGAGGCGGGGAGCGGGCAATGCCTTTCCGGGTCGCCGTGCAGTAAGCTCCGAAGCGCTGTGGCCCCCGACTCCCAACATCGCGGAGCTGGGGCTGCGGGCGTCCGGCCGCGGGGTGCGCCGGTTGGAGTTCCGACCCCGGCAACTCTACCCCTGGCTGCGCGGTGCTCCAAATCCAGCACCGCCCGCGGCTGGACGCCCGCAGCCCCAGCTCCGCAAGTTCAATTATTGCTGACGTATTTTAACACTAGGGCCTGCACCAACGTTCTATGGCCCTACGATTCTAAACTCCAAACACTGCAGATGCTTGTGATCCAGTCATACTGAAGTACAATTGGTAGGGTGAAGGGAAATGGGCAGTCACGGTGGCGCAGCGGTAGAGTTGCTGCCTTACAGCGAATGCAGCGCCGGAGACTCGGGTTCAATCCCGCGTGCGGGGGCTTGTCGGCACGGAGTTTGTACGTTCTCCCCGTGACCTCCGTGGCTTTTCTCCGAGATCTTCAGTTTCCTCCCACACTCCAAAGGCGTACAGGTTTGTAGGTTACTTGGCTTGGTAGAATTGTCCCTAGTGTGTGTAGGGTAGTGTTAGCGTACGGGGATCGCTGGTCGGCGCGGACCCGGTGGGCCGAAGGGCCTGTTTCCGCGCTGTATCTCTAAACTAAAAGTAATTTTCCCCTGATGATTTTTTGCTGAAAGCTATGCAAGTCAATTCAAGTCATGATTATTTGTCACATACACATACACGATGTACAGTGAAATGAAAGTGGCAATGCCTGCGGATTGTGCAAAGCAACAGAACAGAACAGAAGCAGTATTTACATTTAAAAAAAAGATACAACTGTATTTACGCCCTGGTGAGATCAGAGTTTACAGTCCTGATGGCCTGTGGGAAGAAACATATAAGATTGTTAAGGGTTTGGACACGCTAGAGGCAGGGAACATGTTCCCGATGTTGGGGGAGTCCAGAACCAGGGGCCACTGTTTAAGAATAAGGAGTAAGCCATTTAGAACGGAGATGAGGAAACACTTTTTCACACAGAGAATGGTGAGTCTGTGGAATTCTCTGCCTCAGAGGGCGGTGGAGGCCGGTTCTCTGGATACTCTCAAGAGAGAGCTAGATAGGGCTCTTGAAGATAGCGGAGTCGGGGGATATGCGGAGAAGGCAGGAACGGGGTACTGATTGGGGATGATCACGTTGAATGGTGGTGCTGGCTAGAGGGGCTGAATGGCCTACTCCTGCACCTATTGTCTCTTGTCTAAAGGCACTGCCTTGCCTTTATAACAATTATAGCAGCACAGAAACAGGCCATCTCGGCCCTACAAGCCCTACAAGGGCCTACAAGTCCTTTCTCACCAGGAGGTTTGCCAGAAACCAGCGGTTTGTGGAGAAGCAGCGATATACGGGGGAATGGGTAACATTTTGTTGTGGTGTAGGATGACTGATGAGCGGTCGGGCGCTGGTTGAATCATGTGGAGCGTGGGGCAGCTGTGAAAACACAAAGTTTGGCCGGCATGTGCAGTGTTTTTGTTCCCCTCAATGCTTTGGAAAACATGATTCCGTTCATAATGATTCATTTGAAGGAGAGGAAAACAGCAACATTTTCCATGCTTTTACCACTTTTAAAAATTAGTCATAGAGTCTGGAAATAGGCCCTTTGGCCCAACTTGCCCACACTGGCCCACATGTCCCATCTGCACTAGTCCCACTTGCCTGTGCTTGGTCCATATCCCTCCAAACCTGTCCTTTCCATGTACCTGTCTAACTGTTTCTTAGACAATAGACAATAGGTGCAGGAGTAGGTCATTCGGCCCTTCGAGCCAGCACCGCCATTCAATGTGATCATGGCTGATTATCCCCAATCAGTACCCCGTTCCTGCCTTCTCCCCATATCCCCTGACTCCGCTGTTTTTAAGAGCCCTATCTAGCTCCCTCTTGAAAACGCTGGGATAGTCCCTGCCTCAACTACCTCCTGCAGCAGCTCGTTCCATACACCCAACACCCTTTGTGTGGAAAAGTTACCCCTCAGGTTCCTATTTAATCTTTCCCCCCTCACCATAAACCTATGTCCTCTGGCCCTCGATTCCCCTAATCTGGACAAGAGACTGTGCATTTGCCCGATCTATTCTTCTCATGACTTCATACACCTCTATAAGATCACCCCTCATCGTCCTGCGCTCCAAGGAATAGAGCCCAGCCTGCTCAACCTCTCCCTGTAGCTCAGGCCCTCTAGTCCTGGCAATGTCTTATCCTAAGCATTTTAGCTTAGTTATGGCGACACGGTGACGCGGTGGTAGAGTTGCTGCCTCACAGCGTCACAGACCCGTGTTCAATCCTGACTATGGGTGCTGTCTGTACGGAGTTTGCACGTTCTCCCCGTGACCTGCGTGGAGTTTCTCCAAGGTCTTTGGTTTCCTCCCACAATCCAAAGACGTGCAGGTTAATTGGCTTGGTGTAAATGTTAAATTGTCCCTAGCGTGTGTAGGATAGTGTTTAGTGTGCGGGGATCGCTGGTCGGCGCGGACTCGATGGGCCGAAGGGCCTGTTTCTGCGCTGTATCTCTAAACAATGCCTTGGAACACACCAAGTGCATTGTAAACGTTGCTGAAAGTAAGAACTGCAAACTCCAGTTGGCTTCAAGATAAATCCCTCCTGTGTGCCTGGCACCAGATAGAGTTTGATAAAGTAAAAGACAAGCTTACAACCAAGTGGAATAAATATTCTCTAACTGTTTATTCAAGAAAACTTTGCACCCCCCCCCCCCCCTCTCCACCATAGTCATTACACCACATCCAATCAAAGTCGTCTTGGTGAGTTTCATTGTAACTCATTTTCACCTAGCACACAGCTAACAATGTCCTGTTTCCTTGATCATCGGTACTTTGTGGCATATCCTTCATGTCTTTGTTTAAGAAGGAACTGCAGATGCTGGAGAATCGAAGGTACACAAAAAAGCTGGAGAAACTCAGCGGGTGCAGCAGCATCTATGGAGCGAAGGAAATAGGCAACGTTTCGGGCCGAAACCCTTCTTCAGACTGATCGGGGGCGGGGGTGGGCGGGGACAAGAAAGGAAAAAGGAGGAGGAGCCCGAAGGCTGGGGGATGGGAGGAGACAACAGGGGGACTAATCCTCCGTCAGTTTCGCCACCTCCAACGTGACCCCACCACTCGCCACATCTTCCCATCTCCCCCCATATCTGCCTACTGCAAAGACCGCTCCCTCCATAACTCCCTTGTCAATTCTTCCCTTCCCTCTCGTACCACCCCCTCCCCGGGCACTTTCTGTTGCAACCGCAAGAGATGCAACACTTGTCCCTTTACCTCCCCCCTCGACTCCGTTCAAGGACCCAAGCAATCGTTCCAGGTGCGACAGAGGTTTACTTGCATCTCTTCCAACCTCATCTATTGCGTCCGCTGCTCTAGATGTCAGCAGATCTATATCGGCGAGACCAAGCGGAGGTTGGGCGATCGTTTCGCCGAACACCTCCGCTCGGTCCGCAATAACCAAGCTGACCTCCCGGTGGCTCAGCACTTCAACTCCCCCTCCCACTCCGTCTCCGACCTCTCTGTCCTGGGTGTCCTCCATGGCCACAGCGAGCCGCACCGGAAATTGGAGGAACAGCACCTCATATTCCGTTTGGGGAGTCTGCATCCTGGGGGCATGAACATCGAATTCTCCCAATTTTGTTAGTCCTTACTGTCTCCTCCCCTTCCTCAGTCCCCCTGCTGTCTCCTCCCATCCCCCAGCCTTCGGGCTCCTCCTCCTTTTTCCTTTCTTGTCCCCGCCCCCGATCAGTCTGAAGAAGGGTTTCGGCCCGAAACGTTGCCTATTTCCTTCGCTCCATAGATGCTGCTGCACCCGCTGAGTTTCTCCAGCATTTTTGTGTTCCTTCATTTCTTTGTTCTACATCTCTCTACATCACCGTCTATATCTCTGGTTTTCCCTCTGCCCTGACTATCAGTCTGAAGACTGGGGCCTCTATTCGAAATGTCACCCATTCCTTCAATCCGGAGATGCTGCTTGAACCACTGAGTTAAGGCCCTGTCCCACTGTACGAGCTAATTCAAGTGTTCTCCCTAGTTTCCTCTGATTCAAACTCGGAGAATTACGGTAATGGCCGCTCGTGGGTACTCGGGGCTCTCGTGGACAATTTTCAACATGTTGAAAAATCTTCACGAGCTTACCGCATTTCCCGAGTTCCTGCCGCTAAGAGACTTCCCCGAGCTCCGACGTACCCGCTACGTACATTCTACGTGCTTACCACGAGTTTGATTTTTTTTTAAACTCGGGAGAGCTCTTGAATTACCTCGTACAGTGGGACAGGGCATTAACTCCAGCTTTTTGTGTCTATCTTCGGTTTAAACCAGCATCTGCAGTTCCTTCCCACCGACTTTAATTTCTATCGAGCTCTTCAGCCCGTTCTGAAATGGTTTACAGCCAGGGCTGTTTATCACAACTGTAGCAACAGCTGTAATTTAGCAGCTCTTTATAAAGTACTTCACAAACCTTCACTGTACAGCAATGGGATAATGGGCAGATAATCTGTCTTTCAGTAACAAGAAATGAGAGTTAAGGGCCTGTCCCACTTGGCAATTTTTTCAGCGACAGCCGGCATCATATCAGTGTCGCCAAAAGACTGAACATTTCAAAATCCAGCGGCGACAAAGATATTTTGCGACGCTTGAAAAAACACTGCGCATCGTACGGCTTGTAGGGCATCGTAGGGCGACAGATAGCACAATGGGCTAAGAGTTTGGCTGGCGACCGGAAGGTAGCCGGTTCAAATCCCGCTTGGAGTGCATACTGTCGTTGTGTCCTTGGGCAAGACACTTCACCCACCTTTGCCTGTAATGGAATGTTACGGCGGCAGGCGCGGGCACACCGCGACACCCTGTGTCTCCCTTTCAAGGGAGATGCTAAAAATGCATTTCGTTGTCTCTGTACTGTACACTGACAATGACAATAAATTGAATCATTTCATTTTTTTTTTTTTTTTTGTACACTCTAGAGTTTAGAAGGATGAGAGGGCATCTCATTGAAACATATAAGCTTGTTAATGGCCTGGACATGCTAGAGGCAGGAAACATGTTCCCGATGTTGGGGGAGTCCAGAACCAGAGGCCACAGTTTAAGAATAAGGAGTAAGCCATTTAGAACGGAGACAAGGAAACACTTTTTACACAGAGAGTTGTGAGTCTGTGGAATTCTCTGCCTTAGAGGGCGGTGGAGGCAGGGTCTCTGGATGCTTTCAAGAGAGAGCTCGATAGGGCTCTTAAAGATAGTGGAGTCAGAGGATGTGGGGAGAAGGCAGGAAAGGGGTACTGATTGGGGATGATCAGCCATGATCACGTTGAATGGTGGTGCTGGCACGAAGGGCTGAATGGCCTACTCCTGCACCTATTGTCTATTGTCTTCACGTCGTGACTTTTTCGGTGACCTGATCCGTCAGTCAATGATGCCGGCAGTCGCCGAAAAAATCACCAAGTGGACAGGCCCTTTAAGTATCAACCAAGACAGCAGGAGTACGTCTGTTCTCTGTGAAGCAACGGGTTCTTTCACCTCAGCTGGAGTGAACTGGGGAGCGCAGCGGTAGAGCTGCTGCCTCATAGCACCAGAGACCCCGGTTCGATCCTGACTACAGGTGCTGTCTGTACGGAGTTTGCACGTACTCCCCGTGACCTGCGTGGGTTTTCTCCGAGATCCTTGGTTTCCTCCCACACTCCAAAGACGTGCAGGTTTGTAGGTTAATTGGCTTGGTGTAAATGCAGAAATTGTCCCTAGTGGGTGTAGGATAGTGTTCGGGTGCGGGGATCGCTGGTCGGTGCGGACTCGATGGGCCTGTTCCCACACTGTATCTCTCAAAATCATAAATTCCCCTCATGATTTTATACACCTCTATAAGCCCACCCCTCATCCTCCTGCGCTCCAAGGAATAGAGTCCTAGCCCGATCAACCTCTCCCTATAGCTCTGGCCCTCGGGTTCTGGCAACATCCTCGTAAATCTTTCTCCACACTTTTTCAGCTTACAATTGTCGGTCAATAGACAATAGGTGCAGGAGTAGGCCATTCTGCCCGTCAAGCCAGCACCGCCATTCAATGTGATCATGGCTGATCATCCCCAATCAGTACCCCGTTCCTGCCTTCTCCCCATATCCCCTGACTCCGCTATCTTTAAGAGCCCTATCTAACTCTCTCTTGAAAGTATCCAGAGAACCGGCCTCCACCGAACTCTGAGGCAGAGAATTCCACAGTCGTTAGCATTGAAATTGGATAGAAAGTTCTG
Organism: Leucoraja erinaceus; assembly: GCF_028641065.1. NCBI lineage: Eukaryota > Metazoa > Chordata > Chondrichthyes > Rajiformes > Rajidae > Leucoraja > Leucoraja erinaceus. Next base: position 1,527,430 of record NC_073417.1, read on the forward strand.
GTTGTTAGCTATGGATGTTGCTCAAAGTCTGGGAAGTTCAAATGGTGCTTTTAAGAAGTGTCTAAATTATTTAGTTATAGGAGCAGAATTAGGCAATTCAAGTCTACTCCACCATTCAATCATGGCTGATCTATCTCTCCCTCTCAAAGGTAGACAAACATGCTGGAGAAACTCAGCGGGTGAGGCAGCATCTATGGAGCGAAGGAAATAGGCAACGTTTCGGGCCAAAACCCTTCTTCAGACCTTCTCAACCCCATTCTCCTGCTTTCTCCCCATAACCCCTGCCATCTGTACTAATCAAGAATCCATCAATCTCCGCCTTAAAGATTTCCTTTGACTTGGCCTCCACAGCCGTCTGTGGCAACAAATTCCACAGATTCACCACCCTCTGACTAAAGAAATTCCTCCTCATCTCCTTTCTAAAGGAACGTCCTTTTGATCGGAGACTGTGGCCTCTGGTCCTAGATTTTCCCACTAGTGGAAACATCCTCTCCACATCCACTCTATCCAAGCCTTTCACTATTCAGTAAGTTTCAATGAGGCCCCACTTTGTCTTTCTAAACTCCAGTGTGTGCAGGCACACAGCCTGTACACAAGGCACACAAAAATGTTGGAGAAACTCATCGGGTGCAGCAGCATCTATGGAGCGAAGGAAATAGGCAACGTTTCGGGCCGAAACCCTTTCTTCAGACTGATGGGGGGTCCTATACACAAGGCATACAAGAGTATCAAGGAGTGTGATACATTTCTGATAGGGAATATGTGCCTCGCATAAACAAGTCTTTTCTGCTTTGAAATTTAATTAGGGCACTTATAATTGAAATGGGATCAATATTTAACACTGTTGCCCAAATCGATTGGATATCATGGCAAGTTCTGACCTGCACTCTGCTCCGTAATTGTTGTACAGAGGAGTTACTGAGAGTGTCGGTGTCAGCGTGGGTAAGTTCCTGTGAGTTTTGACAAGTGTCAGATTTGATTTGAATCGTAATTGCAGCATTTTGCTTCACATCATGGACAATAAACAATAGACAAATAGTTGCAGGAGTGGGCCATTCGGCCCCTCGAGCCAGCACCGCCATTCTTACTTTCAGCAAGTTTGCATTTCTTACTTTCAACAATGTATTCCACGGCATAGTTTAGAGATACAGCGCGGAAACAGGCCCTTCGGCCCATCGTGTCCGCACTGACCAGCGATACCCGCACACTAACTATCATACACACACTAGGGACAATTTTACAGGTCACCGGAAAATTTGCGACGTGACTTGGCGTGACGACGTATATAGATGTGCGGTGTTTTTTTGAGTGCAGTTTTGGTCCCCTAATTTGAGGAAGGACATTCTTGCTATTGAGGGAGTGCAGCGTAGGTTTACAAGGTTAATTCCCGGGATGGCGGGACTGTCATATGCTGAGAGAATGGAGCAGCTGGGCTTGTACACTCTGGAGTTTAGAAGGATGCGAGCGGATCTTATCGAAACATATTAGATTATTAAGGGCTTAGACACGCTAGAGGCAGGAAACATGTTCCCGCTGTTGGGGGAGTCCAGAACCAGGGGCCACAGTTTAAGAATAAGGAGTAAGCCATTTAGAACAGAGACGAGGAAACACTTTTTCTCACAGAGAGTTGTGAGTCTGAGGAATTCTCTGCCTCCGAGGGCGGTGGAGGCAGGTTCTCTGGATACTTTCAAGAGAGAGCTAGATAGGGCTCTTAAAGATAGCGGAGTCAGGGAATATGGGGAGAAGGCAGGAACGGGGTACTGATTGGGGATGATCAGCCATGATCACATTGAATGGTGGTGCTGGCTCGTAGGGCCGAATGGCCTACTCCTGCACCTATTGTCTATTGTCTAGTATGAATCTATCAAGGGACTTGGTTTACAGTATTTTATGCAACAATTTGCCCGTTGTGTAGTTGGTGTTCCTTAATTGCCTGGTTACGAACACAGCCTGAGTCAATACTAGTCAACAGTGGCTGTTCATCTTGAAAACGCAGCACCTTGTCTGGCATTTGCTTGCAATAACGTATGCAAAAAAATATAAATGCAGATGAAAAGGAGTGTTTAATTATCGCTCGTGAGAAACGTTCACAGGATAAAACTATCATAGGGGGAATAGATCATGGAGATGCACAGAGTCTCTTGCCCAGAGGAGGGGAATCGAGGACCAGAGGACATAGGTTCAAGGTGAAGGGGAAAAGGATTTAATAGGTATCTGAGGGGTAATTTTATTATGCAAAGAGTGGTGGGTGTATGGAACGAGCTGCCGGAGGAGGTAGTTGAGGCAGGGACTATCCCAGGGTTTAAGAAACAGTTTGACAGGTACATGGATGGGACAGGTTTGGGTGGGATATGGACCAGGCGTAGGTAGGTGGGACTAGTGTAGATGGGGTATGTTGGCTGGTGTGGGCAAGTTGTGCCAAAGGATTTAATAGGGACCTGATGAGAAATGTATTGAAACAAAGGCTATATGGAAAGTAGACACAAAATGCTGGAGCAACTCAGCGGGACAGGCAGCATCTCTGGAGAGAAGGAATGGGTGACGTTTCGGGTCGAGACCCTTCTTCAGACATATCTTCATTCAGACATTCTTCCGTTATATGGAAAGGGTATGTTGTGATATATGGAGCGAGCTATCAGAGGTGTTAGTTGAGGCTAGGACTTTATTCCTTACGCAGGAGGATGAGGGTGAATAAAATCATGAGGGGAATAGATAGGGTGAATTCAGTCTCTTATCCAGAGCATCTGTGGAGAACATGGATAGGTGACGTTTCACACAGTGCTGGAGTAACTCAGCGGGTCAGGCAGCATCTGTGGAGAACATGGATAGGTGACGTTTCACAGAGTGCTGGAGTAACTCAGCGGGTCAGGCAGCATCTGTGGAGAACATGGATAGGTGACGTTTCACAGAGTGCTGGAGTAACTCAGCGGGTCAGGCAGCATCTGTGGAGAACATGGATAGGTGACGTTTTCACAGAGTGCTGGAGTAACTCAGCGGGTCAGGCAGCATCTGTGGAGAACATGGATAGGTGACGTTTCACAGAGTGCTGGAGTAACTCAGCGGGTCAGGCAGCACCTGTGGAGAACATGGATAGGTGACGTTTCGGGTCGGGACCTTTCTTCAGATCTTGGGCAGGCAGCAATGATCCATTCACGTTCAAATTGGATGAGAGTAAGAGCTCGGGTGAAGCAAAGTCGTCAGTTCAACGTTGATGTATTTCTGTTAAAATCTACATTCAGGGGCAACTGCAGCATTCGATTAAAAGTTGCTAAACAAAGAACACGTTTTGCTAAGGAAGTGCTTTCGGAAAATGACAAGAGCAGATGATGATGGCAAATGATTTGTTACCTTTGCCATCTGTTGTGTAAGCAGTACACACGCCACCTCTTAGAGTAACACAGCGGGACCCAGGAAGGAATCTCAACACCTCTGCAGAAGTGAGGGAGGGGGAGGGTGGGGGGATGGGGAAGGGGCGGGGCGGGTAGGGGTGTGGGAGAAATGGGGGGGGGGGGGGGGGGGGGAGCGAAAAATACAGGCTCTTGGGCGTGCCAGAATTACATTTTGAAGAGAAAGGTGGAGATATTCACAGGAATTGGTGCAGCGATGGATACCACAACACACACACACACAATAACAGTAGAGATATATGGAGCAGGGTTTTGTTTTAACGCCGGTACACAAAATTGCTGGAGAAACTCAGCGGGTGCAGCAGCATCTATGGAGCGAAGGAAATTGGCGACGTTTCGGGCCAAAACCCTTCTTCAGACTGTTTTAACGCCGCCTGAAGCAGGAGGTGAAAGCACTCCTCGGACAGGGCGGCAGATAACAACACTGGCTTAGTGTGCTTTGGAGATACAGCGCGGAAACAGGCCCTTCGGCCCACTGAGCCCGCAGCGACCAGCACTTAACCTATCCTGTTTTACATTTACACCAAGCTAATTAGCCTACAAATCTGTATGTCTTTGGAGTGCGGCTGGCAGCCGAAGAGCTAGGGGTAAATGCACGCAGGTGACGGGGAGAACGTGCAAACTCCGTACAGACAGCACCCGTAGTCGGGATCGAACCCGGGTCTCTAGAGCTGCAAGCGCTGTGAGGCAGCAACTCTACAGCTGCGCCACCATGCCGGTACTTTGTGGATGTAGCTGCCGTTTCCTGACTCTCTGGTTGCGTGAAGCGCCAACGATCGCTAGGCGGCACGGTGGCACACCCAAGCCCGCAAAGAACTGCAGACGCGGGGATCGTTCGTGGAAACACACAAGGTGCAGGAGTAACTCAGCGGGTCAGCCAGCAACTCTGGAGAGCATGGACAGGTGACGTTTCCGATCGGGTACCCTTCTTCAGACAGTTCTGTTGTTGCTCCGATGGGGTCCCGACCCGAAACGTCACCTGTCCACGCCTTCCTGAGAAGCTGCCTGACACGCTTGAGTTACTCCAGCACTTTGTGTCTATCGTTGGTTTAAACCAGCATCTGCAGTTCATTCATAGAGACTTTAATTCAATAGACAATAGGTGCAGGAGTAGGCCATTCGGCCCTTTGAGCCAGCACCACCATTCAATGTGATCACGGCTGATCATCCCCAATCAGTACCCCGTTCCTGCCTTCTCCCCACATCCCCTGACTCCACTATTTTTAAGAGCCCTATCTAGCTCTCTCTTGAAAGCATCCAGAGAACCGGCCTCCACTGCCATTTGAGGCAGAGAATTCCACAGACTCACCACTCTCTGTGAGAAAAAGCGTTTCCTCGTCTCCGTTCTAAATGGCTTACCCCTTATTCTTAAACTGTGTGTGGCCCCTGGTTCTGGACTCCCCCAACATCGGAACATGTTTCCTGCCGCTAGCGTGTCCAAGCCCTTAATAATCTTATATGTTTCAACAAGATTCCCTCTCATCCTTCTAAACTCCAGAGTGTTCAATCCCAGCCGCTCCATTCTCTCAGCATATGACAGTCCCACCAGTGGATATGGGGAGAAGGCAGGAACGGGGTACTGATTGGGGATGATCAGACATGATCACATTGAATGGCGGTGCTGGCTCGAAGGGCTGAATAACCCTACGCTGCACTCCCCCAATAGCAAGAATGTCCTTCCTCAAATGAGGGGACCAAAACTGCACACAATACTCCAGGTGTGGTCTCACCAGGGCCCTGTACACCTGCTGAAGCACCTCTGTGCTCCTATACTCCACCTCTTGTTATAAAGGCTAACATGCCATTTGCTTTCTTCACTGCCTGCTGTACCTGCATGCTTACTTTAGTTCCTATTGCGTTCTTCAGTCCGATCTAAAATGCTTTATAGCCACGGGTGAAATCTCAGCTGTAGTAACAGCTGTGTTGTAACACCTCATTATAAATGACTTCACAAACCTTCACTATACACCAATGGGATGATGGGCAGATAATCATTAAACCAGCATCCTCAGATTCTTGTCTCTTCAATATAAGTTAAATTGGGAGATATAGCCGCTACATAATTGAGCTATAAATAATAAGTGACAATTCTGGTCCGGAGAAGGTTCTCGACCTGAATCGTTGCCTATCCACGTCCTTCAGAGACGTCAACAGTGTTTTTATTGTTACATGGGCAATATTTAGAGTTGAGACTCTTCTTCAGTCTGAAGAAGAGCCTTGACCCAAAATGTCACCCATTCCTTCTCATCAGAGACGCTGCCTGTCCCGCTGAGTTTTTTTTAACTGAATTCTATCTCTATCTTTACAATATGTAAACATAGCACTCTGTAAACAATATAATAAATGAGAAAATAAATGTATCGTGTGTATAAATATATTTTATGGGTGTGTGTGTGTATGTACAGTATGTATATACAGAGAGACACAAACACACAAAAAATATATGTAAGATATTCAAGAAGGAACTGCAGATGCAGGAAAATTCCACACAGTATGAGGGCAGTGGAGGCCGGTTCTCTGGATGCTTTCAAAAGAGAGCTAGATAGGGCTCTTAAAAATAGCGGAGTCAGGGGATAGGGGGAGCAGGCAGGAACGTGGGAACTGATTGGGGATGATCAGCCATGATCACATTGAATAGGCTCGCAGGGCTGAATGGCCCCCTCCTGCACCTATTATCTATTGTCTATTGTCTAAATTCGAAGGTAGACAAAACTGCTGGCGAAACTCAGCGGGTGAGGCAGCATCTATGGAGCGAAGGAAATAGGCAACGTTTCGGCCCGAAACGTTGCCTATTTCCTTCGCTCCATAGATGCTGCTTCACCCGCTGAGTTTCTTCAGCACTTTTGTCTACCTTCAAAATGTGTGTGTATATGTGTATATATATATATATATATACACACACACATATGTATGCACTGCCTGCTGTACCTGCATGTGGCGTTTGCACTACACATATGTGGCAGTGGAAACACCATTGGAAACGTTATACATAATGTAAAATGATTGGGCAAGCGTTACAGAGAACAGTGTGCAGACTGCCCTCTGAATGGGACTTCAGGAAACCACAGCTAAAACAGGCGACAGGTTTCTGAGACGATACCCAGGGCACAGGGCAACTATTTAACATACTTGAGAAAAAGAAAAATCCTCATGGGAATTCCCTCTGAGAGAGAGTGTCACATTGAAGCAGTTTACAGACAGAAAACCATCCTGCCCATATTTAACCAGAACGTGCCTGGATGAGAGGGCATTAGATACAGGGAGAGGTTGTGCAGACTTGAATTGTTTGCTCTGGAACGCCAGGGATGAAGTGGGGACCTGAGAGTTGGTTTTTTTTCATATATTTTGTGTTTTTTTTAATGACGGTTGGCCGATCCATTTCCCTCCTGGGATAAATAAAATTCTATCGTATCAAGAGACAATAGACAATAGACTATAGGTGCAGGAGTAGGCCAGTTGGCCCTTCCACCCAGCACCGCCATTCAATGTGATCATGGCTGATCATCCCCAATCTGTACCCTGTTCCTGCCTTCTCCCCATATCTCCTGACTCCACTATCTTTAAGAGCCCTATCTAGCTCTCTCTTGAAAGAGAACCGGCCTCCACCGCCATTTGAGGCAGAGAATTCCACAGACTCACCATTCTCTGTGAGAAAAAGCGTTTCCTCGTCTCCGTTCTAAATGGCTTACCCCTTATTCTTAAACTGTGGCCCCTGGTTCTGGACTCCCCCAAAATCGGGAACAAGTTTCCTGCCTCTAGCGTGTCTAAACCCTTAATAATCTTATATGTTTCAATGAGATCCCCTCTCATCCTTCTAAACTGCAGAGTATACAAGCCCAGCTGCTCCATTCTCTCAGCATACGACAGTCCCGCCGTCCCGGGGATTAACCTTGTGTTAACCTTGTTGTATCGTATATAAAATGATGAGAGGCAGAGATAGAGTAGAGAGTCAGAACATTTTCCCCAGGGTGGAAATCAGTTCATGAGGTGATAAGTGATAGGAGCAGATTTAGGCCATTCAGCCCATCAAGTCTACTCCGCATCCCCTCCCCCTTCCCAGCTCTCCCACAGCCTACTATCTCCGCCGCTTCCTTTCTTCTTCCCCCACCCCCACATCAGTCTGAAGAAGGGTCTCGACCCCGAAACGTCACCTATTTCCTTTGCTCCACAGATGCTGCCTCACCCGCTGAGTTTCTTCAGTATTTTTGTCGGCCTCCAGATTCAGGGATAGTTTCTTCTCAGCTGTTATCAGGCAACTGAACCATCCTCTCACCAACTGGAGAGCAGTCCTGACCTCCCACCCACCTCGTTAGAGACCCTCAGACTATCTTTAATGGGACTGACCAGGACTTTACCTTGCACTAAACGTTATTCCCTTAATTCCCTTCATTTTTTCCAGCACCTGCAGTTCTTTCTTAAACATTTAATCATGGCTGATCTATCTCTCCCTCTCAACCCCATTCTCCTGCCCTCTCCCCATAACCCCCTGACACACGTACTCATTATTACCCTTTGATTAGTGCTGGTGTCAGGGACTAAGGGGAGAAGGCAGGAGAATGGGGTTGAGAGGGAGAGATTGAATGGCAGAGTGGACTTGATGGGCCGAATGGCCCAATTCTGCTCTTAGAACATGAAATACCAGAGGGCGTTGCTTTAAGGTGAGAGTGGGAAAGGTTGGGTCAAGGTTTTTTGGGGGGTGCCTGGAACGCGTTGCCAGGGGTGGTGGTGGTGGCGGCAGATATGAATTTAAGAGCGAATTTTGAGATATGAATTTTGGATAGGCACATGGTTCTGGATGGATATGGATCACGTGCAGGAGGAGAAGAGTTGGCCTTGATATCATGCTCGGCACGGACATTGAGGGCCGAAGGGCCTGTTCCTGTGCTGTACTGTTCAACGTTAAGGGTCTTGTACAGGGTCTTGGTGAGACCACACCTGGAGTATTGCGTACAGTTTTGGTCTCCTAATCTGAGGAAAGACATTCTTGCCATAGAGGGAGTACAGAGAAGGTTCACCAGACTGATTCCTGGGATGTCAGGACTTTCATATGAAGAAAGACTGGATAGACTCCGCTTTCACTCACTAGAATTTAGAAGATTGAGGGGGGATCTTATAGAAACTTACAAAATTCTTAAGGGGTTGGACAGGCTAGATGCAGGAAGATTGTTCCCGATGTTGGGGAAGTCCAGAACAAGGGGTCATAGTTTAAGGATAAGGGGGAAATCTTTTAGGACCGAGATGCGGAAAACTTTTTTTCACACAGAGAGTGGTGAATCTCTGGAATTCTCTGCCACAGAAGGTAGTTGAGGCCAGTTCATTGGCTATATTTAAGGGGGAGTTAGATGTGGCCCTTGGGGCTAAAGGGATCAGGGGGTATGGAGAGAAGGCAGGAACTGGATACTGAGTTGGATGATCAGCCATGATCATATTGAATGGCGGTGCAGGCTCGAAGGGCCGAATGGCCTACTCCTGCACCTATTTTCTATGTCTCTATGTTAACGGGGCTACATTTGGTGTGTGCTAAAAGCCGGGCTTATTTTCAACAATTAGTCCAAATACAGAGACTCCAGCAGATTAAATGCAGACTCGGGGACACTTCAAATAACGGCATGAAATGTGAGGTGAAGGATGTTTTAGATATGCAGATGTGAAGGAAGGAACTGCAGATGTTGGTTTGCATTGAAACCGGACACAGAGTGCTGGACTAACTCAGCGGGTCAGGCAGCATCTCTGGAGAGAAGGAATGGGTGACGTTTCTGGTCGGGACCCTTCCTTCGCTCCAGAGATGCCGCCTGTCCTGATGAGTTAATCCAGCATTTTGTATCTGTCTTTGATAAGCAGATAGTTTGACCGAGGCCAGAGATGACAAGGCAAAAGGTGTGAGATTGGGTTAGAAGAGGTGAGAATTGTGAAGCCAGAGGAGGGAATGTAGGGGGAGGGGGAGGGGGAGAAATGGGTACTAGCCCAGCTTGGGCACTGAGAATTGGGGAGGGGGATGGGAATGAAGAACAGGGGAAATGTTTGTAGGTTAGTTACCTTGATAGTATTCCCCGCACTGCAATCAGTCTGAAAAAAATGGTCCAGACCCGAAACGTCACCTATCCATGTTCTCCACAGATGCTGCCTGACCCGCTGAGTCATTCCAACACTCTGTGAAACGTCACCTATCCATGTTCTCCACAGATGCTGCCTGACCCGCTGAGTCACTCCAACACACTGTGAAACGTCACCTATCCATGTTCTCCACAGATGCTGCCTGACCCGCTGAGTTACTCCAGCACTCTGTGAAACGTCACCTATCCATGTTCTCCACAGATGCTGCCTGACCCGCTGAGTTACTCCAGCACTCTGTGAAACGTCACCTATCCATGTTCTCCACAGATGCTGCCTGACCCGCTGAGTTACTCCAGCACTCTGTGAAACGTCACCTATCCATGTTCTCCACAGATGCTGCCTGACCCGCTGAGTTACTCCAGCACTCTGTGAAACGTCACCTATCCATGTTCTCCACAGATGCTGCCTGACCCGCTGAGTTACTCCAGCACTCTGTGAAACGTCACCTATCCATGTTCTCCACAGATGCTGCCTGACCCGCTGAGTTACTCCAGCACTCTGTGTCTATCTTTAGTATCAACCAGCATCTGCAGTTCACTTTATTATACTTGGCCAGCATGGTACATGTTCATTTATTGTCATAAGTCCCAAGGTAAAGTGAGAAGCCTTTGTTTACGTGCTATGCTGTCAGATCAGATAATACCATACACGTTTTGTGGAGCATCACGGTGGCGCAGCGGTAGAGTTGCTGCCTCACAGCGCCAGAGACCCGGGTTCCATCCCGACTACGGGTGCTGTCTGTACGGAGTTTGCACGTTCTCCCCGTGACCTGCGTGGGTTTTCTCCAGATGCTCCGGTTTCCTCCCACACTGCAAAGACGTGCGGGTTTGGGGGTAAAATGGCTTGGTGTAAATGTAAAGAATCCCTAGATACATGAAGAAGGGCCTCGACACCGATTCCTTCGCTCCATAGACGTTGCCTCACCCGCTGAGTTTCTCCAGCATTTTTGCCTACCCGAGATAGCACAGGCATTGTGGGCCAAAGAGTCTTCTGCGTTCCATGTTGATATTGCTGTCTTTGTCCTCTTGTTTGGCTTCTGTGAGTCTGACGTGGGGGCGTTGGTTGGTTTTCATACTCATATTCATAAAATAAATGCATTTTGCTTTGTTGTCTGTAGAATTCCCTGCCTCAGAGGGCGGTGGAGGCCGGTTCTCTGGATGCTTTCAAGAGAGAGCTAGATAGGGCTCTTAAAGATAGTGGAGTCAGGGGATATGGGGAGAAGGCAGGAACGGGGTACTGATTGGGGATGATCAGCCATTGAATGGCGGTGCTGGCTGGAAGGGCCGAATGGCCTCCTCCTGCACCGATTGTCTGTTGTCTATTGTCTATTGCTTTTTCATTTTGGTTTTCGGCCAGCGCACACCAAAACTGCTGATCTTGTCTCTCCTCAGGTCCTCCCATGCCTTCCTCCTACACCTCGCCCAGCCCAGCATCCACCCGGCGGCCTGCTTCCCCAGTGCCGCCATCACCCTTTGCCAACGGCAAGCCAAGGCGGGTGGTGGTGGCCAAGGGTGGCGGGCTGCTGCCGCCGGCTCCTGCCTCAGACACAGACGATGAGGAGACCTTTGCAAACTCATATCTAGCTCAGGCCACTGCAGGCACTGCCTGTGGGCTCAATCATGGTAAGGAAAATACCTTGCATCTATTCACCTCCTCTACCATTATCCCCCTTTCCTTCAAGCTGGAAGAGGCCTCAGCGTGACCCTTTACCTCCCGGCCTCGCACTAAACCACTCTACTCCTCACTCTACTCCTCACTAACCCCCCCACCCCACCCCGCCGAACAAGGCACTTTCCCACACCGCAATCTGCCGTCTTTTGTCTTGATGCATGGTAGAATTTCTCCTAGTTTCCTCCACTTGCCTGCTGTAGACTTTGTCGAGCACTAACACCTCCTTGGTAACGCACGTTCACGTCTGAGTCACAATCACGTCTTGTCGTTAACACGGTGGCGTGGCGGTTTAGCCATCAGAGCGGCTTTAGATCGGCTACAGCGCGGGCACAGGCCCTTCGGCCCGCCGAGTCCGGGCAGACCAGCGATCCCCGCACAGTTAAGGCCCTGTCCCACTGTACGACTTTGCCCAAGAGCTCTCCCGAGTTTAAAAAAAAATCAAACTCGTGGTAAGTACGTGGAATGTACGTCGCGGGTACGTCGGAGCTCGGGGACGTCTCCTAGCGGCTCGTAACGCTAACGGCAGGTACTCGGGAAACGCGATAAGCTCGTGACGTTTGTTCAACATGTTGAAAAATGTCCACGAGAGCCCCGAGTACCTACGAGCTAGCGGCCATTACCTTAATCCTCCGAGTTCGAATCAGGAAACTCAGTAGAACTCTTGAATTAGCTCGCACAGTGGGACAGCCCCTTAACACTATCCTACACACACTAGGGACAATTTAACATTTCATACCAAGCCGATTAGCAGACAAACCTGCACGTCTTTGGGAGTGTGGGAGGAAACCGAAGATCACGGAGAAAACCCACGCAGGTCACGGGGAGAACGTACAAACCCCTATACAGACAGCACCAGCGGTCAGGATCGAAACTGGGTCTCTGCCGCTGCAAACGCTGTAAGGCAGCAACTCCACCGCTGCGCCACCGTGCCGCCCTGGCTCACGGTACTAGAGCCCCATGTTCAATACGGACCTCGGGAGCTGTCTGGGTATGTGGAGTTTGCACGTTCTCCTGGGGACCACGTGGGTTTCCCCTGAATGCTCCCAAGAATGTGCGGGTTTGTAAGTTAATTGGGTGTGTAGATTGCTCCCAGCGCCTCGGGAGTGGACAAGAAAGTAGGATAGGTGTGAACGGGTGATCGATGGCTGGCATGGACTCAGTGGGCCGAAGGGCCAGTTAATATGCTGAATCTTGATATCAATCAGACGGGTCAGAACCTTTGAAGGACTACTCTGGGCAAGTTGGGCCGAAGGGCCTGTTTCCATGCTGTATGACTCAATAACACTATGACTGTGGGGTTTGTAGGTTAAGCGGCCCTCTGTAAATTGTCCCTAGTGTGTAGGGAGTGGATGAGAAAGCGGGATATCACAGAACTAGTGTGAACAGGCGATCGATGGTCGGCGTGGACTTGGTGGGCCGAAGGGCCTGTTTCCATGCTATATCTCTAAACTAAACTTGAAACTAAACTGTAGCCGAGTATCATCGCCAGAATAAATAGGCGTGAAAGTGGCAATTTGCTCAGCAGTGAAAATAAATTGCAATCACATTGCCCGTGGCGGGTGGAGTGATGAGACTGCAGTCTGCCGCTGCACAGAGTTGTGGACGCAGCCCAGACCGTAACACAAACCAACCTCCACTCCTTCTACACCTCACGCTGCCTCGGCAAGGCCAGCAGCATAATCAAGGACCAGTCGCACCCCGGCCACTCCCTCTTCTCCCCTCTCCCATCGGGCAAGAGGCACAGAAGTGTGAAAACGAACGCACACCTCCAGATTCAGTGTTTAAGAAGGAACTGCAGATGCTGGAAAAATCGAAGGTGGATAAAAAAGCTGGAGAAACTCAGCGGGTGAGGCAGCATCTATGGAGGGTCTGAAGAAGGGTCTCCACCCGAAACGTCGCCTATTCCTTCGCTCCATAGATGCTGCCCCACCCGCTGAGTTTCTCCAGCTTTTTTGTCTACCTCCAGATTCAGGGACAGTTTCGTCTCAGCTGTTATCAGGCAACTGAACAATCCTCTCACCAACTAGAGAGCGGTCCTGACCTCCCATCTACCTCATTGGAGACCCTCAGACTATCTTTAATGGGACTGACCAGGACTTTATCTTGCACAAAACATGATTCCCTTTATCCTGCATTTGTACAATGTGGATGGCTCCATAGTAGTCATGTATTGTCTTTCCTCTGACTAGTTAGCACGCAACAAAATCTTTTCACTGTACCTCAGTACACGTGACAATAAACTAAATTAAATTGGACCCTGTGTTTAAGTGGAGGAAGGAACCGCAGATGCTGGTTTAAACCAAAGATAAACACAAAATGCTGGAGTAACTCAGCGGGACAGGCAGCATCTCTGGAGAGAAGGACTTGGTGACCTTTTTGGGTCTGTATATCGACGTTTGTCACTTGCGGGCGGAGCACCAAGGCAAATTCCTTGTATGTGAATACTTGGCCAATAAACTTATTCATTCATTTATTCATTCGTTTGCATCCAAACAAATTTTTTTCAAACTATATCGGGAATTTCTTATGCAACCGTTGGCTTACGTTTTGGAGAAATGGACAACAGTTTAGTTTAGAGGTACAGCCTGGAAATGGACCCTTCGGCTCCTCGGGTCCACGCCAACCATCGATCACCCGTTCACGCTAGTTCTATGTTGTCCCACTTTCTCATCCACTCCCTACACACTAGGGACAATTTACAGAGGGCCGATTAACCTACAAACCCGCACGTCTTTGCAGTGTGGGTGGAAACTGGAGCTCCCAGAGAAAACCTATGGGGCCACAAGGAGAATGTGCAAACTCCACAGAGGCAGCACCCGAGGTCAGGATCGAACCCAGGACTCTAGAGCAGTACTTTAATACAAAACTGTAAGGCACAGAGTGCTGGAGTAACTCAGCGGGTCAGGCAGCATCTGTGGAGAACGTGGATAGGTGACGTTTCACAGAGTGCTGGAGTAACTCAGCGGGTCAGGCAGCATCTGTGGGGAACATGGATAGGTGACGTTTCACAGAGTGCTGGAGTAACTCAGCGGGTCAGGCAGCATCTGTGGAGAACATGGATAGGTGACGTTTCACAGAGTGCTGGAATAACTCAGCGGGTCAGGCAGCATCTGTGGAGAACATGGATAGGTGACGTTTCACAGAGTGCTGGAGTAACTCAGCGGGTCAGGCAGCATCTGTGGAGAACATGGATAGGTGACGTTTCACAGAGTGCTGGAGTAACTCAGCGGGTCAGGCAGCATCTGTGGAGAACATGGATAGGTGACGTTTCACAGAGTGCTGGAGTAACTCAGCGGGTCAGGCAGCATCTGTGGAGAACATGGATAGGTGACGTTTCACAGAGTGCTGGAGTAACTCAGCGGGTCAGGCAGCATCTCTGGAATGAAACGTCGCCAATTCCTTCTCTCCAGAGATGCTGCCTCACCCGCTGAGTTACACCAGCATTTTGTGTCTACCTTTGATGTAAACCTGTATCTGCAGTTCTTTCTTACACACTTGAATTTATGAAGGTGTATAAGATACTGGAAGGAATTGGGGTGATAAGTGTAGAGACGTTGGAGTTTTGTGTTCAGTTTTTACTATAAGAAGGACGTCATTGAAATGGTGCAGAGAAGATATACGAGGATGTTGCCAGGACTCGAGGGTGTGAGCTACAGGGAGAGGTTGAGCAGGCTGGGACTATTCCTTGGAGCACAGGAGGATGAGGGGTGGTCTTATAGAGGTGTTCAAAATCATGAGAGGAATAGATCGGGTAACATAGAAATTATAGAAAATAGGTGCAGGAGGAGGCCATTCGGCCCTTCGAGCCAGCACTGCCATTTGTTGTGATCATGGCTTATCGTCCCAAATCAATAACCCGTGCCTGCGGATAGACCCTAGACCCTATAGTTCTATCTAACGCACAGTAGACGCACAGAGTCTCTTGCCCAGAGTAGGGGAATCGAGGACCAGAGGACATTGGTTTAAGGTGAGGGGGGGAGGGAGGTGGGGAAATATTTTTAGGACACTAAGGGGTAACTTTTTTACACAAAGGGTGCAAGGGACGAGGGATCCGATTCCACACCATATCTCTGAACGAATAGCACACAGTCGATGGGCCAAAAGGGCTCATCACACGTGATAACTCTGTAACCTTGCGATGACAACCAGATTTCCTGAAGAGCTTACACTAACCAGACAAAATGTTAGCGACAAGCTAGTTGCAAGGGTTGGTAGTATTTACACCGGCATCTCGGTCCCGCTTTGACCAGGGGCCACATAGTTTATGAATAACGGGTAAGCCATTTGGAACGGAGACGAGGAAACACTTTTTCTCACAGAGAGTTGTGAGTCTGTGGAATTCTCTGCCCCAGAGGGCGGTGGAGGCCGGTTCTCTGGATGCTTTCAAGAGAGAGCTAGATAGGGCTCTTCAAGATAGCGGAGTCAGGGGATATGGGGAGAAGGCAGGAACGGGGTACTGATTGTGGATGATCAGCCATGATCACATTGAATGGCGGTGCTGGCTCGAAGGGCCGAATGGCCTACTCCTGCACCTATTGTCTATTGTCTATTGTTTAATTATTTAACATCATATCAGCTTGGAAATGGTTCCGTTGCTAAAGGGCCTGTCCCACTTTCGTGACCTTTACAGGCGGCTTCCGGCACCCGTGATAGGTCGCCGAGAGGTCTCCTATGGTCGTGAGAAGTCTCCAAAGAGTCGGAGCGTCTTTCTGGTCGCCGGGTGCCGGCAGTCGCCTGTAAAAGTCACGTAAGTGGGACAGGCACTTAACACTCACATCTGGTTGTCACAAGGCTCGGCATTGGACTCCTGGTTCAGTATTTTCACCAATTGACTGCAGATTCAGACTCAGGACCAACCTTAGCAAACATCTGACTGAAACGCAGACATTAACTGATGCTAGCGGCCTTAAACGTGGGACAGATGCAAGGCGCTGGAGTAACTCTGCGGCAGGCACCACCACTGGAGAAAAAGGCACAGGTGACGTTTCAGGTCGAGACCCTTCAACCTATGCCCTCTGGTTCTAGATTCCACAACTTGAGTAAAAGACTCTGAAGAAAGGTCTCGACCTGAAACGTCGCCTATTCCTTCGCTCCATAGATGCTGCCTCACCCGCTGAGTTCCTCCAGCATTTTTGTCCACCTTCGATTGTTCCAGCATCTGCAGTTCTTTCTTAAACAACTGCACCTGATCCATTTCCCTCATAAGGTCATTTGTGATAGGAGCAGAATTAGGCCATTCGGCCCATCAAGTCTACTCCGCCATTCAATCATGGCTGATCTGAGATGAGAAGAACTTTTTTCACACAGAGAGTGGTGAATCTCTGGAACTCTCTGCCACAGATGGTAGTTGAGGCCAGTTCATTGGCTATATTTAAGAGGGAGTTAGATGTGGCCCTTGTGGCTAAGGGGATCAGGGGGTATGGAGAGAAGGCAGGTACGGGATACTGAGTTGGATGATCAGCCATGATCATATTGAATGGCGGTGCAGGCTCGAAGGGCCGAATGGCCTACTCCTGCACCTAATTTCTATGTTTCTATGTTTCTATCTATTTCTCCCTCATAACAAGAGAAAGTACAGAGGAGATTTACTAGAATGTTGCCTGGGTTTCAGCAACTAAGTTACAGAGAAAGGTTGAACAAGTAGGGCTTTATTCTTTGGAGCGCAGAAGGTTAAGGGGGGACTTGATAGAGGTCTTTAAAATGATGAGAGGGATAGACAGAGTTGACGTGGATAAGCTTTTCCCACTGAGAGTAGGGAAGATTCAAACAAGGGGACATGACTTGTGAATTAAGGGACTGAAGTTTAGGGGTAACATGAGGGGGAACTTCTTTATTCAGAGAGTGGTGGCTGTGTGGAATGAGCTTCCAGTGAAGGTGGTGGAGGCAGGTTCGTTTTTATCATTTAAAAATAAATTGGATAGTTATATGGACGGGAAGGGAATGGAAGGTTATGGCCTGAGCGCAGGTATATGGGACTAGGGGAGAATACGTGTTCGGCACGGACTAGAAGGGTCGAGATTGCCTGTTTCCGTGCTGTAATTGTTATATGGTTATATTATATGGTTATAACCCCATTCTCCTGCCTTCTCCCCATAACCCCTGACTCATGTATTAATCAAAAATCTAGCTATCTCTGCCTTAAAAATATCCACTTGGCCTCTACAGCCTTCTGTGGGGAAGAATTCCACAGAATCACCACCCATAATCTTATACAATCTCTAAGATCATCCCTCATCCTCCAGCGCTCCAGGGAATAGAGTCCTGGCCTACTCAACCTCGAGTCATGACAACATCCTTGTAAATTTTCTCTACACCCTTTCTGGCTTGACAACATCTTTCCTATAACATGGTGCCCAGAACCGAACACAATATTCTAAATGCGGCCTCACCAACGTCTTATACAACTGCAACATGACCTCCCTACTTCTATACTCAATACTCTGACTGATGAAGGCCAAAGTGCCAAAAGCCTTTTTGACCACCTTATCCACCTGCGACTCCACCTTCAAGGAACCATGCACCTGTACTCCTAGATCCCTCTGCTCTACAACACTACCCAGAGGCCGGCCATTCACTGTGTAGGTTCTGCCCTTGTTCGACATCCCAAAATGCAACACCTCACACTTCTCTGTATTAAACTCCATCAACCATTCCTCCGCCCACCTGGCCAATCGATCCACATCCTGCTGCAATCGTTCACAACCATCTTCACTATCTGCAAACCACCCACTTTTGTCTCATCAGCAAACTTGCTAGTCTTGCCACGTTCCTTCCCATTCATTTGGTGGGTGTGGAATGGTTGGCATTCGGGCAGTGGGATGTCCATTAGTGATAGGAAAAGAATTAGGCCATTCGGCCCATCAAGTCAACTCCGCCATTCAATCACAGCTGATCTATCTCTCCCTCAACCCCATTCTCCTGCCTTCTCCCCATAACCCCTGACACCCGTAATAATCAAGTATCTATCTATCTATCTATCTATCTATCTATCTATCTATCTATCTATCTATCTATCTATCTATCTATCTATCTATCTATCTATCTATGTCTCTATCTTAGACAAAAGTGCTGGAGAAACTCAGCGGATGCAGCAGCATCTATGGAGCAAAGGAAATAGGCAACGTTTCGGGCCAAAACCCTTCTTCAGATCTATCTATCTATCTATCTATCTATCTATCTATCTATCTATCTATCTATCTATCTATCTATCTATCTATCTATCTATCTATCTATCTATCTATCTATCTATCTATCTATCTATCTATCTATCTATCTATCTATCTATCTATCTATCTATCTATCTATCTATCTATCTCTGCCAAAACTTTCCTCTCCAAATCCACTTTGTTCAGATGTAGTGAAAGAAATAACAACTTTATAACTTTCCGACACTGTGTTTCAAAGTTACACTTAACTGATTTGAATTCAAGTCTGTTTTCCTGACCTGCTTTGAAAATGTCTCAGAGTGTCTTCTGCTCCTGCGCCATTTAATATTTTATATTGCTCACCAAAATCCCCCTGGCTCAGTTCTCCAACTTACTTTGAAATATTATTTTGAATTTACCTTATTCATCTATCTGTGTGTCGGTTAATATTTTAAAGGCACCCTAGTGAGATCCATCACCGCAGCCCACTTCTCTCTGAGCTGCAGAGTTCACGGTTTACGGTGTGGGCTGGCACGGGTGGCGCAGCGGGTAGAGCTGCTGCCTCACAGCGCCAGAGACCCGTGTTCGATCCCGACTACGGGCGCTGCCTGTACGGAGTTTGTGCGTTCTCCCTGCCCGTGGTTTCTCCGAGTTCTTTGGTTTCCTCCCACACTCCAAGAACGTAGCGTCTTTTTTAGGTTAATTGGCTTGATGTAAATGTAAAATTGTCCCTAGTGTCTGTGTAGGATTCAGTCTTAGTGTGCTGGGATCGCTGGTCGGCGCGGACTCGGTGGGCCGAAGGGCCTGTTTCCGCTCACTATCGATAAACTAAACTAAATGAGTATTGACCATAGAAGATGGGAGGTCATGTTAGAGTTATATAACGCATTGATGAGCCCACAATTAGAGAATTTTGTTCCGTTTTGGTCACCGTGATATAGGAAAGATTTTCAAAAGATAGACACAGAGTGCTGGAGTAACTCAGCGGGTCAGGCAGCATCTGTGGAGAACATGGATAGGTGACGTTTCACAGAGTGCTGGAGTAACTCAGCGGGTCAGGCAGCATCTGTGGAGAACGTGGATAGGTGACGTTTCACAGAGTGCTGGAGTAACTCAGCGGGTCAGGCAGCATCTGTGGAGAACTTGGATAGGTGACGTTTCACAGAGTGCTGGAGTAACTCAGCGGGTCAGGCAGCATCTGTGGAGAACATGGATAGGTGACGTTTCACAGAGTGCTGGAGTAACTCAGCGGGTCAGGCAGCATCTGTGGAGAACATGGATAGGTGACGTTTCACAGAGTGCTGGAGTAACTCAGCGGGTCAGGCAGCATCTGTGGAGAACATGGATAGGTGACGTTTCACAGAGTGCTGGAGTAACTCAGCGGGTCAGGCAGCATCTCCGGAGACAAGGAATGGGTCAATTTGGCTCGATGACTGTGACACTTCTTCAGGCACTTAGAATAAGGTGGATGTTGCCAGGTCTCGAGGGTCTGAGCTACAGGGAGAGGTTGAGCAGGCTGGGACTCTATTCCTTGGAGCGCAGGAGGATGAGGGGTGATCTTATAGAGGTGTATAAAATCATGAGAGGAATAGATCGGGCAGATGCACAGAGTCTCCTACTCAAAGTAGGGGAATTGTGGACCAGAGGACATAGTTTTAAGATGAAGGAGAAAAGATTTGATAGGAATCTGAGGGGTAGCTTTTTCACACAAATGGTGGTGGGTGTATGGAACAAGCTGCCAGAGGAGGTAGTTGAGGCTGGGACTATCCCAACGTTTAAGAAACAGTTAGACGGGCACATGGATAGGACAGGTTTTGAGGGATATGGAACAAACGCAGGCAGGTGGGTCTAGTGTAGATGGGGCATGTGGGTTGGTATGGGCAAGTTGGGCCAAAGGGCCTGTTTCCATGCTGTATCACTCTGTGACTAGTGTAGATGGGGCACGTGGGTTGGTATGGGCAAGTTGTGCCGAAGGGCCTGTTACCATGCTGTATCACTCTGTGACTCTAATTGCGCTGTTTCTAATCCACGTTAATAAGTTGTGACACCGCAAATAAAATGGGGTTTGTCCGAACTGTAAACTCCAGAGTGCTGGAGTAACATTGAAACAGTGGGAAGAGTTCAATCAGGGAATGCAGCCAACATCCGCCGACGGATTTAGACCATTTATGAAACCAACCAAGTGGCAAATTAAATGACACCAGGCGACTTGTACAGCTCTGCACAAAGGTCACGAGATGTGGAGCGCGAGTGGACGGCAATCAGTGGCGAATTAGCACTGGGGGAGATGTGTAAAGGGGATAATCAGAGATGCGTCTCTTTTCAATTTCTCCACAATGAGGTAACGTGATTAAAAAATGTTAATGTGCCACTGCAACTGTTTGTCGATACCGTAGAATGGCTGCGGCAAGACTTCACAGTGCGCTAGCGAACACACGGAGTGATGTCCACCCTCAACCCTCCCGTGGGCGGGCACGGTGGCGCAGCGGTAGAGTTGCTGCCTCACAGCGCCAGAGACCGGTTCCATCCTGACTATGGGTGCTGTCTGTACGTAATTTGTACGGTCTCCCCGTGACCTGCGTGGGTTTTCTCCGGGTGCTCCGATATCCTCCCACACTCCAAAGATGCACAGGTTTGTAGGCTAATTGGCGGTGTAAATTGTCCCTAGTGTGTGTAGGATGGTGTTAGTGTGCGGGGATCGCTGGTCGGCGTGGACTCGGCGGGCCGAAGGGCCTGTTTCCGTGCTGGATCTCTAAACTAAACTAAACCCAAAATGGCAGCAAAAGGCAATTGGTCTGATAAGAAAGAAACATATGGAACTGCAGATGCTGGTTTACAAATAAAGGGCACAGAGTGCTGGAGTAACTCAGCGGGCCAGGCAGCATCTGTGGAGAACATGGATAGGTGACGTTTCACAGAGTGCTGGAGTAACTCAGCGGGTCAGGCAGCATCTGTGGAGAACATGGATAGGTGACGTTTCACAGAGTGCTGGAGTAACTCAGCGGGTCAGGCAGCATCTGTGGAGAACATGGATAGGTGACGTTTCACAGAGTGCTGGAGTAACTCAGCGGGTCAGGCAGCATCTGTGGAGAACATGGATAGGTGACGTTTCACAGAGTGCTGGAGTAACTCAGCGGGTCAGGCAGCATCTGTGGGAGAACATGGATAGGTGACGTTTCACAGAGTGCTGGAGTAACTCAGCGGGTCAGGCAGCATCTGTGGAGAACATGGATAGGTGACGTTTCACAGAGTGCTGGAGTAACTCAGCGGGTCAGGCAGCATCTGTGGAGAACATGGATAGGTGACGTTTTGAGTCGGGACCCTTCATCATTGATACCCTTATATCTCCATTCCCCATCAAAAGCGTTTCAAAGTTCTCTAGTTCTGCCTAGAACAGAGACGTTGTCAGTTCCCCTGAGTCTGTAGAAGGGTCCCAACCCGAAACGTTGTACATCCAATAATGCCCTTCGACCCACCGGGCCTGCACCGACCAGCGATCCCCGCACATTAACACTATCCTACACACACTGGGGCCAAGTTTTACATTTACACCTAGCTAATTAACCTACAAACCTATGCATCTTTTGAGAACTGCAGATGCTGGAAAAATTGAAGGTAGACAAAAAATGCGGGAGGAACTCAGCGGGTGAGGCAACATCTATGGAGCCTCACCCGCTGAGTTTCTCCAGCATTTTCTGTCTACCATCTTTTGAGCATGACAGGAAACCCAAAGATCTCGGACAAAAAAACCCACGCAGGTCACGGGGAGAATGTACAAACTCCGTACAGACAACGCCCGTAGTCAGGATCGAACCTGCATCTCTGGCGCCGTGATGGGGCTGTCCCACTTAGGCGGCTCTTTAGACGACTGCCAGGGGACGGATTTTAATGGGATTCACCTACGACAACCTATGACAGGAATAATTGTCGCAAATGTCGCTGAAAATATTTCAACGTTGAAAATCTTTGTGGCAGTCGCCCAAAAAAATCACCTAAGTGGGTGGAACAGGCCCATTAGGCAGCAATCTCCCGCTCGCCACGCATGACAATTCATGTTGGGACCTTCTTCAGTCCCCCAAGCATTTGATTTTTCCATCCTGGGAAAAAATGTTGCGACTGTCTACCGCCTCTTTGAGGCAGAGAGATCCTGAAGGTCTTGGATATTATTGACAGCAAGCTAACCTTGGACAGCGTTGGCTGCACAATCACAAACCAATTACAGTCACGGAAACCACATTTTTCTTTTGGCGAGTGTTTTGTAGCTGATTCATCCAAGATAAGAATGAGCTGGCGTGGTGTCCATAGTCAGCCTGGGAGATTGTCACAACCTAATTGAGGTGTTGGAAGTGTCACCTCACTCTAATATTTTTTATCTCACCTCACAGAGTGAATCGTGCTTCACCGATTTCCCTGCATAATCGCATTGGTGCAAAGTTCAGTTTAGTTTATTGTCACGTGTACCGAGGTACAGTGAAAAGCTTTTGTTGCGTGCTAACCAGTCAGCGGAAAGACAATCCAATGGTTTTATATGTAAATCCACTGTATAACCATATAACCATATAACAATTACAGCACGGAAACAGGCCATCTCGGCCCTACAAGTCCATGCCGAACAAATTTTTTTCCCCTTAGTCCCACCTGCCTGCACTCGTACCATAACCCTCCATTCCCTTCTCATCCATATGCCTATCCAATTTATTTTTAAATGATACCAATGAACCTGCCTCCACCACTTCCACTGGAAGCTCATTCCACACCGCCACCACTCTCTGCGTAAAGAAGTTCCCCCTCATATTACCCCTAAACTTCTGTCCCTTAATTCTGAAGTCATGTCCTCTTGTTTGAATCTTCCCTATTCTCAAAGGGAAAAGCTTGTCCACATCAACTCTGTCTATCCCTCTCATCATTTTAAAGACCTCTATCAAGTCCCCCCTTAACCTTCTGCGCTCCAGAGAATAAAGACCTAACTTATTCAACCTATCTCTGTAACTTAGTTGTTGAAACCCAGGCAACATTCTAGTAAATCCCCACTGTGTGGGGATCTTTACGTTAAATTCCATTGTGTGTTGTGTTCCTTTTATTCCTATGGCTGTATGGTAACTCACGTCTTACTGTACCAATTGGTGCATGAGACAATAAATGTAACTTGAACATCATGTGTTGTAGACAGAAATGCTGGCGAAACTCCCGACCCGAAACGTCACCTATTCCTTCGTGTTTCCTCGTCTCTGTTCCAAATGGCTTTCCCCTTATTCTTAAACTGTGACCCCTGGTTCTGGACTCCCCCAACATCGGGAACATGTTTCCTGCCTCGAACGTGTCCAAACCCTTAATAATCGTAGGTAGGCAATAATGCTGGAGAAACTCAGCGGGTGAGGCAGCATCTATGGAGCGAAGAAAATAGGCAACGTTTTGGGCCAAAACCCTTCTTATGTTTCAATAAGATCCCCTCTAATCCTAAACTCCAGAGTGTACAAGCCCAGCTGCTCCATTCTCTCAGCATATGACTCCCGCCATCCCGGGAATTAACCTTGTGAACCTACGCTGTACTCCCTCAATAGCAAGAATGTCCTTCCTCAAATTAGGGCAATTTACAATTTACAATTATACCAAGCCAATGAGCCGACACACCTGCACGTCTTTGGAGTGTGGGAGGAAACCGGAGCACCCGGAGAAAACCCACGCAGGTCACGTGGGGAGAACGCACAAACTCCGTACAGACAGCACCCGTGGTCAGGATGGAACCCGGGTCTCTGGCGCTGTGAGGCAGCAACTCTACCGCTGCGCCACCGTGACACCCTCGCGCAAGGCCCCAACTTGTAGTAGAAGATTAAATTGGCACGTTGTTAAATATATCGCAGAAGTATTTCAGCGTTCGTTGCCAGTGATCGCTCCGCTGTTTTAATGACAGCCTTGCCCCATTTCGAGGAAATGTTTTCATTTGTTAAAATCTTAACAAATCAATTTGAAACCAATGTGATAATGAGTTTGGTGCTGATGTGATTTTGGTCTCTTTGCCTCCTCATTCAAGCTTGAAATGACCCTTCTATTAAGGAAAGGGGAAAATAAAAGTATTTGCATTTATATAGCCGCTTTAATATGCTGGGATATGTTAAAACGCTTTATAGCCGTTGAATTATCATTGAGGTGTAATCACTGGTATTTTATAGGTACTTAACAATACATACAAAAAGCAAATGTACTAAATAACCGTAGACACAACGAACTACTATCTACCTCATTGGTGACCCTCAGACTATCCTTGACCGGACTTTGCTGGCTTTATCTTCAACTAAACCATATAACCATATAACCATATAACAATTACAGCACGGAAACAGGCCATCTCGGCCCTACAAGTCCATGCCGAACAAATTTTTTTCCCCTTAGTCCCACCTGCCTGCACTCATACCATAACCCTCCATTCCCTTCTCATCCATATGCCTATCCAATTTATTTTTAAATGATACCAATGAACCTGCCTCCACCACTTCCACTGGGAGCTCATTCCACACCGCCACCACTCTCTGCGTAAAGAAGTTCCCCCTCATATTACCCCTAAACTTCTGTCCCTTAATTCTGAAGTCATGTCCTCTTGTTTGAATCTTCCCTATTCTCAAAGGGAAAAGCTTGTCCACATCAACTCTGTCTATCCCTCTCATCATTTTAAAGACCTCTATCAGGTCCCCCCTTAACCTTCTGCGCTCCAGAGAATAAAGACCTAACTTATTCAACCTATCTCTGTAACTTAGTTGTTGAAATTTAAACGTTATTCCTTTATCATGTATCTGTACACGGTAAATGACTCGATTGTAATCATGCATTGTCTTTCTGCTGATCACCCCGCACGCTAACACTGTCCTACACACTAGAGACAACTTGCAAGTTTTACCAAAGCCAACTAACCTACACACCTGTACGACTTTGGAGTGTGGGAGGTAACCGGAGCACCCGGAGAAAACCCACGCAGTCACGGGCAGAACGTACAAACTCCGTACAGACAGTACCCGTAGTCAGGATCGAACCCATAAGTTGTAAAACAAATTGTGCCTAGTGTGTTCGGGGCCTGTCACACTTGGCCGTCATTTACGCCTCATTTAGGCGTCATATGTAAAATTGGTCGATGCGTGAGGGGGGCGCGTGGGTGACGCACGCATTGCGCATGGTGAGGCGTGGAATTGCATGTGGTGGCGCGCAGCGCTCCAGGATTTCGTGCTGTAATGAAATCCTCGTACGCACGCTGACGTCCCGACGTCTCACGTGTGTCGCGTGGTGACGCATGGTTACGTCGCTGTGCGTCAACGTCCGTAACCATGCGTCACACGCACCAGACGGCTGTGATCACGCGGGATTCGCGCGCGATGTCGCGTCGATCTATTTTACGTATGACGCGTAAATGAGGCGCAAATGACGGCCAAGTGGGACAGGCCCTTTAGTGTACAAAATGATCAGTGGTCGGCACGGACTCGATGGGCCAAAGGGTCTGTTTCCGTGCTGCATCTCTAAAGTGTGAAAGTAACTCAACATTTAAGTAACACTCGGATACGAACGTTTTAGAGGTATATGGGGTAAAAGCAATCAAATGGGACGTGGGTAGATAGGGCATCTTGGGATAGCATGGGTGAGTTGGGCCAAAAGGTCCATTACCCTGCCGTATGACTATGAGAATAAATTTTCAATTGTCACAGAATCATAGTGATACAGCATGGAAACAGGCCCTTCGGCCCAACTTGCCCATACCAACCCACATGCCCCATCTACACTAGTCACATAGCGATACAGTGTGGAAACAGGCCCTTCGGCTCAACTTGCCACACCAACCCACGTGCCCCATCTACACTAGTCCCACCTGCCTGCGTTTGGCCCATATCCCTTCAAACCTGTCCTATGCATGTGCCTGTCTAACTGTTTCTTAAACATTGCGATAGTCCCAGCCTCAACTACCTCCACTGGCAGCTCGTTCCATACACCCACCACCATTTGTGTGAAAAAGCTACCCCTCAGATTCCTATCAAATCTTTTTCCCCTTCACCTTAAACCTATGGTCCTCTGGTCCTCGTTTCCCCTACTCTGGGCAAAGGAGTCTATGCTGTCTACCCGATCTATTCCTCTCATGATTTTGTACACCTCTATAAGATCACCCCTCATCCTCCTGCGCTCCAAGGAATAGAGTCCCAGCCTGCTCAACCTCTCCCTGTAGCTCAGACCCTCGAGTCCTGGCATCATACCCTATCCAGCTTGACAGCATCTTTCCCGTAACGCATTGCCCAGAACTGAACACCATGCTGTGAATGCGGCCCCACCAACGTCTTGTACGTGATCTCCCACCTTCTATAATTGTGTGGTAATGCTGGAAAGTAAAGGATGGCGTTTATAGACTTGCTATCACAGTGACAAAGCCTACTATGCCCATGGCGACTATCAACAATCCATCTCCACTAATCCCATAAACACAGCACTGGATCTTCTCCAAGCACTCTGCAGCTTGAAGAACGTTTTGTGTCATGATTACAGTGTTGAAATTGCTTCAGCCAGTACGCCAGAGAAAGCTCTGCCAAACACTCCCATGATGACAGCCAACTTATCTTAGTTAACACCCTGTCCCACTGAACGAGGTAATTCAAGAGTTCTCCCCTGATTCGAACTCGGAGAATGTCCGTAGCGGGTGCGTAGGAGTTTGTGGATGTCCCGTAGTGGCTCGCAATGCTAACGGTGGGTACTCGGGACATCTGGTAAACTCGTGACGTTTTTTTCATACCAGTGAAAAATGTCTACGAGTAACAAAAATACTCGTGATGAAAAATATTGTTACTTTTTACTCGTACGAGCCGCTACGAGACATCCACGAACTCGCTACGGACATTCTCCGAGTTCGAATCAGGGGAAAACTCGGGAGAACTCGTGAATTTCCTCACACAGTGGGACAGGGTCTTTTAGCTATTTCAGTTGAGTTTATTGTCACGTGTACCGAGGTACAGTGAAAAGCTTTTGTTGCGTGCTAACCAGTCAGCGGAAAGACAATACATGATTACAATCGAGCCGTCCACAGTGTACAGATACATGATAAGGGAATAACGTTGAGTGCAAGGCAGCCAAGGATAGTCCGAGGGTCACCAATGAGGTAGATAGTAGTTCAGCACTGCTCTCTGGTTGGGATAGGATGGTTCAGTTGCCTGATAACAGCTGGGAAGAAACTACAAACCTGTACGTCTTTGGAGTGTGGAAAGAAACCGGGGAATCCGGAGAGAACCCACGCAGGTTTAGAGATACAGTGCCGGCAAAGCCCCTTCGGCCCATCGAGTCCGTGCCGACCAGCGATCCCTGCACACGAACACTATCCTACACAGACGCGGGACAATTTGCATCCAGAAAAACTCACACGGGTCACGGGGAGTACGTACAAACTCCGTACAGACAGCACCTGTGGTCAGGATTGAACCTGGGTCTCTGGCGCTGTGAGGCAGCAGCTCTACCCGCTGCACCACAATACCGCCCCGCCATGAGAGCATTCATCGAGTTACCATGTGGCGATGATAAGGGAGGCTATCACTACGTGAAGTGTTTATCGATGACTCCTGCTACCAGCCAGCCTGAAATAGTCCACAAATTTGTCAGCCGTTCAACATTTAAACCGACCTGGCTCTTTATACGGGTTTAAAGAAAATAAATTGTAGGCAGGAGCAATTCGTATTCTAAATTCATGCTCTGGTCTTTTATTCTTTGGGCAAGCAGACTGAGGGAAGGAAAATCAAATTACCTCCCACACTAACATTGCCAAAACCTTGATCTATGTCAGACCGAGCGTTAGAACTGCACACTGCTTGTGTCTAAGGCTAAAGAAAGGAGAAATGTATAGCGCACTAGGTCTCTTAAATGGGATATGCGCGGTGTAAATACAGCTTCTTGATAATTGGTGTTGAGCTCTTTTCCGAGGACGTTGCCAGGACTTGAGGGCCTGAGCTTTTTAGTTTAGTTACAGAGTCATAGAGTGATACAGCGCGGAAACAGTGCCCTTCGGCCCAACTTGCCCACACTGGCCAACATGCCCCAGCTACACTAGTCCCGCCTGCCCATGTTTGGCCCATATCCCTCCAACTGTCCTAACTGTTTCTTAAATGTTGGGATAGTCCCAGCCTCAACTACCTCCTCTGGCAGCTCGTTCCATACACCCACCAATGTCTAAGTGAAAAAAGTTACCCCTCAGGTTCTTTTTGTTTTGGTAAATCTTTAAATATAAACTAGTTTAGTTTAGTTTTATTTAGTGCAGTGTAGTTTAGTTTAGTTTGGAGATACAGCACGGAAACAGGCCCTTCGGCATGTTGGTCAGCATGGACTAGATGGGCCGAATGGCATGTTCGGATGCTGTATCACTCGGTAGGTTTACAAGGGCATGTTGGTCGGCGTGGGCTAATGTGGCTATTTCCATGATGATAGGTGTACTCTATCACTCCAGAGGTGTATACAGCAACTCAGCCAAGGGGCATCACGGTGGCACAGCGGTAGAGTTGCTGCCTCATGGCGCCGGAGACCCGGGTTCCAACCTAACTACGGGTGCTGTCTGTACGGAGTTTGTACGTTCTCCCCGTGACCTTTGTGGGTTTTCTCTGGATGCAAATTGTCCCTCGTGTGTGTGTGTGTGTGTGTGTGTGTGGGATAGTGTTAGTGTGCGGGGATCGCTAGTCGGCACGGACTCGGTGGGCCGAAGGGCCTGTTCGCGCGCTGGGTATCTCTAAAACTAAAACCAAGAAACTAAAACTAGAAAAACCACCATTGATAATCGGTGGTAGACAAAAATGCTGGAGAAACTCAGCGGGTGAGGCAGCATCTATGGAGCGAAGGAAATAGGCGACGTTTCGGGTCGAGACCCTTCTTATGCAGTTGTGATGAAGTGTTGGACGACTTATTGCAAATACCAATGCACGATATGAAGGGGTTCTAATACTAACTGAACCATTATAAATTAATGCGATGATGATATTTGCAAATTAATTAGTGTAGTCTTTAACCCTGAATTACATTTTAGCATCAAAATGAAATGCAGTCAAACAGGATTACAACAGACTTGTAATCCTTTAGGCTGCTTCTGCTAAAGCCTCTTAAGAGATTGTCTGAAGACAGTTGCCTTACTGACCCCAAGTGAATTAGATTGTGTTTCTGCGGCATTGGATCCCCTTTGGTGATGCGATCTGATCCCTCCGCAAATTACTGGAGTGTTCATTTTGAGATAGAAGAGAGACACAAACTGCTGGAGTAACTCAACGGGAACACAGTATCTGTGGAGAACAGGATCTGAAGAAGGGTCTCAATCCGAAACGTACAAAGTTAATTTCCGGGATGGCGGGACTGTCATATGCTGAGAGACTGGAGCAGCTGGGCTTGTACACTCTGTAGTTTAGAAGGATGAGAGGGTATCTCATTGCA
The DNA here is from genome assembly GCF_028641065.1 of Leucoraja erinaceus. NCBI lineage: Eukaryota > Metazoa > Chordata > Chondrichthyes > Rajiformes > Rajidae > Leucoraja > Leucoraja erinaceus. The sequence continues at coordinate 1,557,188 of NC_073417.1, forward strand.
ACATGTTAAGGGCTTTGACATGCTAGAGGCAGGAAACATATTCCCGATGTTGGGAGAGTCCAGAACCAGGGGCCACAGATTAAGAATAAGGGGTAAGCCATTTAGAACGGAGACGAGGAAACACTTTTTCTCACAGAGAGTGGTGAGTCTTGTACTCGCTTGTACTCGCTAGAATTTAGGAGATTGAGGGGGGATCTTATAGAAACTTACAAAATTCTTAAGGGGTTGGACAGGCTAGATGCAGGAAGATTGTTCCCGATGTTGGGGAAGTCCAGGACAAGGGATCACAGTTTAAGGATAGAGGGGAAATCCTTTAGGACCGAGATGAGAAAAACTTTTTTCACACAGAGGGTGGTGAATCTAGTCGAGGCCAGTTCATTGGCTATATTTAAGAGGGAGTTAGATGTGGCCCTTGTGGCTAAAGGGATCAGGGGGTATGGAGAGAAGGCAGGTACGGGATACTGAATTGGATGATCAGCCATGATCATATTGAAGGGCCGAATGGCCTACTCCTGCACCTATAATCTATGTTTCTATGTATGTGGAATTCTCTGCCTCAGAGGGCGGTGGAGGCAGGTTCTCTGGATGCTTTCAAGAGAGAGCTAGATAGGGCTCTTAAAGATAGCGGAGTCAGGGGATATGGGGAGAAGGCAGGAACGGGGTACTGATTGGGGATGATCAGCCATGATCACATTGAATGGCGGTGCTGGCTCGAAGGGCCGAATGGCCTACTCCTGCTCCTATTGTCTATTGTGTATTATCTATTGTCATCTATTCCTTTTCTCCGGAGATGCTGCCTGTCCCGTTGAGTTTCCCCAGCATTTTGTGTGTGTCTATGGATAGGTATGTTCGTTTGGAAGTTGCTTGGTGCGAATGCCGGTAGAGACTTTAGATTTTTGACGTCCGAGATACAGGCCATTCGGCCCACCGGGTCCGCGCCGATCAGCGATCACCCCGCATACTAACCCTATCCAACATACCAGGGGACAATTTACAATGTTTACTGAAGCCAATTAACCTACAAACGAGTACGTCTCGCGAGTGTGAGAGGACACTGGAGAACCAGGAAAAAACCCACGCAGTCAAGATTATAGAGAGTTTATTGTCATGTGTCCCAGATACAACAATGAAATTCTTGCTTTGCTTCAGCATAGTAGGCATAAATAAATACAGAACAGATCAGTGTGTCCATATACCATTGAATATATATATATACACACATAAATAATCAGATAATGATCAGAGCTTTGTTTGAGTTGAGTTTAATAGCATGATGGCTGTGGGGAAAGCAGCTATTCCTGAACCTGGATGTTGCAGATTTCAGGCTCCTGTACCTTCTACCTGAAGGCAGCGGAGAGATGAGTGAGTGGCCAGGATGATGTGGGTCCTTGATGATGCTGCCAGCCTTTTTGAACATTCAAACTCCATATAGACAGTCAATTCAAGTCAGAATGGTTTTTTGTGGGGGGGGGGGGGGGGGGGGGGGGGGGGGGGGGGGTCTGCTTGACAAATTTGCTCCTTTGATAAGGTGCCACACGTTATCTGCTAAGGAAGACGAGAGCCCACGGTATCAAAGAGCAGATACTAGCATGGATAGCAGGTTGGCTGGGTGGCAGAAGGCAAAGAGTGGCAATAAAGGGGGCTTTTTCTGGTTGGCTGCCAGTGACTAGCGGAGTTCCGCAGGGCTCGGTGCTGGGGCCGCTACTCTTCACGTTGTATATTAACGATTTGGACGAGGGGATTGAAGGCTTTGTGGTCAAGTTTGTATACCATACAAAGATAGGTTGAGTGGCAGGCAGTGTAGAGAAAGCAGGGACTCTGCAGAAGGGCTTGGACAGGTTGGGAGAGTGGGCAGAGAAGTGGCAGATGGAATATAGTGTAGCAAAGTGTGGAGTCATGCATTTTGGTCGTAGGAATAAAGGTGTAGACTATTTTCTAAATGGGGAGAGAATCCAGAAATCAGAGGTGCAAAGGGACTTGGGAATGTTGGTGCAGGATTCCCAAAAAGTTAATCTGCAAGTTGAATCAGTGGTAAAGAAAGCAATCTCAATGCTAGCATTTGTTTCAAGAGGGCTTGTATACAAAAACAGGGATGTAATGCTGAGGCTCTATAAGGCGCTGGTCAGGCCACATTTGGAATATTGTGAGCAATTTTGGGCACCGTATCTGAGGAAGGATGTGCTGGCTCTGGAGAGGGTCCAGAGGAGGTTTACAAGAATGATTCCAGGAATGAGTGGGTTAACCTATGATGAGCGTTTGTCGGCACTGGGCCTGTACTCGCTGGAGTTTAGAAGGATGAGGGGGTACCTCATTGAAATGTACAGAATAGTGAAAGGCTTGGATAGAGTGGATGTGGAGAGGATGTTTCCACTAGTGGGAGAGTCTAGGATTAGAGGTCACAGCCTCAGAATTAAAGCACGTTCTTTTAGGAAGGAGATGAGGGGAAATTTATTTAGTCAGAGGGTGGTGAATCTGTTGAATTCTTTGCCACAGATGGCTGTGGAGGCCATAAGTCAGTGGATATTTTTAATGCAAAGATAGACAAATTCTTGATTGGTGCAGGTGTCAGGGGTTAGGGTGCGAAGGCAGGAGAATGGAGTTGAGAGGGAGAGATAGATCTGCCAGGATTGAATGGCGGAGTAGACTCGATGGGCCGAGTGGCCTAATTCTACTCCTATCACTTAAAAACATGTTTTAACATTGATCGATGTTATAACCATATAACCATATAACAATTACAGCACGGAAACAGGCCATCTCGACCCTTCTAGTCCGTGCCGAACACATAATAATCTCCCCTAGTCCCATATACCTGCGCTCAGACCATAACCCTCCATTCCCTTCCCATCCATATAACTATCCAATTTATTTTTAAATGATAAAAACGAACCTGCCTCCACCACCTTCACTGGAAGCTCATTCCACACCGCTACCACTCTCTGAGTAAAGAAGTTCCCCTCATGTTACCCCTAAACTTCTGTCCCTTAATTCTCAAGTCATGTCCCCTTGTTTGAAACTTCCCTCCTCTCAGTGGGAAAAGCTTTTCCACGTCAAGTCTGTCTATCCCTCTCATCATTTTAAAAACCTCTATCAAGTCCCCCCTTAACCTTCTGCGCTCCAAAGAATAAAGCCCTAACTTGTTCAACCTTTCTCTGTAACTTAGTTGCTGAAACCCAGGCAACATTCTAGTAAAGACTGATCGGGGGCGGGGGTGGGCGGGGACAAGAAAGGGAAAAGGAGGAGGAGCCCGAAGGCTGGGGGATGGGAGGAGACAGCAGGGGGACTGAGGAAGGGGAGGAGACAGCAAGGACTAACAAAATTGGGAGAATTCGATGTTCATGCCCCCGGGGTGCAGACTCCCCAAACGGAATATGAGGTGCTGTTCCTCCAATTTCCGGTGCTGCTCGCTGTGGCCATGGAGGAGACCCAGGACAGAGAGGTCGGAGACGGAGTGGGAGGGGGAGTTGAAGTGCTGAGCCACCGGGAGGTCAGCTTGGTTATTGCGGACCGAGCGGAGGTGTTCGGCGAAACGATCGCCCAACCTCCGCTTGGTCTCACCGATATAGATCTGCTGACATCTAGAGCAGCGGACGCAATAGATGAGGTTGGAAGAGATGCAGGTAAACCTCTGTCACACCTGGAACGATTGCTTGGGTCCTTGAACGGAGTCGAGGAGGGAGGTAAAGGGACAAGTGTTGCATCTCTTGCGGTTGCAAGGGAAAGTGCCCGGGGAGGGGGTGGACCGAGAGGGAAGGGAAGAATTGACAAGGGAGTTATGGAGGGAGCGGTCTTTGCGGAAGGCAGATATGGGGGGAGATGGGAAGATGTGGCGAGTGGTGGGGTCACGTTGGAGGTGGCGAAACTGACGGAGGATTATTTTTGTATGTGACGGCTGGTGGGGTGAAAAGTGAGGACTAGGGGGACTCGGCCCTTGTTGCGAGTCTGGCGCGCCGATCTCTACAAAGGTCTGGCGCGCCGATCTCTACAAAGCTGAGGCCACGCGCCAACTATCGGACACCTCCTCCTACTTACCCCTGGACCATGACCCCACTGACGAGCACCAGGCCACCATCTCCAGCACCATCACCAACTTCATCCACTCCAATGCCCTACCCGACCGAGCCTCCAACCTCATCGTTCCCCAGCCCCGCACAGCCCGATTTTACCTTCTCCCTAAAATCCACAAACCTGATTGTCCCGGAAGACCCATTGTCTCTGCCTGTTCGTGCCCCACCGAACTCATTTCCAAATACCTTGACTCCATCCTATCACCCTTGGTTAAATCCCTCCCTACCTATGTTCAAGACACCTCAGACACTCTCCGTCGTCTCCGCGCATTCAATTCTCTAGGCCCTCACCCCCTCATCTTCACCATGGACGTCCAATCACTCTACACCTCCATCCCCCACCACGATGGTCTCATAGCCCTCCGGTTCTTCCTCGACCAGAGAAGCAACCTATACCCAGCCACTGACACTCTCCTCCGCCTAGCGGAGCTGGTCCTTACCTTCAATAACTTCACGTTCGACTCCTCCCACTTCCTCCAAATACAAGGCGTAGCTATGGGCACACGCATGGGCCCCAGCTATGCCTGCCTATTTGTAGGTTACGTCGAGCAATCCTTGTTCAATACATACCAGGGCCCCATCCCTGACCTCTACCTCCGCTACATCGATGACTGCTTTGGTGCCACCTCCTGCACCCGCACACAACTGACTGACTTCATCCACTTCACCACTAATTTCCATCCGGCACTCAGATACACCTGGACCATCTCCGACACTTCCCTACCATTCCTTGACCTCACTATCTCCATTGCAGGTGATAGACTTCTAACCGACATACACTATAAACCCACTGACTCCCATGGCTATCTGGACTACACTTCTTCCCACCCTGCTTCCTGTAAGGACTCCATCCCCTACTCCCAATTCCTCCGTCTACGCCGCATCTGCTCCACGGATGAGGCGTTCCACACCAGGACATCTGAAATGTCCTCACTATTCAGGGAACGGGGGTTCCCCTCCTCCACCATAAATGAGGCTCGCACCAGGGTCTCTTCCATACCCCGCAACACTGCTCTCTCTCCCCATCCCCGCACTCGCAACAAGGGCCGAGTCCCCCTAGTCCTCACCTTTCACCCCACCAGCCGTCACATACAAAAAGTAATCCTCGTCAGTTTCGCCACCTCCAACGTGACCCCACCACTCGCCACATCTTCCCATCTCCCCCCATATCTGCCTTCCGCAAAGACCGCACCCTCCATAACTCCCTTGTCAATTCTTCCCTTCCCTCTCGTACCACCCCCTCCCCGGGCACTTTCCCTTGCAACCGCAAGAGATGCAACACTTGTCCCTTTACCTCCCCCCTCGACTCCGTTCAAGGACCCAAGCAATCGTTCCAGGTGCGACAGAGGTTTACCTGCATCTCTTCCAACCTCATCTATTGCGTCCGCTGCTCTAGATGTCAGCAGATCTATATCGGTGAGACCAAGCGGAGGTTGGGCGATCGTTTCGCCGAACACCTCCGCTCGGTCCGCAATAACCAAGCTGACCTCCCGGTGGCTCAGCATTTCAACTCCCCCTCCCACTCCGTCTCCGACCTCTCTGTCCTGGGTCTCCTCCATGGCCACAGCGAGCAGCACCGGAAATTGGAGGAACAGCACCTCATATTCCGTTTGGGGAGTCTGCACCCCGGGGGCATGAACATCGAATTCTCCCAATTTTGTTAGTCCGTGCTGCCCTCCCCTTCCTCAGCCCCCCTGCTGTCTCCTCCCATCCCCCAGCCTTCGGGCTCCTCCTCCTTTTCCCTTTCTTGTCCCCACCCACCCCCGCCCCCGATCAGTCTGAAGAAGGGTCTCGGCCCGAAACGTCGCCTATTTCCTTCGCTCCATAGATGCTGCTGCACCTGCTGAGTTTCTCCAGCTTTTTTGTGTAACCTTCGATTCTCCAGCATCTGCAGTTCCCTCTTAAACATTCTAGTAAATCTCCTCTGTACTCTCTCTATTTTGTTGACATCCTTCCTATAATTAGGCGAAAATGTTGTGTGATTGGGACCTTGTAGAAGATAGGGAATAGTTAAAAGAAACTTGGACACCCTTTCATTTGCAGAGTGGAAGATAAGAGACTGGCTTGGAGATAACATTAACTAGATGAACCAGGTCGCTGGCTTAGTTTAGAATCCAATCTGAGCTAATTGAGTGGAATCTTGGTCAATTGTGAAAGTGCTTAATTAAATGTTTGAACAGTCTGAATCCAATCCAATAATCCCATGTCAGCAGCCTACACTATTTCAACTTTATACCCAAAAAAATCATATCTATCTCCAGCTAACGGAATAGATATGAAGGGTATAGGTCACACGGTGCTGCTGTTCTTTTGTGCATTGACATATATATGAAAATTCATCATGGTTTTTCCTACTCGAATAGTGAAAGGCCTGGATAGAGTGGATGTGGAGAGGATGTTTCCGCTGGTGGGAGATTCCAGGACCAGAGGGCGCAGCCCCAGAATTAAAGGACTGACTTTTAGAAAGGAGATGAAGAGGAATTTATTTAGTCAGAGGGTGGTGGATCTGTGGATGGCTGTGGAGGCCAAGTCAGTGGATATTTTTAACGGGGTTACTGACAGGTTCTTGATTAGTGCGGGTGTCAGGGGTTATGGGGAGAAGGCAGCAGAATGGGGTTGAGAGGGAAAGACAGATCAGCCATGATTGAATGGCGGAGTAGAATCGATGGACTGAATGGCCTTAAGCTGCTCCTATGACATGAATTTATGTAGAACATCGAAGAGGAACAGGCGCTACAGCCCACAATCTCCTCTCATCCTTCTAAGTTCCAGTGAATACAAACCCAGTCGTCCCATTCTTTCATCATGCATCAGTCCCGCCACCCTGGGAATTAACCTGGGGTGAACCTACGCTGCACTCCCTCAATAGCAATATTGTCCTTCCTCGGACACCAAAATTGCACGCAATACTCCAGGTGTGGTCTCACCAGGGCCCTGTACAACTGCAGTAGGACCTCCTTGCTCCTAAACTCAAATCCTCTCGCAATGAAGGCCGACATGCCATTAGCCTTCTTCACTGCCTGTATGCTAACTTTCAGTGACTGATGTACAAGCACACACAGATTTCATTGCACCTCCCGTTTCCCTAATCTGACACCATTCAGATAATAATCTGCCTTCCTGTTCTTGCCACCAAAGTAGGTAACCTCACATTTATCCACATTATACTGCATCTGCCCACTCACCCAACCTATCCAAGTCACCCTGCAGCCTCATAGCATCCTCCTTGCAGCTCAAACTGCCAACCATATAACCATATAACATATAACAATTACAGCACGGAAACAGGCCATCTCGACCCTTCTAGTCCGTGCCGAACACATATTCTCCCCTAGTCCCATATACCTGCGCTCAGACCATAACCCTCCATTCCTTTCCCGTCCTTATAACTATCCAATTTATTTTTAAATGATAAAAACAAACCTGCCTCCACCACCTTCACTGGAAGCTCATTCCACACAGCCACCACTCTGAGTAAAGAAGTTCCCCCTCATGTTACCCCTAAACTTCAGTCCCTTAATTCTCAAGTCATGTCCCCTTGTTTGAATCTTCCCTACTCTCAGTGGGAAAAGCTTATCCACGACAACTCTGTCTATCCCCCTCATCATATTAAAGACCTCTATCAAGTCCCCCCTTAACCTTCTGCGCTCCAAAGAATAAAGCCCTAACTTGTTCAACCTTTCCCTGTAACTTAGTTGCTGAAACCCAGGCAACATTCTAGTAAATCTCCTCTGTACTCTCTCTATTTTGTTGACGTCCTTCCTATAATTTGTGCCATCCGCAAACTGGGAGATGTCACATTTAATTCCCTCATCTAAATCGTTAATATATATTGTAAATAACTGGGGTCCCAGCACCGAGCCTTGCAGCACCCCACTGGTCACTCTGAAAAGGACCCGTTAATTCCTACTCTTTGCTTCCTGCTTGCCAACCAGTTCTCTACCCATGTCAATACCCTACCCCCAATACCATGTGCTGTAATTTTGCACGCTAATCTCTTGTGTGGGACCATGTCAAAGGCTTTTTGAAAGTCCAGATACACCACATCCACTGGCTCTCCCTTATCCATTCTACTTGTCACATCTTCAAAAAAATTCCAGAAGATTAGTCAAGCATGATTTCCCCTTCATAAATCCATGCTGACTGACCGATCCTGTCATTGGCTTCGGTAAAATTGTAAAAGTGAAGGACTAAGCTTAGAAACATAGATAGAAACATAGTAAATAGGGGCAGGAGGAGGCCATTCGGCCCTTCGAGCCAGCACCGCCATTTATTGTGATCGCTGTGTGCTTGTGTACGGGGGGATCGCTGGTCGGCGTGGACTCAGTGGGCTGAAGGGCCTGTTTCCGTGCTGTATCAGTGTAAGTGTAACGTAGAGACTAATTTTAGACGATAACATTGTACGAGGAAGAGAGCAGTCACACCTGAAGCAATGTTTAAACTCGTGCCGAATTAATTTGCATCCTGTGAGATCATTAAGTGAGCTCTCCCTCTCTCTGTCTTTGGACAGTGAAACCTGTTCCCAGTAGCCAGCGGCATCGTCAGTTCTGTGGTTCGGCAGTTCTGTGAGGCAGCAAGTTTTCCGCAGTGCCACTGCGCTGAGCTGCGTGTGTGGATGTATGTGCAGGAATTCAGAAGATTGAGGGGGGATCTTATAGAAACTTACAAAATTCTTAAAGGGTTGGACAGGCTAGATGCAGGAAGATTGTTCCCGATGTTGGGGAAGTCCAGAACAAGGGGTCACAGTTTAAGGACAAGGGGGAAATCCTTTAGGACCGAGATGAGAAATACATTTCTTCACACAGAGAGTGGTGAATCTGTGGAATTCTCTGCCACAGAAGGTAGTTGAGGCCAGTTCATTGACTATATTTAAGAGAGAGTTAGATGTGGCCCTTGTGGCTAAAGGGATCAGGGGATATGGAGAGAAGGCAGGTATGGGATACTGAGCTGGATGATCAGCCATGACCATATTGAATGGCGGTGCAGGCTCGAAGGGCCGAATGGCCTACTCCTGCACCTATTTTCTATGTTTCTATGTTTAGTTGATTGTCACATGTACCGAGGTCCAGTGAAAAGCTTTTGTTGCATACATATATGTATACATATGACTGAATGAATGAATTTTCCTCCCACACTCTTAAAGACGTATAGTTTGTAGGTTAGTTGGCTATGGTAAAAATTGTAAATTGTCCCTCGTGTGTGTGGGATAGTGTTGGTGTGTGGGGTGAACAGGTGTACGAGGGGTGGGTCTATATATATATATATATATATATACTTTAGACTTTAGAAATACAGCATGGAAACTGGCCCTGCGGCCCATTGAGTCGGCGCTGACCAGCGATCACCCCGTACACTGGCATTATCCTGTGATGACCCTGTTTCCACGCTGTACGACTCGATGATTCTATGAACTCAGAATCTCTGTTCTTTTAAGGCCAAGGTACTGTTTGCTTTCCCACTAACAAGCACGCTAAGTCCCTTCGATTTCTGCAGAAGGTCACCCACAATTCTCTGACGTTTCTCTGTGAAGGAGAGAAAAGTCTGGCCTCTTGCACAAGCAATTAAGATCCAACCCACATGTTTTATAGACAAAGGGTTGAATGGACTGAATACGTATTTCCCTGTACTTTTAAGCAGATTATGCTCCAATTGCCCTGATGACCAAATCACATTTAATATGACTAGTAGTTTTTAAAATGAACATTTAGATTAAAAAAACGCAGATCAGTGTTTAAAATTAAACAGGTATGTGCTTTTACCTCATATTAAAAAAAGATAAATAGCCAAGAATAGGGCAGTAGAGTTACTGCCTCACAGCGCCGGAGACCTGGGTTCAACCCTGACTACAGGTGCTGTCTGTACGGAGTTTGTACGTTCTCACCGTGACTGTTCAAGAAGCAACTGCAGATGCTGGGAAATCGAAGGTAGACAAAAATGCTGGAGAAACTCAGCGGGTGCGGCAGCATCTATGGAGCGAAGGAGGAGAAACTCAGCGGAGAAACAGTCTGAAGAAGGGTTTCGGCCCGAAACGTCACCTATTTCCTTCACTCCATAGATGCTGCCCCACCCGCTGAGTTTCTCCAGCATTTTTGTCTCCCCGTGACCTGCGCGGGTTTTCTCCGTTTTCCTCCCCATACTCCAAAGACGTACAGGTTTGTAGGTTAATTGGCTTCTGTAAATTGTCTGTTAACCCACTCATTCCTGGGATCATCCTCGTAAACCTCCTCTGGACCCTCTCCAGAGCCAGCGCATCCTTCCTCAGTTACGGGGCCCCAAAACTGGCCCACAATATTCCAAATGCTGCCTGACCAGCGCCTTATAGAGCCTCAGCATTACATCCCTGATTTGTATTCTAGTCCTCTGGAAATAAATGCTGGAAATTTGCCTTCCTTACTTGCGATTCAATAGACAATAGACAGTAGGTGCAGGAGTAGGCCATTCGGCCCTTCGAGCCAGCGCCGCCATTCAATGTGGTCATGGCTGATCATCCCCCATCAGATTCCAATCAGATTCGAATTGCAGATTGGGAATCCCAAGTCCCTTTGCATCTCCGATTTCTGGATTCTCTTTCCATTTAGAAAATAGTCTACGCTTTTATTCCAACTGCCAGAATGCATGACTCCACACTTGGCTACACTATATTCCATCTGCCACTTCTCTACCCACTCTCCCAACCTGTCCAAGCCCTTCTGCAGAGTCCCTGCTTTCTCTACACTGCCTGCCACTCAACCTATCTTTGTATGGTATACAAACTTGGTCACAAAGCCTTCAATCCCCTCGTCCAAATCGTTAATATACAACGTGAAGACTAGCGGCCCCCCGCACCGGCCCGCGCGGAACTCCACTAGTCACTGGCGGCCAACCGGAACAAGCCCCCTTTATTGCCACTCTTTGCCTTCTGCCACCCAGCCAACCTGCTATCCATTCTAGTATCTGCCCTTTGATACCGTGGGCTCTCGGGAACAAAACTGGAGCATTTGGAGAAACACACACACACACACACAGGGAAAGCATGCAAACTTCATACAGACAGTGTAGCCACAGACCGTAGAACAGGACAGTGCAGGAACAAGCCTTTTGGCCCACAGTGTGCTGAGAGAATGGAGCAGCTGGGCTTGTACACTCTGGAGTTTAGAAGGATGAGAGGGGATCTCATTGAAACATTTTAGATTGTAAAGGGCTAGGACACACTAGAGGCAGGAAACATGTTCCCGATGTTGGGGGAGTCCAGAACCAGGGGCCACAGTTTAAGAATAAGGAGTAAGCCATTTAGAATGGAGACGAGGAACAGAACAAGGTGCTGCTCTTTGGGCGACTGAGGAGACGACTCACGACCGTACAGGCGACATGTCGCGGGGTGAAGCCTGTATGGTCGTGAGTAGTCGCCCAAAGAGTTGTACCTTATTCACGTTGCCGCTGGATTTTCAACGCGTTGAACATTTTCGGTGACCTGCTGGGGCTATGACGGGTGCTGGCTGTCGCCAAAAAGATCACGTAAGTGGGACAGCCCCATTATTCTGAGGCTGTGCCCTCTACTCTTAGACTCTCCCACTAGTGGAAAACATCCTCTCCACATCCACTCTGTCCAAGCCTTTCGCTGTTCGGGAGATAAAATCTCAGCGTTTTTTTAAAGGTGGCCCCTGGATGTTATCAAGCATTTGTGAAAATTGTAAAAAAGTGATATGGTCATGACCCTTTGCTGACCTTTGACGCTCCAGATTTACTGAGAAAGACAGGGAACACCGAATATCAGCGTTGCTGTAGGTCATTTTTCCACATAAATGCACGTGGAATGTCAGCTCTTGACATTTATCAGTGTAACAATGCAGCTTTGGACCAAAAGGCATTTAGAAACGGGAGGACAAGCCTGAAATGGCATCTAAAGTATGGGTGAACTCTTCACCTGTGCTGAGAGTGCTGTGCTTACCTCATGTTTGCTGCGAATGCATCTACCAACATCCCACCACAAACAGAGCAGCCCTGAACCACTACCTATCTCATCGGGGACACTCCACTATCTTTGATCCGACTTTGTACATCAGTCTATGAAAGTAAGCATGTAGGTACAGCAGTGCAGTGAAGAAAGCGAATGGCATGTTGGCCTTTATAACAAGAGGAGTTGAGTATAGGAGCAAAGAGGTCTTTCTGCAGTTGTACAGGGCCCTAGTGAGACCACACCTGAGGTATGTGTGCAGTTTTGATCACCTAATTTGAGGAAGGACATTCTTGCTATTGAGGGAGTGCAGCGTAGGTTTACAAGGTTAATTCCCGGGATGGCGGGACTGTCATATGCTGAGAGAATGGAGCGGCTGGACTTGTACACTCTGGAGTTTAGGATGAGAGGGATTTTATTGAAATATATAAGATTGGTAAGGGTTTGGACACGCTAGAGGCAGGAAACACGTTCCCGATGTTGGGGGAGTCCAGAACCAGGGGCCAGAGGAGGAGGGAGTGCTGGGGGATGAGGAGAAGTGAGTCGCGCCTGCGCAGTTGGGGGCTATGCATGAGTGGTGGAACATTGTGTTGGGTGCTATGCATGAGTGGTGGAATATTGAGTTGGGTGGGGGCTATGCATGAGTGGTGGAACATTGTGTTGGGTGCTATGCATAAGTGGTGGAACATTGTGTTGGGTGCTATGCATGTGGTGGAATATTGTGTTGGGGGCTATGCATGAGTGGTGGAACATTGTGTTGGGGGCTATGCATGAGTGGTGGAATATTGTGTTGGGTGCTATGCATGAGTGGTGGAATATTGTATTGGGTGCTATGCATGAGTGGTGGAATATTGTGTTGGGGGCTATGCATGAGTGGTGGAATATTGAGTTGGGTGCTATGCATGAGTGGTGGAACATTGTGTTGGGTGCTATGCATGAGTGGTGGAACATTGTGTTGGGTGCTATGCATGTGGTGGAATATTGTGTTGGGGGCTATGCATGAGTGGTGGAACATTGTGTTGGGGGCTATGCATGAGTGGTGGAATATTGTGTTGGGTGCTATGCATGAGTGGTGGAATATTGTATTGGGTGCTATGCATGAGTGGTGGAATATTGTGTTGGGGGCTATGCATGAGCGGTGGAATATTGTGTTGGGTGCTATGCATGAGTGGTGGAACATTGTGTTGGGTGCTATGCATGAGTGGTGGAACATTGTGTTGGGTGCTATGCATGAGTGGTGGAATATTGTGTTGGGTGCTATGCATGAGTGGTGGAACATTGTTTTAGGTGCTATGCATGAGTGGTGGAACATTGTGTTGGGTGCTATACATGAGTGGTGGAACATTGTGTTGGGGGCTATGCATGAGTGGTGGAACATTGTGTTGGGTGCTATGCATGAGTGGTGGAATATTGTATTGGGGGAACGGGTGAGTGGTGGAATCTTGCGTCGAGGGGATCAGTCCCCAACAGGTCTGGACTTGGTCTCGTGACAATTATATCTTAGGGTGGGTTTAATAAATTGGGCGGAATGTGGTTGAGCTAATGCCTCTTCAGCACGTACTTTACAAATAAATCACGGTGAATAGCTTCTGCCCCTTTCTCAGAAGTATTGAAAGTTTGCCAGTAAAGCCATTTACTGCCCCGATCAATACAAAGTCATTGATTACTGTAAAGATTTCCACCATTATTTATTGTGTGACAGCAGTTGAAACGTAACAAGGAGTTATATTACACGGACAAACAAATTAGAATGCATTCCCCATCAAGCTGGGAGAAATTAATAGTGAAAACTGAAATCAGGGCACCTGATCATAATTGGAATCAATATATTAGATAAGTAGGTGAAAACATGCAGGAAATATACATACGAGTAGAATTAGGCCATTCGGCCCTTCATGTCTGCTGTGCCATTCCATCATTAAATAAATTAAAGGACGCTCTTTCAGGAAGGAGATGAGGAGAAATTTCTTTAGTCAGAGGGTGGTGAATCTGTGGAACACTTTGCCACAGACGGCTGTGGAGGCCAAGTCAGTGGATATTTTTAAGGCGGAGCTCGACAGATTTTTGATGAGAACGGGTGTCAGAGGTTAACGTGTGTCAGAGAAAAAAACGTTTTCACCCAGAGAGTTGTGAGTTTGTGGAATTCCCTGCCACAGAGGGCAGTGGAGGCCAAGTCACTGGGTGGATTTAAGAGAGAGTTAGATAGAGCTCTAGGGGCTAGTGGGATCAAGGGATATGGGGAGAAGGCAGGCACGGGTTATTGATAGGGGACGATCAGCCATGATCACCATGAATGGCTCGAAGGGCCGAATGGCCTCCAGCTGCACCTATTTTCTATGTTTCTATGTTATGGGGAGAAAGCAGGAGAAGGGGGTTAGGAGGGAGAGATAGATCATCTGTGATTGAATGGCAGAGTGGTCTTGATGGGCCGAATGGCCTAATTCTGCTCCTATCACATATGACCTTGTGACTTATGATCATGGCTGATCTATCTATCCGTTCTTCTGCCTTCACCCTGTAACATTTGATGTCCTCACTAGTTTAATTTAGGTTTAGGTTATTTATCATAGCCACTTGCACTGAGGTGCAGTGAAACGAGTTGCTTTGTTTGTGAAAAGACTCTACATGATCGGGCCGAGGGAATCACTTTTATTGCAAGGTAAAGTTAGATTAAAGATGGTTCCCAGAGTCTCAAATGAGGTGGATGGTAGTTCAGGACCTCTCTCTAGTTGGCGATTACTAATCAAGAACCTATCAATCTCCGCTTTAAAAAAAGTTTACTTTAGTCCCCTGACTCTCGGTCTTAAGAAAGCCTCACACAGAGAGTTGTGATTCTGTGGAATTCTCTGGCTCAGAGGGCGGTGGAGGCCGGTTCTCTGGATACTTTCAAGAGCGAGCTAGATAGGGCTCTCAAAGATAGCGGAGTCAGGGGATATGGGGAGAAGGCAGGAACGGGGTACTGATTGGGGATGATCAGCCATGATCACATTGAATGGCGGTGCTGGCTCGAACGGCCGAATGGCCTACTCCTGCACCTGTTGTCTATTGTCTAAGTGTCTCGACCCGAAATGTCACCTATTCTGACCCGCTGAGTTACTCCAGCTTTTTGTGTCCATGTTTAGTTTAGTTTATTTTCCTTTTCTTTAGTTTAGAGATGCAATGTGGGTACATGCCCTTTGGTCCACCAAGTGATCTATCGTTCCCTCTCAACCCCATTCTCCTGCCTTCTCCCCATAACCCCTGACACCCGTACTAACCAAGAACCTGTCAATCTCTGCCTTACAAATATCCTCTAACTTGGCCTCCACAGCCGTCTGTGGCAATGAATTCCACAGATTCACCACCCTCTGACTAAAGAAATTCCTCCTCATCTTTATTCTGAAGGTCCGTCTATTATTCTGAGGCTGTGTCCTCGGGTCCTAGACTCTCCCACTGGTGGAAACATCCTCTCCGCATCCACTCTATCCAGGCCTTGATGTTCTCAGAGCATGCAGGAGACCATATAGTCCATGAGTTCATAAGTGATAGCAGCAGAAATAGGCCATTCAGCCCATCATTCAATCATGGCTGATCTATCTCTCCCTCCCAACCCCATTCTCCTGCCTTCTCCCCATAAACCTCTGACACCCGCACTAATCAAGAATCTGTCAATCTGCACCTTAAAAATATCCATTGACTTGTCCTCCACAGCCGCCCGTGGCAATGAAGTCCACAATGGGCGCAGTTCTGGTCACCCCATTACAGGAATGTTACTGGGAGCTTTGGAGAGTGTACAGAGACTGTCATGTGCTGAGAGAATGGAGCAGCTGGGCTTGTACACTCTGGAGTTTA
The DNA here is from genome assembly GCF_028641065.1 of Leucoraja erinaceus. Classification (NCBI taxonomy): domain Eukaryota; kingdom Metazoa; phylum Chordata; class Chondrichthyes; order Rajiformes; family Rajidae; genus Leucoraja; species Leucoraja erinaceus. Next base: position 1,573,019 of record NC_073417.1, read on the forward strand.
GAAGGATGAGGGGATCTCATTGAAACAGATAAGATTGTTAAGGGCTTGGCACACATGTTCCCGATGTTGGGGAGTCCAAAACCAGGGGCCACAGTTTAAGAATAAGGAGTAAGCCATTTAGAACGGAGACGAGGAAACACTTTTTCTCACAGAGAGTGGTGAGTCTGTGGAATTCTCTGCCTCAGAGTGCGATGGAGGCCGGTTCTCTGGATGCTTTCAAGAGAGAGCTGGATAGGGCTCTTAAAGATTGCAGAGTCAGGGGATATGGGGAGAAGGCAGAAACGGGGTACTGATAGACAGGTGCATGGATAGGACAGGTTTAGAGGGATAGACAATAGACAATATACAATAGATGCAGGAGTAGGCCATTCGGCCCATTTAAGCCAGCACCACCATGATTGGCTGATCATAATTGGCTCTCTTAAAGATAGCGGAGTCAGGGGATATGGGGAGAAGGCAGGAACGGGGTACTGATTGGGGATGATCAGCCATGATCACATTGAATGGCGGTGCTGGCTCCAAGGGCCGAATGGCCTACTCCTGCACCTATTGTCTATTGTTACAGGCGTAGTTATCCAGCACATGAGTTGTATTTGCCTGGTCTGAGTTGGCGTCAGCAGAGCTCGGACGCCTCTCAGACAAACCCCAGAACCTCAATTGAAATCTGGCACAGCCATGCGACAAAGCAGCGCCACGGTGGAGCAGCGGTAGAGTTGCTGCCTCAAAGCGCCAGAGACCCGGGTTCCATCCTGACTATGGGTGCTGTCTGTACGGAGTTTGGTACTGTATGTTCTCCCCGTGACCTGCGTGGGTTTTCTCCGGGTGCTCTGGTTTCCCACCCACACTCCGAAGACATGCAGCTTTGTAGGTTAATTGGCTTTGTTAAACATTGTAAATGGTCCCCAGTGTGTGGATAGTGATTGTGTACGGGGGGGGGTGGGGGGGTCTCTGGTTGGTGCAGACTCGGTGGGCCGAAGGGCCTGATTCGTCGCTGTGGCTCTAATGTAAACTAAACATGAAAGTGATGGAGGAACTGAATGGCATCTGTGGAGGTCATGTGTAGGTGACAGTCTGAAGGGAGATTGTGACACGACACATTGCCTTACCATGTTTAGTCTAGTTTAGTACATTATTGCCAGTCTACCGAGGTACAGTGAAAAGATTTTGCTGCGTGCTAACCAGTCAGCGGAAAGACAATACATGATTACAATCAAGCCGTCCACAGTGTATAGATACAGGATAAAGGGAATAATGTTTTTAAGAAGGAACTGCAGATGCTGGAAAATCAAAGGTACACAAAATTGCTGGAGAAACTCAGCGGGTGCAGCAGCATCTATGGAGCGAAGGAAATAGGCAACGTTTCGGGCTGAAACCCTTCTTCAGACTGATGGGGGGTGGGGGGCGGGGAGAAGAAAGGAAAAAGGAGGAGGAGGAGCTTGAGGGCTGAGGGAGAGATAGGAAGGGGAGGAGACAGCAAGGGCTAACAAAATTGGGAGAATTCAATGTTCATGCTCCCCAGGATGCAGACTCCCCAAGCGGAATATGAGGTGCTGTTCCTTCAATTTCCGGTGGTGCTCGGAAGAGGTGCAAAGTGCGCGTTTGTTTTCACACTTCTGTACCTCTTGCCTGATGGGAGAGGGAGTGGCCAGGGTGCGACTGGTCCTTGATGATGCTGCTGGCCTTGCCGAGGCAGCGTGAGGTGTAGATGGAGTCAATGGAAGGGAGGTTGGTTTGTGTGATGGTCTGGGCTGCGTCCGCAATTCGCTACAATTTCTTGCGGTCTTGGATGGAGCTGTTCCCAAACCGTGCTGTGATGCATCCCGATAAAATGCTTTCTACGGCGCATCAGTAGAGGTTGGTGAGAGTTGATGGGGACAAGCCGAACTTCCTAAGTCTTCTTAGGAAGTGTTCCAGAGATGCTTCCTTACTCTCTGAGTTTCTCCAGCACTTTGTGTTTTTACCAAGAAAGTACGAAATAGCAGTAGATGTGGCCCATTCAGCCCTTCCTGCCTCTTCCACCATTAAATGTACATGGAGAGGAAGGGTTTGAGTTCTATGATCATTAGTAGCAGAATTAGGCCATTCAGCCCATCAAGTCTAGTACGCCATTCAATCATGGCTGATCTATCTCTCCCTCTCAACCCCATTCTCCTGCCTTCTCCCCGTAACCACTGACACCCGTACTAATCAATAATTATCTATCTCTACCTTAAAAATATCCACTGACTTGGCTTCCACAGCGGTCTGTGGCAATGAATTCCACAGATTCACCACCCTCTGACTAAAGAAATACCTCCTCATCCCCTTCCTAAAGGAACGTCCTTTTATTCTGATGCTGTGCCTTCTGGTCCTAGACTCTCCCACGAGTGGAAACATTTTCTCCACATCCACTCTATCCAGGCCTTTCACTATTCGGTAAGTTTCAATGAGGCCCCCCCCCCATCCTTCTAAACTCCAGCGAGTGCAGGCCCAGCGACGCCAAATGCCCATCATATGTTAACCCACTCAAATGCAAGCAAATGGGGGCTGTTATTTCTCCAGTATTTCCTGCCCGGCTCCATGCCTTGTGAAAATGGACACAAAATATTTATGAAATGTCTCTTGTCATTTCATTTATTGTCCGATAAAATCCATTCGTTCTCAGTCACTGAGGAAATCATGTTAACATTTCCTCCTTTGATTTTCCTTCTCCATATCATTTATGGTCTGGTTTTACAGTCCTCTCTGGATTACTGTCATAACCTCCTTTGCGTTTTACTGTTATTGCCTTCTACCTCCTTTGCTGAAGTCTGAAATGATCCTGTTCTTTCGCTTAGTCATCTATCTGGCAACATTATGTGCCCTTGTCCTTTGATTTAGTTTAGTTTTAGATTAGAGATACAGCGCAGGAACAGGCGCTTCGGCCCACCGCGCCCGCGCCGACCAGCGATCCCCGCACACGTACGCTGCCCTACGCACTAGGGACAGATTACAGAAGCCAATTAACCGGCAAACCTGCATGCCTTTGGAGTGCGGGAGGAAACCGGAGCACCCGGAGAAAACCCACGCAGGTCACGGGGAGAACGCACAAACTACATAAAGACAGCGACCGTAGTCAGGATCGAACCCGTGTTTTTGGCGCTGTGAGGCAGCAACTCTACCGCTGCACCACCGTGACACCCCAGCTAATTCTAAGTGATCTTGTTAGCCATGGCTGGATCACTCTTCCTGTTGTGGACTCATGTGCCACATTCTAATCTTAAATGTTAGATGTAGCTGACTTATTATCAACCTTATTACATAACTACCAGCCTACCAGCCTGACTGCGGGTGCTGTCTGTACGGAGTTTGCACGTTCTCCCCGTGACCTGCGTGGGTTTTCCACAGGTGCTTCGGTTTCCTCCCGCACTCCAAAGACGTGCAGGTTTGTAGGTTAATTGGCTTGTGTAAATTGCTCCTAGTGTGTAGGATAGAACTGGTGTATAGGGATCGCTGGTCGGCACAGACTCATTGGGCTGAAGGGCCTGTTTCAACGTTGTATCTCTAAACTAAAGTAAACTTAACTAATATTTAGTCTTTACTATAATTTTTATATAATGATCACTCATCTCCGAACGCTATTTAATTAAACCTTTTTCTTTGGACTCTAAAAGAGCATGTCCCTTCAATATTCTGATTTAGAAAGAAAACACAGAGTGCTGGAGTAACTCAGCGGGTCCAGCAGCATCTGTGGAGAACATGGATAGGTGACGTTTCACAGAGTGCTGGAGTAACTCAGCGGGTCAGGCAGCATCTGTGGAGAACATGGATAGGTGACATTTTGGGTCAGGGCCCTAATTCAGACCCGAAAGTTCCGCTATCCATGTTCTCCACAGATGCTGCCTGACCCGCTGAGTTACTCCAGCACTCTGTGAAACGTCACCTATCCATGTTCTCCACAGATGCTGCCTGACCCGCTGAGTTACTCCAGCACTCTGTGAAACATCACCTGTCCATGTTCTCCACAGATGCTGCCTGACCCGCTGAGTAACTCCAGCACTCTGTGAAACTTTGCTCCCCATGTTCTCCACAGGTTTCCGTGCGGTTCCCGCTGAGGTACTCCAGTCACTGTGTTTCACCTACCTGCTTCCACTACCTGCACCCTCTGACAACCACCTGCAACCTCCGGGAACCGCACCTATCCATGTTCCTTGGGTGCTGCTGGACCCGCTGAGTTACTCCAGCACACTGTGAGACGTCACCTATCCATCTTCTCCAAAGATGCTGCCTGACCCGCTGAGTTACTCCAGCAAACTCTGTGAAACGTCCCTATCCTATCACAGTGATGACTGCCTGACCCGCTGAGTTTATCCAGCAAGTGTGTTTTGTGTGTCCTTGTTGCTTTTTATTGGTATGACTGTACGACAAATCAAATTCCTCGTATGTTGTAAAACATACTAATAAAATATGATTTTGATTATGAAATACAATTGTCAAACTCCAGTACAATAGGTAGAGCAATGGGGAAGATACAGAGTGCAGAATATAGTTCTCAGCATTGTAGTGCATCAGTTCCACAGACAAAGTCCAATGTGTTGTTAGTTCTATGCTACACATTAGTGGAAATCTTACTGAAGATAAATAACCTACAAACCTGCACGTCTATGGAGTGCGGGAGGAAACCGGAGCACCCGGAGAGAAAACCTGCCACTCAGGCAACCACGGGCAACCTCCGGGAACGTACAAACTCCGTGGGTGGGGCACCCGTTGTCAGGAGGGAATCCGGGTCTCTGGCGCTGTGACAGGGCAGCAACAGTACTGCTGTCGCCACCGTGCCGATGTTCCGACTGTGGGAATGCCTGCATATTAAAGTTGTTTTGGGCTTTTGCTTTTTATTGGTCATGACTGCACAATCTTAACTTGGTATGTTGTAACGCATGCAAATAAACTATGATTCGGGAAGGGAAATACAAATTGTCCCGTCCCCCAATAGGTTGAGATGGGGAATGTTCTTGCCGAGCTTTGTCTCAGCATTGTAGTGCTCCCCAGCCACAGACAAAGTCCAATGTCATGCTGTTCTGTGTACATTAGTCATACTGAAGAGCTGATCACGCTGGCACGTCTTTAGTGTGGGCCCATGCTGGAGGCAGAGGTGAAAAACCCACGTGTCACGGTGAGAAGGTACAAACTCCGTACAGACAGCACCCGTGTCAGGTGAACCCGGGTCTCTGCCGCTGTGTGGCAGCAACTCTACTGCTGCGCCACCGTGCCGTGTGCATATTAAATTGTGGGTGAGTGTGTGTGTGCTGCATGTGTGTGTTGTGTGTGTGTGTGTGGAGTTGTGTGCACAATGTTAACTTGTGTGTGAGTGTGTGTGTATTGCGTGCGTGCGTGCGTGTGTGCGTGTGTAATGTGATGTGTGTGTGTGTGTGTGTGTGTGTGTGTGTGTGTGTGCCGCAGTCTCTCCTGGCAGTGCCTGTGTACTAGTCATGGGGGAGCTGTCACGCTGGCACCTACTGTGCCCATGCTGTGTGGCAGTGGTGTGTGTGTGTGTGTGTGTGTGAGCGTGTGTGTGTGTGTGTGTGTGTGTGAAATGTGTGTGTGTGTGTGCGTGCATCTCGTGTGTGTGTGTGTGTGTGTGTGTGTGTGTGTGTGTGTGTGTGTGCGTGTGTGTGCGTGTGTGTGTGTGCGTGTGTGTGTGCGTGTGTGTGTGTGTGTGAGCGTGTGTGCGTGTGTGTGTGTGTGTGTGTGTGTGTGTGTGTGTGTGTGTGTGTGTGTGTGTGTGTGTGGGTGTGTGTGTCTTCTGGTACAATTTTCCTTCTGTGTCTTATCGACCAAGTCTGATCCTGCATCTTATGGTCCAATTCATCTCCGATGGTCGAAAGATACAATTCTGATCCTTGGCCTAATGACGTTATGGTCTAATTCTGCTTCTAGGTGTATAGAAGTTGGGGGGGGGAGATTTTATAGGAATCTGAGGGGCAATTTTTCACATAATGGGCGGTGGGTGTATGGAACGAGCTGCTGGAGGAGGTAGTTGAGGCTGGCACCACAACACCATTTAAAATCCATTCAGTCAGGTACTGTACGTGGATAGAACAGGTTTGGAGGGATATGGGCCAAACACAGGCTGGTGAGACTAGTGTTGTTGGTTGTTGTGGGCAAGTTGGGCTGAAGGGCCTGTTTCCGTGCTGTATCACTCTAAAGTCATGATCTTCTGGTCTTATAATCTAATTGTGCTCCAATGCTCTGAAGGTTTTATGGTCTAATTGTGTTCCTATTGTCCTATGGTCCAATTCTGCTCCCAGACCTAATGGTCTCATGGTACAATTTTGTTCCTGTGTCTTATCGTATGATTCTCTTCCCGTGTCCACGGTCTTATGGTCTAATTCTGATTCTAGGTGTAATGGTCTAATTCGGCTCCTTTGTCATGCTCTACTCCTATGTCTTATAGTCTAATCCTTGTCCAATGGTGAACAAAAGTGTTGGAGAAACTCAGCGGGTTCGGCAGCATCTATGGAGCGAAGGAAATAGACAACGTTTCGGGCCGAAACCCTTTTTCAGACTGAGGGGGGGGGGGGGGGTGAGAAGAAAGGAAAAAGGAAGAGGAGGAGCCCGAGGGCTGAGGGAGAGCTGAGAAGGGGAGGAGACAGCAAGGGCTACCGGAAATTGGAGAATTCAATGTTTATGCTGCTAGGGTGCAGACTGCCCTATGAGGTGCTGCTCCTCCAATTTCCGGTGGTGCTCACTCTGGCCATGGAGGAGGCCCAGGACAGAGAGATCGGATTCGGAATGGGAGGGGGAGTTGAAGTACTGAGCCACCGGGAGATCGGGTTGGTTATTGCTCCCATGTCTTATGTTGCGATCTCCATTGGCCCTGGTCCAAGTCTGCATTTGGGTCTAATGGCGTTACAGCACAATTCTGCTCCTATATCTCATGGGTCTAGGGTCTAATTTTGCTCCCATATCTTATGGACTCATGGTCTATTCCATCTCCAATGATCTAATGGTCAAATTCTGCTCCTTGGTCTTCAGGTCATGGTCTTATTCAGCTATATCTTACGGTTATGGTATAATTCTCCTCCAATGGTCTTAATGTCTGCTTATGCTCCTAGGTCTAAAGGTCCAATTTCGCTAGTACGTCTTATGGTTGTATGGCCTCATTCTGCTCCCAGGACTAATGGCCTAATGGTCTAATGGGCAGGATCTACTCATTCTCCGATGGATTAGTCATCTAATTCTGTATTTGATGGTCATATGGTCTAATTAGACTTGATGAGAACGGGCATCAGGGGTTATGGGAAGACGGCAGGTAAATGGGATTCGGAGCCAGAGAACAGCCATGATTGAATGGCGGAGTGGACTGATTGGCCTAATTCTACTCCTATAACAATAGACAAAAGGTGCCGGAGTAGGCCATTCGGCCCTTCGAACCAGCACCGCCATTCGATGTGATCATCCCCAATCAGTACTCCGTTCCTGCCTTCTCCCCATATCCCTTGACTCCGCTATTTTTAAGAGCCGTATAGCTCTCTCTTGAAAGCATCTATGAACCTATGAACGTGCAAACTACAATGTCCAATGTTCTTATGGTCTAATCCTTCTCCGATGTTCTAATGGTCTAATGCAGATCAAAGTCTAGTGGTCTTGTGGTTTAATTCTGTATCTGATGGTCGTGGGGTCTACTTTGACTCCAAGGTCTAATGTTGTTAAGGTCTACTCCTTCTTCAATGGTGTTGTGGTGTAATTCTGTTCCTATGTCTAATGTTCGTGTGGTCTTGTTCCCTTGCAGAGCAACCAGCCAACCACCAGAGCCAGGCCTCGCTGCAGCCGCTGCCTCCGGTGCTGAAGCCTCACCTGGGCCAACAGCCTCCGGCCGTCACCTCGCTCAGCCGCAACTCGGTGAGCCAGCGGCGGACCCAGAGCCCGGCGCCCGTGGCCGCGCCGCCCAGCGAGCTGCCCACCACGCCCGAATCTGTCCAGCTGCAGGACAGCTGGGTGCTTGGCAGCAATGTGCCTCTGGAGACCAGGTAGGATCTGGGGGTGGGGTCCGCGGGCACTGGCACGGACACGGCGCGGGCGCGGACACTGACAGGGGCACTGACACGGACACGGCACGGACACGGACACGGACACGGACACGGACACTGACACACGGACACGACACGGACACTGGACACTGACACGGGCACGACACGGACACGGACACGACGGACACGACACGGACACGGGCACTGACACGGACACGGACACTGGCACGGACACGGACACGGACACTGACGACACTGACACTGACACTGACACGGGCACTTACACGGACACTGACACGGACACTGGGGACACGGACACGGACACTGACACTGACACGGGCACTTACACGGACACTGACACGGACACTGGACACGGACACGGGACACACGGCACGGACACGGACACGGCACTGACACGGACACGGACACGGACGGACACGGCACGGACACGGCACGGACACGGCACGGACACGGGCACACGGACATGGGCACTGACACGGACACGGACACGGACACGGACACGGACACTGACACGGACACGGCACGGACACACGGACACGGACACTGGCACGGACACACGGACACGGACACGGCACTGACACGGCACGGACACGGACACAACACACAGACACGACATGGACACGGACACACGGACACACGGACACGGACACGGCACGGACACGGACATGGACACGGACACGGACATGGCACGGACACGGCACGGACGGAAACGGACACGGCACGGACACGGACATGGCACGGACACGGACACGGACATGGCACGGACACGGACATGGCACGGACACGGACACGGCACGGACACGGACACGGCACGGACACGGACACGGACACGGACACGGCACGGCACGGACCGGACATGGCACGGACACGGACATGGACACGGACACGGACACACGGACACGGACACGGCACGGACACGGACACGGCACGGACACCACACGGACACGGACATGGCACGGGACACGGACACGGCACGGACACGGCACGGACACGGACACGGACACGGCACCCACATGGACGGACACGGACACGGACACGTCACCCACACAGACATGGCCACGGGAGGGAGGGTCCCAGAGGGCGGGGAGTCTGGGGAACTTACCCAATATTGTAGGTCAGGTCGGGGGATAGTTCCCCCCGCCACGGGCACCATGTCATCCCGTGCTGCCCGCTCCATGGTTGGATAGTTGGAGACTAAACCCGTCTCCCCCACCTGGTTTGCCAGGTGAGGAGGGGGCTGTGGACCCCCAGCAGGACCAGAAACAAGACCTATCAAAGGGCGGATGAGCTCCTAGCGAGCAAACGGCCATCCACACTTCAGTAGAAGTTGCGATCACTGTCGTACACGGCATTGTAAGGCACCTTGCCCGTTGATGGTATCAACCATGATGATGATGATGATAATAAAGATGATGTTCAACAAGGAACTGCAGATGCTGGAGAATCGAAGGTAGACAAAAGTGCTGGAGAAACTCAGCGGGTGCAGCAGCATCTATGTAGCGAAGGAAATAGGCAACGTTTCGGGCCAAAACCCTGAAGAAGGGTTCAGATTGAAGAAGGGTTTCGACCCGAAACGTTGCCTATTTCCTTCGCTCCATAGATGCTGCCGCACCCGCTGAGTTTCTCCAGCAATTTTGTCTACCTATGATAAAGATGATGATGGTGATGAAAGAACTGGATGGAGTGGATGTGGAGAGGATGTTTCCACTAGTGCGAGAGTCCAGGACCAGTGGTCACAGCCTCAGAATTGAAGGGCGTTCCTTAAGTTAGTTGAGGAGGAATTTCTTCAGGCAGAGGGTGGTGAATCAGTGGAATTCTTTGCCACAGTGGAGGCCACAAGTCAGTGGCTATTTTTAAGGCAGTGATAGATAGATTCTTGATTAGTACGGGGTTATGGGGAGAAGGCAGAAGAATTGCGTTTGGAGGGAGAGATAGATCAGCCATGATTGAATGATTGAATAGTAGAGTAGACTAGATGGGGCGAATTACCTAATTCTGCTCCTATCACATGACCTTGTTCAGTTTAGTTAGTTTTAGTTTATTGTCACGTGTACTGAGGTACAGTGAAAAGCTTTTGTTGCGTGCTAACCAGTCAGCGGAAAGACAATACATGATTACAATCGAGTCATTCACAGTGTATAGATACATGATGAAGGAATAACGTTTAGTGCAAGGTAAACCAAGCAAAGTCCGATCAAGGATAGTCCGAGGGTCTCCAATGTGGCAGACGGTGGCGCAGCTCGTAGAGCAAGGAGCAGAATCAATGGCTATTTTTAAGGCAGAGATAGATAGATTCTTGATTAGTGCGGGTGTCGGGGGTTATGGGGAGAAGGCAGGAGAATGGGGTTAGGAGGGAGAGATAGATCAGCCATGATTGAATGGCGGAGTGGACTTGATGGGCCGAATGGCCTAATTCTACTCCCAAAACCAATGAACATATGAACGTGAATTAGGCCATTCAGCCCATCGAGTCTCCTCCATCATTCTGTCATGGCTGACCTATTTTTCACTGTCAACCCCATTCTCCTGCCTTCTCCCTATTTCCACAAGTGGGAGAGTCTAGGACCAGAGGGCGCAGCCTCAGAATAAAAGGACGTACATTTAGAAAGGAGATAAGGAGGAATTTCTGGAGTCAGAGGGTGGTGAATCTGTGGAAATGATTGCCACAGATGGCGGTGGAGGCCAAGTCAGTGGATATTTTTGAAGTGAAGATTGACAGATTTTTGGTTAGTAATCGCCAACTAGGGAATGGTCCTGACCCCCCATCTACCTGATTGGTGACCTTTGAACCGGACCTCAATGCACCCCTTTAGAATAAGGGGTAAGCCATTTAGAACGGAGACGAGGAAACACTTTTTCACCCAGAGAGTTGTGAGTGTGGAATTCTCTGCCTCAGAGGGCGGTGGAGGCCGGTTCTCTGGATACTTTCAAGAGAGAGCTAGATAGGGCTCTTAAAGATAGTGGAGTCAGGGGATATGGGGAGAGAAGCAGGAACGGGGTACTGATTGGGGATGATCAGCCATGATCACATTGAATGGTGGTGCTGGCTCGAAGGGCCGAATGGCCTACTCCTGCAACTATTGTCTATTGTCTTTATTGTCCTTAGCTGACCTTATCTATTACCCTTCATGCTGTATCTGTTCACTGTAGACATCGGCCCATGTTCCTCAGAGATCCTGCCTGAACCGCTGATGTACTCCAGCACTTTGTGTCTTTTCTGGGGAGCTGTAGTGCCTCTTGCTGGACGGGGGCGGGGAGAAGGGGGGATTCTTTGGGGGAAGTTGGGACAAATTCTTTGATCAGGCCGTGTGTAGCGGAGATGGCCAAAGATGGGGAGTCTGGTCTTGCAGTCGTGAATGGAACAAAGAGTGACACAGCTGTAATGTCATTATTTCAACATGTCCATCTTTGAGTTTGAGTTTAGTTTATTGTCACGTGTACCGAGGTACAGCTTTTCTTACGTGCAAACCAGTCAGCGGAAAGAATGCAATCGAGCCGTCCACAGTGTACAGATACAGGATAAGGGAATAACGTTTAGGGCAAGGTAAAACCAGTAAAGTCCGATCAAAGATAGTCCGAGGGTCTCCAATGAGGTAGATAGTAGTTCAGCACTGCTCTCTGGTTGTGGTAGGATGGTTCACTTGCCTGATAACAGCTGGGAAGAAACTGTCCCTGAATCTGGAGGTGTGCGTTTGTTTTCACACTTCTGTACCTTTTGCCCGATGGTGAGAGGGGAGCAGAGGGAGTGGCCAGGGTGCGACTGGTCCTTGATGATGCTGCTGGCCTTGCCGAGGCAGCGTGAGGTGTCGATGGAGTCAATGGAAGGGAGGTTGGTTTGTGTGATGGTCTGGGCTGCGTCCACAATTCGCTGCAATTTGTTGCAATTTCAACAAGAGCATAAATGAATCATTGTCATCCATTTATTAATTTTGTAGTTTTCGCAAAAGTCAAAGCCTGGTGAATCTCACTGAAGGGGACATGTCTGGGAAATGAAACAAAGATGAGTTTAGCCAAAGACTTTAGAATCAGTGAATGGAGTTGCAGAAACATTCTTTGTTGTTGGTATTTTAGTTTAGTTTAGAGACATAGCACGGAAACAGGCCCTTCGGCCCACCGAGTCTGCACCGACCAGCGATCCCCGCACACTAACACTATCCGACACACACCAGGGACAATTTTACATTTATACCAAGCCAACTAATCTACAAACCTGTACGTCTTTGGAGTGTGAGAATGGAGCGACTGGGCCTGTACACTTTAGAAGTTTAGAAGGATGAGAGGATTTCTCATTGAAACATATAAGATTGTTAAGGGCTTGGACACGCTAGAGGCAGGAAACATGTTCCCGATGTTGGGGGAGTCCAGAACCAGGGGCCACAGTTTGAGAATAAGGGATAAGCCATTTAGAACGGAGACGAGGAAACACTTTCTCTCACAGAGAGTGGTGAGTCTGTGGAATTCTCTGCCTCAGAGGTCAGTGGAGGCGGGTTCTCTGGATGCTTTCAAGAGAGAGCTAGACAGGGCTCTTAAAGATAGCGGAGTCAGGGGACATGGGGAGAAGGCAGGAACGGGGCACTGATTGGGGATGATCAGCCATGATCACATTGAATGGTGGTGCTGGCTCGAAGGGCCGAATGGCCTCCTCCTGCACCTATTGTCTATTGTCTGTCTATTGAAACCGAAGAACCTGGAGAAAAGCCCACGCAGGTCACGGGGAAACGTGCAAACTCCGTACAGGCAGCATCCGTAGTCGGGATGGAACCCTGTGAGGCAGCAACTCTACCGCTGCGCCACCGTGCTGCCCTGTTTAAATGAAATTGCCAGTCGAATCACAGCTCCTGAGACCAGATTCTGTGCCATCACTGATAGATTTACCAGAATCATGCCTGGATTATGGGATATTAGTTACAGGAAGAGGTTGGATTGTTTTCTTTGCAACGACAGACAAAACAATCAAAATCTCTCCTGTAGCTTAAACCATCTAATCCAGGCAGCATTCTAGTAAACCTCCTCCGCACCCTCTCCAAAGCCCACACATCCTTCCTGTAATGGGGGCGACCAGAACTGCGCGCAATACTCCACATGCGGCCTGACCAAGATCCTACAAAGCTGCATCATATCTTACTGACTCCGATGATCAATGCCCTGACCAATGAAAACAAGCAAACCAGAGAGGCATTGAGTCAAACAGCATGGAAACAGGCCCTTCAGCCCATCTTGCCCATGCCGACCAACTGATTGTGGATGATCAGCCATGATCCCAGTGAATGGCGGTGCTGGCTCGAAGGGCCCAATCTGGCCTACTCCTGCACCTATTGTTTATTGTCTATTGTCGTGGCATGTCCCACACCGCATGCCGGCCCCCCGCCCCTCGCCCGCAACCGCGCATTGGAGGAACAGGCACAACGGGTCTGCTCTTGGTCTAATAAGCTTTAAAAAACATTTGGCTAGGTACATGGATAGGACAGGTTTAGATGGATAGGAAGCAAACACAGACTGCTGGGACTGTCCTACACACACTCGGGACAATTTGCAATTTTATCAAAGCCAATTAACCTACAAATCCTATACAGAAAAGATAAATCAGCCATGATTAAATGGCAGGGTGAGCCGAATGGCCTCATTCTGCTCCTATAACTGATGAACTTACAAACTATCCTACACACACTAGAGACAATTTACTTTTTTTTTACCAAAGCCAATTAACCTACAAACCTGTACGTCTTTGGTGTGTGGGAGGAAACCTGAGCTCCCGGAGAAAACCCACGCAGGTCACGGGGAGAATGTACAAACTCTGTACACACAGCACCCATAGTCAGGATGGAACCCGGGTCTCTGGCGCTGTGAGGCAGCAACTCTACCGCTGCGCCACCGTGACGATCCAAAGTTATGGAGTTGGATTTTGGCTCAATTGTTCCCTTACCGACCTGGGTTCTGGATTCTTTGGACTTTGCTGGCTTTACCTTGCACTAAACGTTATTCCCTTTATCATGTACTTGTATGCTGTAAACGGCTCGATTGTAATCATGTCCTGTCTTGCCGCTGACTGGTTGGCACGCAACAAAAGCTTTTCACTGTACCTCGGTACACGTGACAATAAACTGAACTCAACCAAACTTCACTCACATGCCCGACAAAATTGGCATTCGCAATTTAATAGTAAGATTAAACGAGAACTTACCAGTTCGAAGTTTGATCGTTATTTTATGAGGAGTAACGTTGAGGGAATACGTGAAGAACCCCGCCAGGACGCATGCGTGTCATTCTTCAAAGCAGCGGTGTGAAATCACAGATAACTGTAATGACTGAACATAGTAAGATTAGAGAAGAAGATACCAGTTGCGTATATGATCAAGGGTGGGAGCGGAGGGCACGTATTCCCACAACATACTCCTCATAAAATAACGATCAAACTTCGAACTGGTAAGTTCTCGTTTAACTTACTATTTTACTTCGGAGTCACGTGAGTGACTACGTGAAGATTTCAAAGCTCTGTGATTTCATGCCGTGGAAACGAGTCCATGCATCACATCTGCCTTAATTGACTAAGGGAGGAATTGTGTTAACATGTTTAAATATGAATCCGACATTGAAAACCATGATAAATTTGTTAACAACAAATTATAGCCCCAATTTCATGGGGTGAATCATATTACAGAACTTAAATTTAATTCTGCAAAAGTTCCAGGTTTAACCACTGGTTTATGGTAGAATTGTTGGAACGTTTTTTCCCTTGACCATCCTGCTGTCTCCAGGATTTGGTCCATCGGTACGTCCAACTCCATAGCTGCCGATGTAGCTGCAGCCCTGGTGGAATGAGATTTGAATATGTTAGTATCCACTCCAGCTGTTGTTAAAACCTTTCAGCCATCTGGAAATAGTTTGAACCGACATTTTTTTGTGGGGTTGCTTGTGGCTTATTAGTAGTGCCATCTCATAGCCTCTGATGTTTTTGGTGTTCTCCATATATAACAATGAATGTCTTATTTGGGTTAGTGGCGGAGCTAACGGCAGCGGCTTGACTACAGTTGTCTGTCTTTTTTTATGGGCCGTTATTGGGGAATGTCCTTCCACCCCTCCTCCTACCGTTTTGACTTGTCAAAGCCAACGGCTCCGTTCTGTATAGTCCCCCGCCCAGCCATGGTGTTTAATCAGGCCGGTGCGGGAGCGAAGTCGGGCACAACTGTTCCCTTAAGGGTGATTACTGTGCCGCATGCCGTTGTTTGCACAGCTCTCCATGTTTCCCCACCTGTGGAACAGAATGGGAACAATAAAGACCGCAGTATCATTTACCTGCAGGTCCAGGTTTAAACTGTCGCCACGGGGGAACGTCGTTCCACCCCGCCTCCTGCCGTTTCGACTTGTCAAAGTCGACGGCCCCATTCTGAATAGTCTCCCGCCCGGCCGTGGTGTTCTGGCCGGCGCGGGATCCCACTTACGGCGCTTGTGCCTTCACCTTCACCGGGGACAAAAACTACCGCAGAGTAAATCACTTACCTGCAGGTCGCGGTTTCAAACTTACCGCTGCGGGGGAACGCTCCACCCCGCCTGTCGTTTCACAAGCGTGAAAGCGATATGTCACGTATGCGTCCTGGCGGGGTTTTTCACGTAGTCACTCACGTGACTCCAAAGTAAAATTAAGTTTATACCATGGATTCATTTTCCACAGATATATCCCTACAATGGGGCTCTCTGTATTAAAGCCTTTTATAGATCTCAGTGAATATTGTAGTCACCTAATTACGCCAAAGACAACAAGGCTGTTAATTTATGATGTTCCAATACTGCGGAGTGCTGGGAACCTCATTGAAACTTACAGAATAGTGAAAGGCCTGGATGGAGTGGATGTGGAGAGGATGTTTCCACTAGTGGGAGAGTCTAGGGACTAGGGGACACAGCCTCAGAATTAAAGGACGTTCATTTGGCAAGGAGATGAGGAGGAATTTCTTTCGTCAGAGGGTGATGAATCAGTGGAATTCTTCACCACAGACGGCGGTGGAGGCCAAGTCAATGGATATTTTGAAGGCAGGGTTAGATAGATTCTTGTTTGAGAAAGAACTGTAGATGCTGGAAAATTCGAAGGTAGACAAAAAATGCTGGAGAAACTCAGCGGGTGAGGCAGCATCACCGGCTTGAGTTTCTCCAGCATTTTCTGTCTACCTTGGATAGATTCTTGATTAGTGCGGGTGTCAGGGGTCATGGGGAGAAGGCAGGAGAATGGGGTTAGGAGGGAGGGATAGATCAGTCATAGATTAAATGGCGCAGTAGACTTGATGGGCCGAATGACCTAATTCTACTCCTATCACTTGTGATCTTATGAGTCAGCACCGACCAGCGATCCCCGCACACTAACGCCATCAGACACACACTGGGGACAATTTTACATTTTCAAACCCAGCTAATTAACCTGTAAATCTGTACGTCTTTGGAGCGTGGGAGGAAACCGAAGATAAACTAGATGCATCCTTACCACATCCTGCTAACGAAACTCAAAGCAATATATTCAGATTACGCCCACTGTGAACAGGCAAAGGGAAATGAAGGGAATCCCTCTCAATAAACAGCCCGCATTTTTCTCCACGCCTCAGTCATCTCTCAGGCGTTTAAATCAGCATCGCTTCACAGAGGATTTCATCAACTTCAACTTTGATCAACCTGACAGATAGTTGATTGGACACTGACTGCAAGTTATAGCAAAGATTATTCAACCACAATTAGTTTGTAGGGGTTTTTTTTTGACAAGAAGCAACTGATGTTTTCAAACACTTATTTATATGCACTGGTTTACAGTATTTTTATATTAAGGAAGACATTACACAAGGCTCTTGCGATTCACCTACTGGTTTGGAGGCACACAGTCATAGAGTGGGATGAAGGGCTTGTTTCCATGCTAAACATATAAGATTGTTAAGGGTTTGGACACGCCAGAGGCAGGAAACATGTTCCCAATGTTGGGGGAGTCCAGAACCAGGGGCCACAGTTTAAGAATAAGGAATAGGCCATTTAGAACAGAGACGGGGAAACACTTTTTCACACAGAGTGTGGTGAATCTGTGGAATTCTCTGCCTCAGAGGGCGGTGGAGGTCGGTTCTCTGGATGCTTTCAAGAGAGAGCTAGATAGGGCTCTTAAAAATAGCGGAGTCAGGGGATATGGGGAAAAGGCAGGAACGGGGCACTGATTGGGGATGATCAGCCATGATCACATCGAATGGCAGTGCTGGCTCGAAGGTCCGAATGGCCTACTCCTGCACCTAGTGTCTATTGTCTATTGCTTTATCTCGAAACTAAAGAGCAGAAAGAGGCCATTTGGCCCATTGAGACTGTACTGGATCTTTATACAGAAATCCCATTAGTCTCTTTCATCAGCTCTTACCTACAGTCAGATAGCGATGATACAGCGTGGAAACAGGCCCTTCGGCCCAACTTGCCCATACCTCTTATAGAGGTGTACAAAATCATGAGAGGAATAGATCGGGTAGATGCACAGAATCTCTTGCCCAGAGTAGGGGAATCGAGGACCAGAGGACACAGGTTCAATGTGAAGGGGGAAAGATTGAACAGGAATCCGAGGGGTAACTTTTTTACACAAAGGGTGGTGGGTGTATTGAACGAGCTGCCAGAGGAGGTAGTTGAGGCTGGGACTGTCACACATTTAAGAAACAGTTAGACAGGTACATGGATAGGACGGGTTTGGAGGGATATGGACCAAGCGCAGTCAAGTGGGCAGTGGAGGCCAAATCACTGGATGGATTTAAGAGAGAGTTAGATGGAGCTCTAGGGGCTAGTGGAATCAAGGGATATGGGGAGAAGGCAGGCACGGGGTACTGATTGGGGACGATCAGCCATGATGACAATGAATGGTGGTGCTGGCTCGAATGGCCTCCTCCTGCACCTATTTTCTATGTTTCTATCTATGTTTCTAAGTGGGACCAGTGTAGCTGGGACATTGTTGGCGGTGTGGACAAGCTGGACCGAAGGACCTGTTTCCACACTGTTTCACTATATGACTATGCCCCGTCTACACTAGTCCCACCTGACTGCGTTTAGCCCATATCCCTCTAAACCTGTCCTCTCCATGCTCCTGTCTAAACGTTTCTTAAACATTGAGATAGTCCCTGCTTCAACCACCTCCTCCGGTGAATTTGTTTGAAAAAATTACCTCTCAGGTTCCTATTAAATCTTACCCTCCCCCCTTACCTTAAACCCATGTCCTCTGGTCCTCGATTCCCCTACTCTGCGTAAGAGACTCTGTGCGTCTACTTGATATATCCCTCTCATTGTGTTGTACACATCATAACGCCTCAGGCGGGTGGAGTTTGCTACGGTTGGTGAGGCCACATTGATTAGCACAGATTTGTTTTGTTATTTAGGGATTTGTCGAGGTTTTTCACATGATCACAGGGGCTATCACAGCATTGAAAAAAAAAACATTTGGACAGGTAAATGGATAGGAAAGGTTTAGAAGGATATGGGCCGACTTCTTATTTGGGTGGCACGTTGGCGCAGCGGTAGAGTTGCTGCCTCGCGGCGCCACAGACCTGAGTTCGATCCTGACTACGGGCGCTGTCTGTACGGAGTTTGTAACTTCTCCCCATGACCATGTGGGTTTTCTCTGGGTGCTCCGGTTTCCTCCCACACTCCAAAGATGTACAGGTTTGTAGGTTAATCAGCTTGGATAAAATTGTAGATTGTCCCTAGTGAGGATAGTGTCAGTGTGCGGGGATCGCTGATCAGCATAGACTCAGTGGGCCGAATGGCCTGTTTCCGTGCTATATCATTAAACTAAACTAAACAGTGTGAGCAGGCATGGACTCGGTGGGCCGAAGGGCCTGGTTTAATGCTATAGCATTAAAGGGAATCAATCCTTTGATGGTTTCAACAGGATCGATGTTTGGTGTCAGAATTAAAGGGCACTCTTTTAGAAAGGAGGTGAGGAGGAACTTCTTTAGTCAGAGGGGAGTTAACAGCCTGTTCCACTAGGCGATTTTTTCGGCAACTGCTAACGGCAGGTACTCGGGAAACGCGGTAAGCTCGTGAAGACTCGTGCAGATTTTTCAACATGTTGAAAAATGTCCACGAGAGCCCAGAGTACCGACGAGTGGCCATTACCGTAAATCTCCGAGTTCGAATCAGGGCAAACTCGGGAGAACTCTTGGAATGAACTCGTACCGTGGGACAGGGCTTTTATGAGGCAGAGATCAGCCAGACTTGATGGGCCGGGTGGCCTAATTCTACTCCCATAACTTGTGGATAAACATTGGTAATGTTGCAAGTGCAGTTAATAGAATGTCAAAGGGAAGATTTTCTGTTTCGTGAACTGAACTTCACCCTGGCACAGCTCAGGGCAGGCATCAAAGTGTGAGATCAGGAATGGGTTTAATGCTCTGAGGAGTAAATGAACAAGGATAATCCACACTTAGAAACTCTTCCCAGCCATTTAATAATACAACAGCTCTTTCAGTGTGGGTTCAATATCCTGCTGACAAAGTTCATGATTCCTTTCTGCGCTTAAAATATGAATTATAATCAAACGAGAACAGTTCCGTGTTCTGCCATGCAGTCACAGAGGCCCTGGAACGTGCTGCCGGGGTGGTAGTGGAGGCAGATATGATAGAGGCGTTTAAGAGGCTTTTAGACAGGCACATGGATATGCAGGGAATGGAGGGGTATGGATGGCTGGATATGCACGTTTTGGAGTGACAATAGACAATAGGTGCAGGAGTAGGCCATTCAGCCCTTTGAGCCAGCACCGCCATTCAATGTGATCATGGCTGATCATCCCCAATCAGTATCCCTTTCCTGCCTTCTCCCCATATCATATAACCATATAACCATATAACAATTACAGCACGGAAACAGGCCATCTCGACCTTTCTAGTCCGAGCCGAACACGTATTCTCCCCTAGTCCCATCTACCTGCGCTCAGACCATAACCCTCCATTCCTTTCCCGTCCATATAACTATCCAATTTATTTTTAAATGATAAAAACGAACCTGCCTCCACCACCTTCACTGGAAGCTTATTCCACACAGCCACCACTCTCTATCCCCTATCCCCTGACTCCGCTATTTTTAAGAGCCCTATCTAGCTCTCTCTTGAAAGTGTCCGGAGAACCTGCCTCCACCGCCCTCTGAGGCAGAGAATTCCACAGACTCACAGCTCTCTGTGAGAAAAAGTGTTTCCTCGTGGCTGATCTATCCCTCCCTCCCATTCTCCTGCCTTCTCCCCGTAACCCGTGACACCCGTAGCAATTGCTCTATCTATCTCTGCCTTAAGCATATCCACTAACTTGGCCTCCACAGCCTTCTGAATCAATCTTTCAGAGAGTATTACAGTTCCATAGTCTAGAGCAGTGGTTCCCAACCTTTTTTTGGCCATGCCCCACCTAATCACCTCTAAACTCCTAATGCCCCCCCCCATGTGGTGATATATAATTCTTATCATTTAAAAAGTGAACTCCGTTTCAGCTGAAGAAGCTTAAAACGCCAATACCTTGGTTTAAACAAGCTTCAAAAGAACATGGCATCCATGAAAAAGAAAAATGAAATAAACAAAAGACAGTTAAAGTTCTGAGCAAGAAATTACTAAAAAATTGTAAAAAAAAAAGAAAAAAACATTAGGTGGTATTAAAATAATAATAATGATAAATATGATAATAAAAGAGTATTCACAGGTAATAAAGAGAGAAAAATAAAAATCAAAAATTTGGACCCAGACCTCCTCATATTGCTCAATTGCCCCCCTTAAAAATCAAATTGCCCCCCTGTGGGGCGTACACCCCACGTTGGGAACCACTGGTCTAGAGTGTTTTATTGTCCTGTGTCCCGGATAGAACAATGACATGTTGACTTGCTGCAGCACAACACAATATGTGAACATAGTACACTGTAAACAATATAATAAATGAGAAAAATAGTTCAGTGTGTGTTTATATACACTTACCCACATATACGCATGTAGGTTCAAGGGTCACATTTATTTGTCACATAAGATACAGTGAACTGAGTTACCATGCAGCCCATACAATTAGAAAGAACAGAATACGTGGTCGGGAGCCTTGACCCTCCGTGGTCACCACTACGGACGGCCCGATGTGCAGGCCCTCTCGTCGGGATGATCAAAGCTCTGACGTAGGGATCTATCGAACACACTGTGTATACATATATATATATATATATATATATATATATATATATATATATATATATACAGATCACATATAGTATATATATGTGTGTATAGGTATGTGTGTATATATATATATATATATATATATATATATATATGGGCTACATATAGCAGGCAAGAGAGAAGACTCCATACCTTCCACCTGAGAAGCATCCGCTGTATCCTGGGCATATCCTGGCAAGACAGAGTGTCCAACGCCGAGATCCTGCCTTGCACTGGCCATCCCAGTATGTACTCAGGCAGCGCAGACTGTGGTGGATGGGCCATGTCCACCGCATGGAGGATGGCCGTATTCCAAAAGACATCAATGGACAACAGGAGCAGGAGTAGGCCATTCGGCCCTTCGAGCCATTCAATGTGATCATGGTTCATCATGCCCTATCAGTACCCCGTTCCTGCCTTCTCCCCATATCCCCTGACTCCGCTATTTTTAAGAGCCCTATCCAGCTCTCTCTTGAAAGTATCCTGGGAACCGGCCTCCACCGCCCTCTGAGACAGAGAATTCCACAGACTCGCAACTCTCTGCGGAGAGCTGACATCTGGGAGGAGAACCATCAGCCGCCCCCAGCTACGTTACGAGGATGCCTGCAAGAGAGATATGTGAAGGCGCTCGACGTCGATGTGGAGGCCTGGGAGAACCTTGCAGCTGACCGCACAAAGTGGAGGGGTGCCCTGAACCAACATCTCAAAGCAGGGGAAGAGAAACGCAGTGGCAGACAAGGGGGCTGGCAGACAGGAGCGCAGCAACTGCAACACACCAGAGACCACACACACACAAATGTGACCTTTGCCACAGAGACTGTCACTCCCACATTGGTCTCTACAGCCACAAGCAATGCTGCTCCAGCCGAGGTTTGGAGCAAGCAACCAACAACTAGGATGCAGCACCCATATATATATATACACACACGCATATGAACACATAATAAACAACAACAACGTTTTAAGCTGCTGTAAAGGTCCTGCATAAAACATCTTCTGCAGAAAGGGCAGAGGAAAGATTTGACCCCTATATCAATCAGTCTGTGGAGCCAGCCAGCTCTGCCCAGTGTAAATGGATGCAAGCTCCAGCACAAACAATGAAACTCAGTGTTTCAAACTTGCAGCAGATGGGTTTAATTGCGGGGATGTGTGAGGCACTCTGTTTTTGTTCCTGAAAGCACTGAAACGAGAACTGAGGATATTTTTATTGGTACAAAAGCAAAGAAACTGTTGTGGAGCAGAAAGATTAGGGGCTTAACTATGGAAGTGACGGAAATCTGCAAGGGCTTAGCCAGCCCAGCCCATCACCCAAACCGACCTCCCTCCCCTTATGTGCGGGAAGGAACTGCAGATGTTGGTTTACACTGAAGATAGACACAAAAAGCTGGAGTAACTCAGCGGGTTTTTTTAGTTCTATTTTAGTTTTAGGTCAGGCAACATCTCTGGAGAAAAAGAATAGGTGATGTTTCAGGTCGAGACCCTTCTTCAGAATCTACTCCCAGACCAGGGCACCCTGCCATTGACTCCATCTACACCTCACGCTGCCTCGGCAAGGCCAGCTGCATCATCAAGGACCAGTCGCACCCTGGCCACTCCCTCTTCTCCCCCTCTCCCATCAGGCAAGAGGTACAGAAGTGTGAAAACGCACACCTCCAGATTCAGGGACAGTTTCTTCCCAGCTGTTATCAGGCAACTGAACCATCCTACCACAACCAGAGAGCAGTGCTGAACTACTATCTACCTCATTGGTGACCTCGGACTATCCTTAATTGGACTTTGCTGGCTTTCCCGTGCACTAAACATCATTCCCTTATCATGTATCTGTACACTGTGGACGGCTCAATTGTAATCATGTATTACCTTTCCGCTGACTGGTTAACACGCAACAGAAGCTTTTCACTGTACCTCGATACACGTGACAATAAACTAAACTGAAGTGTGTCCCACCTCATTTTATAGCTAGTATCCTCAAATCCAGGCAGCACTCTGGTAGACCTCTCCTAGTTTAAGGGCCTGTCCCACTGTAGGAGGTAATTCAAGAGTTCTCCCGAGTTTCCCCTGAATCGAACTCGGAGAATTATGGTAATAGCCGTTCGTAGGTACACAGGGCTCTCGTGGACATTTTTCACAGTGCTGAAAAAACTTCACGAGTTACCGCGTTTCCTGAGTACCTGCCGTTAGCGTTACGAGCCGCTACGAGACATCCCCGAGCTCCGACGTACCCGCTACGTACATTCTACCTATTTACCACGAGTTTGATTTTTTTAAAACTGGGGAGAGCTCTTGAATTACCTCGTACAGTGGGACAGGCCCTTTAGTTCTGCAGGCACTTTAGCCATTAATCGAATGCAGACAAAAATGCTGGAGAAACTCAGCGGGTGAGGCGGCATCTATGGAGCGAAGGAATAGGCGACGTTTTGGGTCGAGACCCTTCTTCAGACTGATGTGGGCGGGGGATGGGAAAAAAGAAAGGAAGAGGCGGAGACAGTGGGCTGTGGGAGAGCTGGGAAGGGGAGGGGAAGGAGGGAGAAAGCAGGGACTACCTGAAATTGGAGAAGTCAATGTTCATACCGCTGGGGTGTAAACTACCCAAGCGAAATATGAGGTGCTGCTCCTCCAATTTGCAGTGGGGCTCACTCTGGCCATGGAGGAGGCCCAGGACAGAAAGGTCAGAATCGGAATGGGAGGGGGAGTTGAAGCGCTGAGCCACCGGGAGATCAGGTTGGTTATTGCGAACCGAGCGGAGGAGTTGGGCGAAACGATCGCCAAGCCTACGCTTGGTCTCACCGATGTAGAGCAGCTGACATCTAGAGCAGCGGATGCAATAGATATGTTAGCCATTAATCCCATCCGTTTCAAGTGTGCTAATAGAACTGTTGTAGGGTGCCTTGTAACACTCTTTATGAAAGTCTACATTAATGAGGGACTGTGTGAGATGCAAATGGTTTAATTTCATAGACAATTCCAAGGTTAATTTTTCATGAATATAAAATCTATGAGTATTGACTTTATTTTTCAAGAAAGAACAAATTTACTTTCTTCATAACTTGTCTAATAAAGTCTATATGAACTTATAGCACCTCTAATAGAGAATTAGATTAATCATGGTCTTATTCAATAAATCATAAGTCTATACGCAGTCTATATCAGTCCTTTTAGATTTAGGTCAATTGTGATAAATTAATTGGAAAAACTACTGGTTTAAAACTAATCTTCCATGGTACTAAATTGAAAGAGACTACAATGTCTTCATTTTATCCAGTTTTTAGTTTAGTGTTAGTGCAGTTTACAGACACAGGGCGGAAACAGGCTCTTGGGCCTACTGAGTCCCCATCGACCAGCGATCCCTGCACATGTACACTATCCTACACACAGTTTTTACATTAATACTAAGCCAATGAACCAACAAATCTGTGCGTCTTTTGGAGTAAGGGAGGAACCAAAATTCTCATAGAAAATCCACGCAATTCACGGGGAGAACGTGCAAACTCCGCGCAGACAGCACCCGTGGTCAGGATGGAACCCGGCCTCTGTAAGGCAGCAACTCTACCACTGCGCCACCGTGCTGCCCCTTTTTGTTCTTATACGTTATTGTGGTTCAAATTCAAACTGATTTCTCAATCTTGACTCAACTTACCCATTCACCAAAGACAAACGCAAAGTGCTGGAGTAACTGAGCGGGTCAGGCAGCACCTATGAGGAAGAAGGAGGGGTGACATGTCGGTGTTTGGGTCTGAAGAAGGTTCCCGACCTGAAATGTCACCTACCTTTTTCTCCAGAGATGCTGCCTGACCCGTTGAGTTACTCCAACACATTGTGTCTATATTTGGTATAAACCAGCACTTTTGTTTCTACCCATTCACCAGATTGTATCTACTGGTTTCACCTATCCTCCGTAGATACTGGAGTAACAAAATGCTGGAGTAACTGAGGGAGACAGGCAGCATCTGTAGAGAGAAGGAATGGGTGAGGTTTCAAGTCAAGACCTTTCTTCACCTCTCCTCCCATGGACTAGTCATGAAATGCCACTTAAAAAGGCCACATTGATACATTGGTAGCCACATAGAGAACTGACCCATTCTATCACCAACTAGAGAGCAACCCTGACCTACCATCTACCTCATTGGTGACCCTTGGACTATCTTTACATAGAAACATAGACAATAGGTGCAGGAGTAGGCCATTTGGCCCTTCGAGCCTGCACCGCCATTCAATATGATCGGCTGATTATCCAACTCAGTATCCTGTACCTGCCTTCTCTCCATACCCCCTGATCCCTTTAGCCACAAGGGCCACATCTAACTCTCTCTTAAATATAGCCAATGAACTGGCCTCAACTACCTTCTGTGGCAGAGAGTTAATGGGACTTTAGAAACATAGAAACATAGAAAATAGGTGCAGGAGTAGGCCATTCGGACCTTCGAGCCTGCACCGCCATTCAATATGATCATGGCTGATCATCCAACTCAGTATCCTGTTCCTGCCTTCTCTCCATACCCCTTGATCCCTTTAGCCACAAGGGCCACATCTAACTCCCTCTTAAATATAGCCAATGAACTGGCCTCAACTACCTTCTGCGGCAGAGAATTCCACAGATTCACCACTCTCTGTGTAAAAAAAGTTTTCCTCATCTCGGTCCTAAAAGATTTTCCCCCTTATCCTTAAACTATGACCCCTTGTTCTGGACTTCCCCAACATCGGGAATAATCTTCCTGCATCTAGCCTGTCCAACCCCTTAAGAATTTTGTAAGTTTCTATAAAGATCCCCCCTCAATCTTCTAAATTCTAGCGAGTACAAACCGAGTCTATCCAGTCTTTCTTCATATGAAAGTCCTGACATCCCAACTTGCACTAAAGCCCCTGTCCCACTGTACGAGGTAATTCAAGAGTTCTACCGAGTTTTCCCCTGATTCGAGCTCGGAGAATGTCCGTAGCGGGTCCGTAGGAGGTCGTGGATGTCCCGTAGCGGCTCGTACGAGTAAAAACTATTAAAAAAATTTCATCACGAGTATTTTTTTACTCGTGGACATTTTTCACAGTGTTGAAAAAACGTCACGAGATACCGGATTTCCCGAGTACCTACCGTTACTCGTACGAGCCGCTACGGGACATCCACGAACTCCCACGGACCCGCTACGGACATTCTCCGAGTTCGAATCGGGGGAAAACTCGGGAGAACTCGTGAATTTCCTCGTACAGTGGGCAGGCCCTTAAAAGTTATTCCGTTTATCCTGTATCCGTTCACAGTGGACGGCTCGATTGTGGTCATATTTGGTGTTTACCACAGACCGGGTAGCACGCAACAAAACAGCTTTTCACTGTACCTCGGTACACGTGACATTCAACTACATGAAACTAAACCACATTTCAAAGCCATTTAGACAGGTGCATAGCTAGGACAGGTTTAGAGGGATAGACAATGGACAATAGATGCAGGAGTAGGCCATTCGGCCCTTCAAGCCAGCACCGCCATGATTGGCTGATCATCCCCCAATCACTACCCCGTTCCTGCCTTCTCCCCATATCCCCTGACTCCGCTATCTTTAAGAGCCCTATCTAGCTCTCTCTTGAAAGTATCCAGAGAACTGGCCTCCGCCGCCCTCTGAGGCAGAGAATTCCACAGACTCACAATACCCTGCGTGAAAAAGTGTTTCCTCATCTCCGTTCTAAATGGCTTACCCTTTATTCTTAAACTGTGGCCCCTGGTTCTGGACTCCCCCAACATTGGGAACATGATTCCTGCCTCTAGCGTGTCCAAACCCTTAATAATCTTACATGTTTCAATAGGATCCCGGATATGAACCAAATGCAGGCAGGTGGGACTAGTGTAGACGGGTGGGGCATGTTGGTTGGTGTGGGACTAGTGTAGATGGGTGGGGCATGTTGGTCGGTGTGGGACTAGTGTAGATGGGTGGGGCATGTTGGTCGGGTGGGACTAGTGTAGACGGGTGGGGGCATGTTGGTTGGTGTGGGACTAGTGTAGATGGGTGGGCATGTTGGTCGGTGTGGGCAAGTTGTGATGAAGGGCCTGTTTCAACGATGTATCAATCTGTGACTATCTCTTGCTCTACTGAACATTAGTGGGCCAGATGGAGGTTTGCAACTGTCCAATGGATCTATGGTTATCATTACTTGTGCAAGCTGTTGTTTCACTTGAGTTCCTCAGCTGCCTCCGTAGGATTTGGATTCATATCACTGGATCAGTAGATAGTCACCAAAATGCTGGAGTAACTCAGTGGGTCAGGCAGCATCTCTGGAGAAAAGGATTAGGTGGCGTCTCAGGTCGAGACCCTTCTTCAGAGGCCGAGAATCGGGGGAAAGTGGAAACGAGAGATATAGAACAAATGAATTAAAGATATGCGAAAAGGTAACGATGAGACAGGAAGCGGGCCTTTGTTAGCTGAGGTCTAGCTGAGCGTTTTGGAACAGCTCTACGGTGGCACGGTGGCGCAGCGCTAGAGTTGCTGCCTTACAGCGCCAGAGGCCCAGGTTCAATCCTGACTGCGGGTGCTGTGTGTGGGTGGAGTTTACATGTTCTCCCCGTGACCTGCGTGGGTTTTCCTCGTGTTTTCTGGTATTCTTCCACACTCCAAAAACGAAGGTGAATTGGCTCGGTATAAATGTAAACAAAATAGTCCCCAGTGTGTGTAGGATGGTGTTCATAGCCATGATCAGCCATATTGTGTGCAGTTTTGGTCCCCGAATTTGAGGAAGGACATTCTTGCTATTGAGGGAGTGCAGCGTAGGTTTACAAGGTTAATTCCCGGGATGGCGGGACTGTCATATGCTGAGAGAATGGAGCGGCTGGGCTTGTACACTCTGGAGTTTAGAAGGAGGAGGAGAGAAGGCAGGTACGGGATACTGAGTTGGATGATCAGCCATGATCATATTGAATGGCGGTGCAGGCTCGAAGGGCCGAATGGCCTACTCCTGCACCTAATTTCTATGTTTCTATGAGAGGGGATCTCATTGAAACATATAACGTTGTTAAGGGTTTGGACACGCTAGAGGCAGGAAACATGTTCCCGATGTTGGGGGAGTTCAGAACCAGGGGCCACAGTTTAAGAATAAGGGGTAAGCCATTTAGAACGGAGACGAGGAAACACTTTTTCACACAGAGAGTTGTGTGTCTGTGGAATTCCCTGCCTCAGAGGGCGGTGGAGGCAGGTTCTCTGGATACTTTCAAGAGAGAGCTAGATAGGGCACTTAAAAATAGCGGAGTCAGGGGATATGGGGAGAAGGCAGGAACGGGGTACTGATTGGGGATGATCAGCCATGATCACATTGAATGGCGGTGCTGGCTCGAAGGGCCGAACGGCCTACTCCTGCACTATTGTCTATTGTCTATTGTCTGTTGTGTTAGTGTGCGGGGATCGCTGGTCGGCGCGGACTCGGTGTGCTTTGGGCTGGGTGAAAATGAGTTACAGGTAATGAGACCCAACAAGACAGCTTTGAAGCTCGCACGACAACTTGGGTGAGGGAGGGACGGAGAAAGAGGGGGTGCAAGGGTTACTGGAAGTTAGAGAAATCAATATTCATGCCACTTGGTTGTACGCTGCCCACGAGAAATACATCTGGATGAGTGATCAGATCAGGGCTCTGGGCTCATGATGTAATCACTATGTCAGCAGACTTCCACTCCCACGCTTTTTGAATTCCTCACTGTTGGTTCACTTCAGACTCTCGCTCACAAGTTCTAAAATGGCAGGAGCGGAATTAGGCCATTCGGCCCATCAAGTCTACTTTGCCATTCAATCATGGCTGATCTATCTCTCCCTCCTAACCCCATTCTCCTGCCTTCTCCCCATAACCCCCCCGACACCCGTACTAATCAAGAATCTGCCAATCTCGGACTTAAAAAAATATCCATTGATGGCCTCCACAGCTGTCAGTGGCAACAAATCCCATAGATTCACCACCCTTTAACTAAATGCTTAAGAAGGGACTGCAGATGCAGGAAAAATTGATGGGCTGAAGGGCCTGTTTCCACACTGTCTCTGAAGTCTAAAGTTCACAAGTTCATGTCCAGCACCATTCAATCATGGTTGATATATCTCTCCCTCTCAGCCCCATTCTCCTGCCTTCTCCCCATAACCACTGACACCTGCACTAATCAAGAACCTGTCTATCTCTGCCTTAAAAATATCCACTGACTTGACCTCCACGGCCGTCTGTGGCAAAGAATTCCACAGATTCACCACCCTCTGTCAAAATAAATTCCTCCTCATCCCTTTTCTAAAGGTACGTCCTTTTATTGTGAGCCTGTGCCCTCTGATCCTAGACGAGATGTCTGAATGTTACCAATGAACATTGGTAGAGTGTTCAATGAACTAGTGGGAGAGTCCAGGACCAGAGGCCACAGCCTCAGAATAAAAGGACATACCATTAGAAAGGAGATGAGGAAAAATGTATGTAGTTAAAGGGTAGACGAAAATGCAGGAGAAACTCAGCGGGTGAGGCAGCATCTATGGAGCGAAGGAATAGGTGACGTTTCGGGTCGAGACAATGAAACGTCACCTCTTCCTTCTCTCCATAGATGCTGCCTCACCCGCTGAGTTTCTCCAGCATTTTGGTCTACCTCCAATTTACCAGCTTCTGCAGTTCTTTTTAAAACATCCCTTCCAGTTCAGTTCAGTTAGAATTAGTTGATTGCCATGTGTCCTGAAGTGGAGTGAAAGGCTTTTGTTGCGGAAAGACAATGCATGATTACAATCGAGCCATTTACATTGTACAGATACAGGATAAAGGGAATAACGTTTAGTGCAAGGTAAAGCCAGTAAAGTCCGATCAAAGAAGAAATGGTGATGTAGGAGTAGAGATTTAAGAGTGTGGGGCGATTGTAATATATGACTCGTCTGCAAATCGTCGGCAGGGTGGGATGGCATCTTCACCCCTTGATCTCCCCACGTACAGGTTTGTTGGTTAATTGGTTTGGTATTGGTATGCAATTGTCCCCAGTGTGTGTCGGGTAGTGTTAGTGTGCGGGGATCGCAGGTCCCTGCGGACTCGGTGGGCTGAAGGGACAGTTTCCGCGCTGTATCTCTAAAAACTACATCAATGATTTAGATGAGAACACACAGGGCAAGACTAGCAAGTTTGCTGATGAGACAAAAGTGGGTGGTTTTGCAGATAGTGAAGATGGTTGTGAACGATTGCAGCAGGATCTGGATCGATTGGCCAGGTGGGCGGAGGAATGGTTGATGGAGTTAAATACAATGAAGTGTGAGGTGTTACATTTTGGGACGTCGAACAAGGGCAGGGCCTACACAGTGAATGGTAGTCCTCTGGGTAGTGTTGTAGAGGAGAGGGATCTAGGAGAACAGGTGTATGGTTCCTTGAAGGTGGAGTCGCAGGCAGATAAGGTGGTCGAAAAGGCTTTTGGCACATTGGCCTTCATCAGTCAGAGTATTGTGTATAGAAGTTGGGAGGTCATGTTGCAGTTGTATAAGATGTTGGTGAGACCGCATTTAGAATATCGTGTTCAGTTCTGGGCACCATGTTATAGGAAAGATGTTGTCAAGCTGGAAAGGGTTCAGAGAAGATTTATGAGAATGTTGCCAGGACTCAAGTATCTGAGCTATGGGGAGAGGTAGAGTAGGCTGGGACTCTATTCCTTGGAGCGCAGGAGGATGAGGGGTGATTTTATAGAAGTGTATAAAATCATGAGAGGAATAGATCGGGTAAATGCACAGAGTCTCTTGTCCAGAGTAGGGGAATCGAGGACCAGAGGACATAGGTTCAAGATTAAGGGGAAAAGATTTAATAAGAATCAGAGGGGTAACGTTTTCACACAAAGGGTGGTGGGTGTATGGAACGAGCTGCCAGAGGATGTAGTTGAGGCTGGGACTATCCCTACATTCAATAGACAATAGACAATAGGCGCAAGAGTAGGCCATTCGGCCCTTCACGCCATTCAATGTGATCGTGGCTGATCATCCCCAATCAGTACCCCGTTCCTGCCTTCTCCCCATATTCTCTGACTCCGCTGTCTTTAAGAGCCCTATCAAGCTCTCTCTTGAAAGTTCAAGAAACAGTTGGACAGGTACATGGATAGGACAGGGTTGGAGGGATATGGACCAAGCGCAGGCAGGTGGGACTAGTGTAGCTGGGACATTGTTGGCCGGTCTGGGCGCGTTGGGCCTGAAGGGCCTGTTATCCTCACTGTATCACTCTATGACTCAACTAAAATGAAGTTTTTGCTAAAAGAATTCCTAGCGTGTGAGCTACTTAACAGCAGCATTGAAGAATAAGTACCCACATTTGCACTGAAATATGGCATGCAAGGACTGACAAACATTTATGGCCCAATCCCAATGATGCATGTATACAACTGCTAATCAACCCGTGATTATTCCTTTACAACTGCTGTGACTACTATTCAAAAATATTTCATTAGCTCTAAAGTGCTTTCGAACGACTTGACATCATGTGATGCACTCATTTCCCCGATAGATTTAATTTCTGACACATTAATAGCACTCCTTAACAACGTACATTTAAAATGAGAGTGTCGAAAATGTAGACTTTTATTAAGAAAATTCTTCCATAAAATGTTTCGGGGCAAGTCATTCATTTGTCACTGACTATATTAGTACAAAAGTGTTTTGACGAGAACTGGAAGGAACTGTTTGCCTGAGAATTACTTTCATTACAACTTATGACTACTTAATTTAGTTTAGTTTAGTTTAGTTTAGTTTTTTCCCCTGACTCTCAGTCTTAAGAACCCCCACACAGAGGATTGTGAATCTGTGGAATTCTCTGCCTCAGAAGGCAGTGAAGGCCAATTCTCTGGATACTTTCAAGAGAGAGTTGGTTAGGGCTCTTAAAGATAGCGGAGTCAGGGGATATGGGGAGAAGGCAGGAACGGGGTACTGATTGTGGATGATCACAGTGAATGCCGGTGCTGGCTCGAAGGGCCGAATGGCCTACTCCTGTTGTCTATTGTCTAAGTGTTGTGAACCTGAAACGTCACCTATTCTGACCCACTGAGTTACTCCAGCTTTTTCTGTCCATGTTTAGTTTAGTTTTGTTTCATTTAGTTTAGAGATAACCATATAACAATTACAGCACGGAAACAGGCCATCTCGGCTCTACAAGTCCGTGCCGAACAACCTTTTTTCCCTTAGTCCCACCTGCCTGCACTCATACCATAACCCTCCATTCCCTTCTCATCCTTCGCACCTGCCCGCGTTTGGCCCAAATCCATGTACCTATACCATATAACCATATAACAATTACAGCACGGAAACAGGCCATCTCGGCCTTCTAGTCCGTGCCAAACACTTATTCTCCCCTAGTCCCATCTACCTGCACTCAGACCATAACCCTCCATTCCTTTCCCATCCATATACCTATCCAATTCATTTTTAAACGATAAAACCTAAGCTGCCTCCACCACTTCCACTGGAAGCTCATTCCACACAGCAACCACTCTCTGAGTAAAGAAGTTCCCCCTCATGTTACCCCTAAACTTCTGTCCCTTAATTCTGAAGTCATGTCCTCTTGTTTGAATCTTCCCTATTCTCAAAGGGAAAAGCTTGTCCACATCAACTCTGTCTATCCCTCTCATCATTTTAAAGACCTCTGTCAAGTCCCCCCTTAACCTTCTGCGCTCCAGAGAATAAAGACCTAACTTGTTCAACCTATCTCTGTAACTTAGTTGCTGAAACCCAGGCAACATTCTAGTAAATCTCCTCTGTACTCTCTCTATTTTGTTGACATCCTTCCTATAATTGGGCGACCAAAATTGTACAATTGTACAATTTGTACAAGATACAATGTGGGTACATGATCTATCGTTCCCTCTCATTCTCCTGCCTTCTCCCCATAACCCCTGACACCCGTCCTAATCAAGAACCTGTCAATCTCTGCCTTACAAAAATCGACTGACTTGGCCTCCACAGCCGTCTGTGGCAACGAATTCCACAGATTCACAAACCTCTGACTAAAGAAATTCCTCCTCATCTCCTTTCTTAAAGTGTGTCCTCTGGTCCTAGCCTCTCCCACCAGTGGAAACATCCACTCCATCTAGGCTTTACACTATTCCCCTCTCACCTTAAACTTATGGCATCTGTTGCTTGATTCCTCCACTCTGGGCAAAGTCATTCACCCTATCTAGTTCCCTCATGGTCTTATGTGAGATCACCCCTCATCCATCTGCGCTCCAAGTCCTAGCCTGCCCAAACTCTTCCTATAGCTCAGGCCCTCGAGACCTGGCAACGGAAATGATTTCTGTGTCGGGAGAATTGGCAAATGCAGTCCACTGTGTATTTGCATTCCGTTGCTAAAACTTATCGCCTATTCCAAACTCGAGCGATGCTGATGAGAATGCAGGGGAAAGAAAGCACTGGGGATCTTGCTTTGAAGAGTGAAGTCATCCAAGTTGACTCGTCAGTGAACAGACAGGACATGTAGCTTTAAAACATAGGTGGGCACAAAATGCCAGAGTAACTCTGCAGGACAGGCAGCACATCTGGAGTGAAGGAATGGGTGATAATAGACAATAGGTGCAGGAGTAGGCCATTTGGCCCTTCGAGCCAGCACCGCCATTCAATGTGATCATGGCTGAACATCCCCAATCAGTACCCCGTTCCTGCCTTCTCCCCATATCCCCTGACCGCTATCGTTAAGAGCCCTATCTAGCTCTCTCTTGAGAATCCAGAGAACCTGCCCCCAACGCCCTCTGAGGCAGAGAATTCCACAGACTCACCACTCTCTGTGAGAAAAAGTGTTTCCTCATCTCCTTAACCCTTATTCGTAAACTGTGGCCCCTGGTTCGGGACTCCCCCAACATTGGGAACATGTTTCCTGCCTGTAGTGTGCCCAAGCCCTAAAAAATCTTATATGTTTCAGGTCGAGACCCTTCTTCAGTCTGATTTAAACCAGCATCTGCAGTTCTTTCCTATAAGTTTAAAACATTCCTGTTACATTCCTGATACAGCATGGAAACTTGCCCACCGGATCCACGCCGACCATCGATCACCTCTTCTCACGAGTTTAGACTTCGGACAATAGGTGGAGCAAAGGGGAAGATACAGAGTGCAGAATATAGTTCTAGGCATTGTAGCGCATCAGTTCCACAGACAAAGTCCAATGTCCGCAATGGGGTAGAGGTGAATCGGACGGTACCCTAGCTTATGGAAGGAACAGTGACTCAGCGGTAGAGTTGCTGCCTTACAGTGCCAGACACCCGGGTTCGATCCTGACTACGGGTGCTGTCTATGTGGAGTCACAGAGTTATACAGCGTGGAAACAGGCCCAACTTGCCCACGCCGATCAACATGCCCCATCTGCACTAGTCCCACCTGCTTGTGTCAGGCCCATATCCCTCTACACCAAGGGTTTCCAACCTGTGGTCAATTTATCCCTCAAGGGGGTACGTTTCATCGACGCATGGGGTAAATTTGTAGATTGTGGATTTGTACATATTTTTTCTCATTGACTGACTGTGTTTGGTTCTGGTAAACCAGTATCTGTTCATCATTAGTTGTTCCTCAATAGTGAAATGACATTGTTATGTCCTATTAAAGTTACCAGGGGTAAACGGGACAAATAGGTTGGGAACCCCTGGTCTAAACTTGTCCTAGCCATGTACCTGTCCAAATGTTTCTTAGACGTTGCGATATTACCTCTCTAACATCTCTAAAAAAAGACACAAAATGCTGGAGTAACTCAGCGGGTCAGGCAGCATCTGTGGAGAACGTGGATAGGTGACGTTTCACAGAGTGCTGGAGTAACTCAGCGGGTCAGGCAGCATCTGTGGAGAACGTGGATAGGTGACGTTTCACAGAGTGCTGGAGTAACTCAGCGGGTCAGGCAGCATCTGTGGAGAACATGGATAGGTGACGTTTCACAGAGTGCTGGAGTAACTCAGCGGGTCAGGCAGCATCTGTGGAGAACATGGATAGGTGACGTTTCACAGAGTGCTGGAGTAACTCAGCGGGTCAGGCAGCATCTGTGGAGAACATGAATAGGTGACTATTGAGGTCAACTTACTTTCTGAATAGCTTCAGGTGGCTGGAATGCGTTGCAAGTTGCGGTGAGGCCGAGACGAGACGCGCCACAAGAACAAAGGAGGACCCTTGGTGTGCGGGGACTGCCGTAAACGGGGGGGGGGAGGAGAGCCAAGGTGGTCCCAGCGTGGGATACTTTGTAATTGGTGCCCTTTATGTGGTGACTCTTTGCATACCTTGTGAAGAATATCACAGGTAACCAGAAAGCATCATTCAATCATTCGGAGGAGATGGGAACTGTGTTTCTTTTACCCTGTGTTACAAATGCTTGCAGGCCTTAACACAACGTACTTGATTTAAGTGTGGTCTTATACCTTATACACACATATATATATATATATATATATATATATATATATATATATATTGTCGCCTGATTGCCGTTTCAGATGTTGTCGGTAAAATGCTTTGCCGAGGTCCACCTTTTTAACTTGCTTTGTATCTCGTTTCTGCACATAGAAAATTA
The DNA here is from genome assembly GCF_028641065.1 of Leucoraja erinaceus. Classification (NCBI taxonomy): domain Eukaryota; kingdom Metazoa; phylum Chordata; class Chondrichthyes; order Rajiformes; family Rajidae; genus Leucoraja; species Leucoraja erinaceus. The sequence continues at coordinate 1,608,677 of NC_073417.1, forward strand.
GCAAAGCAGGCAGTTCTTGAAAATGGGCATGACAACCTAATAGAGATGGATGTTTTTACCCCACCGTGTCACGATGGGAGTTACGGTGACGGGTACGTCATTCTGAAAAGCAAAGACAAAAAGTGATGCGAGCTGCAAACATCAAGCCAAAGGGGGAGCCAATTTCCGTCCTAATTGACGACACACTCGTGACATTTTCGGGGAAACCGAGAAACCCTGTCTCGGATTCTGTCTTCTGAAATCTCTATTCATAGCCGCATTCTCTGGCACAAGGCCACGAAACAAAATCACTTCTCTGTCAGCCGAGCAACAACTCATTTCACATTCAGACAAGAGTTACTCCAGCACTTTGTGTCCATTTAAAAAAAATAAAATCTTCCTTTGAGACTGGTTCTGGTTCCACTAGCGTACATACAGGAAATATTGGTTCGATCCTCCGGCATTGCAGGTGCCAGGGAAGCCACATTTAAAACGTCTCTAAAGGTCTGCGGAGGAACAAGAAAGACCAACCATTGATGGACACAAAATGGTGGAGTCACTAAGCAAGACGGGCAGCATCACTGGAGAGAAGGAATTGGGTGACCCATCTTCAGACTCATCCCGAAACATCGCCCATTCCTTCTCTCCAGTGATGCTGCCCATCAATAGACAATAGGTGCAGGAGTAGGCCATTCGGCCCTTCGAGCCAGCACCGCCATTCAATGTGATCATGGCTGATCACCCCCAATCAGTACCCCGTTCCTGCCTTCTCCCCATATCCCCTGACTCCGTCTGCTATTTTTAAGAGCCCTATCTAGCTCTCTCTTAAAAGCATCCAGAGAACCAGCCTCCACCGCCCTCTGAGGCAGAGAATCCCACAGACTCACCACTCTCTGTGTGAAAAAGTGTTTCCTCGTCTCCGTTCTAAATGGCTTAGCCCTTATTCTTAAACTGTGGCCCCTGATTCTGGACTCCCCCAACATCGGGAACATGTTTCCTGCCTCTAGTGTGTCCAAACCCTTAATAACATTACATGTTTCAATAAGATATCTTCTCATCCTTTTAAACTCCAGAGTGTACAAGCCCAGCCGCTCCATTCTCTCAGCATATGACAGTCCCGCCATCCCGGGAATTTACCTTCTAAACCTACACTGCACTCCCTCAATAGCAAGGATGTCCTTCCTCAAATTAGGGGACCAAAACTGCACACAATACTCCAGGTGTGGTCTCACTAGCACCCTGTACAACTGCTGAAGGACCTCTTTGCTCCTACACTCAACTCTTGTTTTGAAGGCCAACATGCCATTAGCTTTCTTCACTGCCTGCTGTACCTGTTCATTCCTGTCATTGACTGATGAACAAGGACCCCCCAGATCCCGTTGTACTTCCCCTTTTCCCAACTCGACACCTTTTAGATAATAATCTGCCTTCCTGTTTTGGCTACCAAAGTGGATAACCTCACATTTATCCACATTAAACTGCGTCTGCCATGCGTCTGCCCACTCACCCAACCTGTCCAAGTCACCCTGCATTCTCATAGCTGAGTTACTCCGGCATTTTGTGTCTACCTATGTTTTAAACCTACATGTCCTGTCTGTTCACTGACGAGTCAACTTGGATGACTGCATTCTTCAAAGCAAGATCCCCAGTGCTTTCTTTCCCCTGCATTCTCATCAGCATCGCTCGAGTTTGGAATAGTTGATGAGTTTTAGCAACGGAATGCAAATACACAGTGGACAGCATCTGCCAATCTGCAGTTCCTTCCTACACATCGCATTCAGACCAGTCCTCGTTCAAGATCGTTAAGGGCTTGGGCACGCTGGAGGCAGGAAACATGTTCCCGATGTTGGGGGAGTCCAGAAGCAGGGGCCACAGTTTAAGAAGAAGGAGTAAGCCATTTAGAACAGAGACGAGGAAACACTTTTTCTCACAGAGAGCGGTGAGTCTGTGGAATTCTCTGCCTCAGAGGGCGGTGGAGGCGGGTTCTCTGGATGCTTTCAAGAGAGAGCTAGATAGGGCTCTTAAAGATAGCAGAGTCAGGGGATATGGGGGGAAGGCAGGAACGGGGTACTGATTGGGGATGGTCAGTCATGATCACATTGAATGGTGGTGCTGGCTCGAAGGACCAAATGGCCTCCTCCTGCACCTATTGTCTATTGCAACTCCAATGGCAATCTGTGTGGACAATTCAAGCCTTTTCAATCTGATCACTAACATCAGAAATCAGAGCAGTACATTCCCATTGAGACCCTCACCCCCTTCCCCGTTCCCAGTTTCACATTGAGCGTCATGTTCATTCTTGGAGTTATTGGCTGCTAACTGGGTCACCGTGGAACGTTTCAGTCAGGATAAGTCCAAGCTTATTTAAGTTACCACCGGGCCCGACATGGTTTCTTAAAAAGCAAACATTTCTAACAATGCCGTCATTCACAGAGGATATTTTTACTGTAGTAGGCGAGGTGGCGCAGCGGTAGAGTTGCTGCCTCACAGCGCCTGAGACCCGGGTTCCATCCTGACCACGGGTGCTGTCTGTACGGAGTTTGTACGTTCTGCCCGTGACTTGCGTGGGTTTTGCCCGAGGTTTTAGTGTAGTTTAGTTTAGAGATACAGCACGGAAACAGACCCTTCGGTCCACTGAATCCTCGCCAATCAGTGATCCCCGCGCACTAACATCCGCTCGCTCCTACAGAAACATAGAAATTAGGTGCAGGAGTAGGTCCATCGGCCCTTCGAGCCTGCACCGCCATTCAATGCGATCATGGCTGATCATCCAACTCAGTATCCCATCCCTGCCTTCTCTCCATACCCCCTGATCCCTTTAGCCACAAGGGCCACATCTAACTCCCTCTTAAATATAGTCAATCAACTGGCCTCAACTACCTTCTGTGGCAGAGAATTCCACAGATTCACCACTCTCTGTGTAAAAAATGATTTTCTCATCTCGGTCCTAAAAGACTTCCCTCTTATCCTTAACCTGTGACCCCTCGTTCTGGACTTCCCCAACATCGGGAACAATCTTCCTGCATCTAGCCTGTCCAACCCTTTAAGAATTTTGTAAGTTTCTATAAGATCCCCCCCCTCAATCTTCTGAATTCTAGCGAGTACAAACCGAGTCTATCCAGTCTTTCTTCATATGAAAGTCCTGACATCCCAGGAATCAGTCTGGTGAACGTTCTCTGTACTCCCTCTATGGCAAGAATGTATTTCCTCAGATTAGGAGACCAAAACTGTACACAATACTCCAGGTGTGGTCTCACCAAGACCCTGTAATGCTGAGGCTCTACAAGGCGCTGGTCAGGCCACATTTAGAATATTGTGAGCAATTTTGGGCACCATATCTGAGGAAGGATGTGCTGGCTCTGCAGAGGGTCCAGAGGAGGTTTTCAAGAATGATCCCAGGAATGAGTAGGTTAACATGTGATGAGCGTTTGTCGGCACTGGGCCTGTACTCGCTGGAGTTTAGAAGAATGAGGGGGGACCTCATTGAAAAAGTGAATTGATTGAAAGATACAGCATGGAAATAGGCCCTTCGGCCCAGCGAGTCCATGCTGCCCATTGATGACCCGTTCGCTACTTACTTCCATGTCGCCCCATTTTTGTACCCACTCCCTACACACTAAGGGCAATTTTACTGAGGGTTAATATTCACCTGCAAACGCACACATCGTTGGGATGTGGGGGGAAACCGGAGCAACTGAAGGAAACCCACGTGGTCACAGGGAGAACGTGCAAACTCCCCACAGACAGCACCCGAGGTCAGGATCGAACCTGGGTTCGCTGGCGCTTAAGGCTTTTACTCTAGACTTTAGAGATACAGAATGGAGACAGGCTCTTCTGCCCATCGAGTCTGCGCCGACCAATGATCACCCCGTACACTATCACAATCTGTACATTAGGGATGACTTACAATGTTACTGTTATATGTTATATGTAGTTTCTGACAGGAGAGCATAGAACATAGAACAGTACATCACAGGAACAGGCCCTTCAGCCAGCAATGTCTGTGCTGAGCATGATGTCAAGACCAACTCATATCTGCCTCCATATCCATATCCCTCCATTCCCTGCATATCCACGTGCCTATCTAAACGTCTCCTAAACACCACTATCATATCTGCCTCCACTACCACCCCTGGTAGCGCGTTCCAGGCACCCACCACCCTCTGTGTAAAAAAAACTTGCCCCCGCACATCTCCTTTAACCTTTACCCCTCTCACCTTAAAGCGGCACCCTCTCACCTTTGACATTCCAACTTGCAACACCTCAAAAAAACAAACAAACACACAGATCAAGAAAAATCCTATTATCCAAATGCTGGCAGATATGTGATTTTGGGAGTGATTTCTTCATAGGTTCTGCCCCAAATATTAATATCATAGAGGCAAAGCAATTTGTGGATGGTTAATACTTGGAAATTGAAGAAAAAGTTAATTGGAAGATGAGAGTTATAACTTATAACTTACGCACCTGTAGAAATGAATATATTTGGCTCAATTCCAACCTGGTTTTACCCTGAAGCAGAGTTGAACCTAACCCTGCCCATAACATGTGTGTCAGCTTGCATCATTTTCTGCTGTTATTTCCCTATCCTGAATGTAACATTTGTTTGCATTAATGTCTCAAAGTTTGAAAAACAAAAAACCGCAGTTGAGAAATGCTTAACTTTGCTAATTTTTGCTTTTGCTTTATTGGCCGGTGGCTATTCATTTCTCGCAGCCCTGGTATTGTTAATTTGCACTCTGGACTCCAGTATTGCTTCCCAAGATGGCGCCCTGCCCAGGCGACAGTTTGCGTGCTGGCCACAGAAGCAGATCCACAAGCTCATATTACAATCGCTCGCCACTCTTAAATCTCAACTCCCACAGCAACATTTCCTACTTTGACTATGCTCTTCTTAAACTTAAACCTTGATCGGACTTTGCTGGCTTTAACTTGCACTAAACATTATTCCCTTATCATGTATCTATACACTGTGGTAGGTTAATTGTAATCGTGTATTGTCTTTCTGCTGACTGGTTAGCACGCAACAAAAGCTTGACCTCGTTACACGTGACAATAAACTAAACTGAGCTAAACTATTGTGTGGTGTACTGACTGCATGAAGATGCCACCTGCTTTCTCGTGCTTGATGCTGCCTTGCAGTCCCTCATGTATAACTGCCTTGTTGTCGTATGCTTTAACACATTGTGCTTGCTCTTAACATGATATTGAAAAAAATCTGTTGGGATTCAACTTGGGTTTCAACAGAGGTGCAGCATGGAAACGGGCCCATCGGCCTACCGAGTCCCTGAGCCTGGAGGTGTGCGTTTGTTTTCACACTTCTGTACCTCTTGCCTGATGGGAGAGGGGAGAAGAGGGAGTGGCCAGGGTGCGACTGGTCCTTGATGATGCTGCTGGCCTTGCCGAGGCAGCGTGAGGTGTAAACGTGAGAAATAGGCCCTTCAGCCCACAATGTCAATGTCTAACGCAATGCCCAGACCATCACACAAACCAACCTCCCTTCCATTGACTCCATCTACACCTCACGCTGCCTCGGCAAGGCCAGCAGCATCATCAAGGACCAGTCGCACCCTGGCCACTCCCTCTTCTCCCCTCTCCCATCAGGCAAGAGGTACAGAAGTGTGAAAACAAACGCACACCTCCAGATTCAGGAACAGTTTCTTCCCATCTGTTATCAGGCAACTGAACCACCCTACCACAACCAGAGAGCAGTGCTGAACTACTATCTACCTCATTGGTGACCCTCGGACTATCCTTGATCGGACTTTACTGGCTTTACCTTGCACTAAACATTATTCCTTTATCATGTATCTGTACACTATGGACGGCTCAATTGTAATCATGTATTGTCTTTCCGCTGACTGGATAGCACGCAACAAAAGCTTTTCACTGTACCTCGGTACACGTGACAATAAACTAAACTAAACAGAACTGAACGTCCACCAAGCCTTCTGCCTAAACAGCACAATCACTTTAAAGCACTATTAATACGACGTCCTTGCAAACTCAGTGATATGGGTAACAACTTCTGACTTCCCAGACACTGAAATAGTCTTCATGTCATCGTTTTTGGATAATGACAGGATGTCTTGAATAGAGGTGAGTCAGGAATGTTTAGTTTAGTTTAGTTCAGAGTTACAGCGCAGAAACAGGCCCTTCGGCCCACTGAGTCCGCGCCGACCAGCGATCCCCGCACACAAAAGGGCCTGTCCCACTTGGGCTACCTAATCCGCCAGTTCTGGCCAGTTTGCCCTCGACTCATAGTCGCAGCATGGTCGACACGAGGTCCTAGGAGGTCTTTGTAACTCTCCTTCATGCTCAAGAGTGGTCTCCGTGTACTTGAGGCTTCAGCTAGGTCGCGGCGTTTTTTTTCAATATGGTTAAAAAACCGCCCGCGAGTAAAAAAAGATCGCCATGGAAAAAAACAATACTTTTTTTACTCGTAGGTTTAGTCGTAGTAGGTCGGCATGTTAGTCATAGGTAATCGAGGGTAGTCGAAGGTAGTCGTAGATAGACTTCATCATAGTCAGGGTGGCAGTGTGAACTGTGAAGAGGAGATTGCAGGGTGACCTGGACAGGTTGAGTGAGTGGGCAGATGCGTGGCAGATGCAGTATAATATAGATAAATGTGAGGTTATCCACATTGGCGGCAAAAACAAGGGGGCAGATTATTATCTCAATGGGGTTAGGTTAGATAAGGGGGAGGTACAGCGAGACCTGGGCGCCCTTGTACACCGGTCACTGAAAGTTGGTCTGCAGGTACAGCAGGCAGTGAAGAAAGCTAATGGAATGTTGGCCTTCATAACTAGAGGATTTCAGTATAGGAGTAAAAAGGTTCTTCTGCAGTTGTATAGGGCTCTGGTGAGACCACATCTGGAGTATTGTGTACAGTTTTGGTCTCCTAATTTGAGGAAGGACATCCTTGTGATTGAGGCAGTGCAGCGTAGGATCACGAGATTGATCCCTGGGATGGCGGGACTGTCATATGAGGAAAGATTGAAAAGACTAGGCTTGTATTCACTGGACTTTAGAAGGATGGGGGGTCTTATAGAAACATATAATATTATAAAAGGACTGGACAAGCTAGATGCAGGAAAAATGTTCCCAATGTTGGGCGAGTCCAGAAGCAGGGGCCACAGTCTTAGAATAAAGGGGAGGTCATTTAAGACTGAGGTGAGAAAAAACGTTTTCACCCAGAGAGTTGTGAATTTATGGAATTCCCTGCCACAGAGGGCAGTGGAGGCCAAGTCACTGGATGGATTTAAGAGAGAGTTAGATAAAGCTCTAGGGGATAGTGGAGTCAAGGGATATTGGGAGAAGGCAGGCACGGGTTATTGATAGGGGACGATCAGCCATGATCAGAATGAATGGCGGTGCTGGCTCGAAGGGCCGAATGGCCTCCTGCTGCACCTATTTTCTATGTTTCTATGTAGTTGGAGGGGGGGTCAAAGGAGATCGAAGGAGGTCGTCTACACTCTCCACTGTTCGGTGTCCAATTTTCCCGAAGTTAGTCGTAGCTAGTCTTAGCTAGTCGAGGCTGGTCTTCAACATAGTGGAAGGAGGTCTTCAACATGTCATTCTTTTAAACTCTTCTAAACTCGCCAATTAGGTCGCCCAAATGTGACAGCCCCATAACACTTTTCTACACACACACTATGGAGAGTTTTTTTTACAATTTTACCAAAATAATTGACCTACAAACCTGCGTGTCTTTGGGGTGTGGGAGGAAACATGAGCACGGGGAGAATGTACAAACTCCGTCCAGACAGGGCTCGTAGTCAGGATTGAACCCAGGTCTCTGTGGCTGTGAGGCCGCAACTCTACCGCTGCGCCACCAGGCCGCCCGGTCTGCAGCTCTCCCCGATGTTTCTACTTCTCTGGGTCAAACAAATACTGATTTCTGAAGCAGCAGCTCCAGTTAAGGCCCAGAAAATGTACTTCCCTAAATGAAAGTAAGCATGCAGGTACAGCAGGCAGTGACGAAAGCCAATTGGCCTTCATAACAAGAGGAATCGAATATAGGAGCATAGAGGCCCTTCTGCAGTTGTACAGGGCCCTAGTGAGACCACACCTGGAGTATTGTGTGCAGTTTTGGTCCCCTAATTTAAGGAAGGACATTCTTGCTATTGAGGGAGTGCAGCGTAGGTTTACAAGGTTAATTCCCAGGATGGCGGGACTGTCATATGCTGAGAGAATGGAGCGGCTGGGCTTGTTGTATACTCTGGAGTTTAGAAGAATGAGAGGGTATCTCATTGAAACATATAAGATTGTTAAGGGTTTGGACACGCTAGAGGCAGGAAACATGTTCCCGATGTTGGGGGAGTCCAGAACCAGGGGCCACAGTTTAAGAAAAAAGATTAAGCCATTTAGAACGGAGATGAGGAAATACTTTTTCTCTGCCTCAGAGGGCGGTGGAGGCCGGTTCTCTGGATGCTTTTAAGAGAGAGCTAGATAGGGCTCTTAAAAATAGCGAGTCAGGGGATATGGGGAGAAGGCAGGAACGGGGTACTGATTGGGGATGATCAGCCATGATCACATTGAATGGCGGTGATGGCCTACTCCTGCGCCTATTGTCTCTTGTCTATTGTCTATTGAAACACACACACAAAATGCTGGAGTAACTCAGCGGGCCAGGCAGCATCTCTGGAGAGAAGGAATGGGTGACCTTTAGGGCCGAGACCCTTCTTCGGACCTTGAGTCAGGGGAGAGGGAAAAGAGAGGTATGGAAGGGTAAGGTGTGAAAACGAGATATCAAAAGGGTCAAGGAATATGTAGAATAGACGCTTCTTCGAGATCCTTTCCAGAGTTACACCAGCGATGTAAACCAGCACCTGCATGTTCCTACCTGCACCTGTCCTAAGAGTAGACCAGTCAGCCCATTAAAGTTAAAATAAAACACTGCTGCCTCTGGAAATCTAAACTAAAAAGAGTAATTGCTCGACGGTAGCTGTCCTCATGTGTGATCTCGAGTACAACACTGGGTTCTCAGCTCAGCTGTACGTTCCAGCCCCTAGTCTGCACAAAGCCTCGCTGTAGCACCCCTAACGCAGTGGTCTGCTCGCCTTCATGTGTCGGGGCATTTTGTACCATTTCAATAGACAATAGGTGCAGGAGGAGGCCATTCAGCCCTTCGAGCCAGCACCACCATTCAATGTGATCATGGCTGATCATCCCCAATCAGTACCCCGTTCCTGCCTTCTCCCCATATCCCACTGACTCCGCTATCTTTAAGAGCCCTATCTAATTCTCTCTTGAAAGTATCCAGAAAACCGGCCTCCACTGAGGCACAGAATTCCACAGACTCACAACTATCTGTGTGAAAAAGTGTTTCCTCGTCTCCGTTCTAAATGGCTTGCCCCTTATTCTTAAACTGTGGCCTCTGGTTCCAGAGGTTTTTACGCCTCTAGTTTCCCTCTCACCTGACTCTCAGTCTGAAGAAGGGTCTCGACCCGAAACATCACATTTAGTTTAGTTTGGTTTAGTTTAGAGATACAGCGCGGAAACAGGCCCTTCGGCCCACCGAGTCCACGCCGACCAGCGATCCCCGCACGCTAACGCCATCCTACACACACGAGGGACAATTCCACATTGATACATTGACCCCAAGCCAATTAACCTACAAACCTGTACGCCTTTGGAGTGTGGGAGGAAACGGAAGATCTCGGAGAAAACCCACGGAGGTCACGGGGAGAACGTACAAACTCCGTACCGACAGCACCCGTAGTCAGGATGACACCCGGGTCTCTGGCGTTGTGAGCAGCAACTCTACAGCTGAGACTTGCTGCCTGTCCCGCTGAGTCACTGCAGCATTTAGTCCATCTCGGTGTCAACCAAACCCTTGCAGTTCCTTCCCACACATTGAGTGTAAGACTCAGGAAGTCGTGGTGCAGCTTTGTAGGTGTTTTGTTGAGCCGCATGTGGAGTATTGCGTGCAGTTCTGGTCCCCTCCATTACAGGAAGCATGTGGGGGCTTTGGAGCCGGTGCAGAGGAGCTTAACCAGAATGATGCCTGGATTAGGAGGCATTAGGAGGGAGAGATTGAACAGACTCGGATTGTTTTCTCTGGAACGTCAGAGGTTGTGGTGAGACCCGATAGAAGTGTATAAAGTTATGAGAGGCGTAGATAGGGTAGACAGTCAAAACCTTTCTCCCAGGGTGGATAAATCAAATACTAGTGGGCGTAGATTTAAGAATCGGAATCAGAATCAGAATCACACTTTATTTGCCAAGTATGTTTTGCAACATACAAGGAATTTCAGATTCAGATTCAGATTCAGATTCATTTTTAATTGTCATTGTCAGTGTACAGTACAGAGACAACGAAATGCATTGGCCAGGTCAGTCATACAAGGTGACAGGGCCAAGGTTTAAGGGAGAGGTGTGGGTCAAGTTATTTTGACACAATGGGTGGTGGATGCCTGCAATGACCTGGTTGAGGCAGGTACAAAAGAGGATATGGGGGGATGCAGATTATGTGCAAGCAGATAAGAATTTAAGATCGACACTGCTGTGCTGGTGTAACTCAGCGGGTCAGGCAGCATCTCTGGAGAACATGGATAGGTGACGTTTCACAGAGTGCTGGAGTAACTCAGCGGCTCAGGCAGCATCTGTGGAGAACATGGATAGGTGACGTTTCACAGAGTGCTGGATGAACTCAGCGGGTCAGCCAGCATCTCTGGAGAACATGAAAAGGTGACGTTTCGGGTTGTGAAAAAGGCTGTCGGATAAGTAGAAATGAGGAGTGAAATGTAAAGCTAGAGTGAGGTACGGGGGTGACGGGGCAGGGGGAGAGGGGGATAAAAGTGAAATAAGGCACAGAGGATGGTGTGGCTGTGCTCCTGAAGCCTGCCAAATAACTTGGTAAATTGCTAACCTCGTTGAGATCGGTTCATCTCCTTTGGTAAAGCCTATTCAATGTTGCAGTCAGGTCTGTCAAAACAAAGTAATGTATTAGTTAATCAGCTCAGTTTATTGTCACGTGTACCGAGGTACAGTGAAAAGCTTTTGTTGCGTGCTAACCAGTCAGCGGAAAGACAATACATGATTACAATCAAGCCGTTCACAGTGTACAGATACATGATAAGGGAATAATGTTTAGTGCAAGGTAAAGTCTGTAAAGTCTGATCAAAGATAGTCCAGGGGTCACCAATGAGGTAGATAGTAGTTCAGCACTGCTCCCTGGTTGTGGTAGGATGGTTCAGTTGCCTGATAACAGCTGGGAAGAAACTGTCCCTGAATCTGGAGGTGTGCGTTTGTTTTCACACTTCTGTACCTCTTGCCCGATGGGAGAGGGGAGAAGAGGGAGTGGCCAGGGGTGCGACTGGTCCTTGATGATGCTGCTGGCCTTGCCGAGGCAGCGTGAGGTGTAGATGGAGTCAATGGAAGGGAGGTTGGTTTGATCACTATCAATCATTATCAGTCTCTTGCCCAGAGTAGGGGAGTCGAGATCCAGAGGACATGGGTTTAAGGTGGGGGGGGGAAACATCTCATAGGAACCTGAGGGGTACCTTTTTCACAGAAAGGTTGGTGGGTGTATGGAACGAGCTGCCGGAGGAGGTAGTTGAGGCTGGGACTATCGCAAAATTTAAGAAGCATTTGTACAGGTAGATGGGACAGGACAGGTTTAGAGGAATGTGGGCCAAACGCAGGCTAGTGGGACTAGTGTAGATGGGACATTATTGGTCAGTGCGGGCAAGGTGAGCCAAAGGGTCTATGACTGTGACTCTATGCTAAGTGTTGGTAGCTGCAGAAAGGCAGAAGGAACACAGGGAGAGATTGTGTCGGCTGGGTCTCTATTCCTTGGAGCGCAGGAGGATGAGGAGTGATTTTATAGAGGTGTGTAAAGTCATGATGAATAAATCAGCTAGATGCACAGAATCTCTTGCTCAGAGTAGGGGAATCAGGGACCAGCGGACAAAGGTTCAGGGTGAAGGGGAAAATATTCAGTTGGAATCTGCCAGAGGAGGTCGTTGAGGCTGGGACTATCCCAGCGTTTAAGAAACAGTTAGACAGGTACATGGATAGGACCAGTTTGGGGGGATATGGACCAAACGCAGGAAGCGGGGGCTAGTGTCCCATCTTGTACACTCTGGAGTTTAGAAGGATGAGAGGGAATCTTATTGAAACATACAAGATTATTAAGTTTTTGGACACGCTAGAGGCAGGAAATATGTTCCCGATGTTGGTGGAGTCCAGAACCAGGGGCCACAGTTTAAGAATAAGGGGAAAGCCATTTAGAACGGAGACGAAGAAACACTTTTTCTCACAGAGAGTTGTGAGTCTGTGGAATTCTCTGCATCAGAGGGTGGTGGAGGCAGGTTCTCTGGATGCTTTCAAGAGAGAGCTAGATAGGGCTGTTGAAGTTGGCGGAGTAGATGAGACATGTTGGTCGGCGTGGGCAAGTTGGGCCTGTTTCCACTCTGTGCCACTAATGTCGAAGGCAAAGCCTGAAGTAAAGTCCGTATTGAGTAGAGTCTTGGTCCACCCCTGCATGCCCGCTCTCGGTCTTGCAGCCTTGACGTGCGTCTGCCCGTGGTCTTTGTTGCTCTGCCTCGCGTACCCCCACCGTCGCGCCCTGCTGATTCTCCTCTCCCCAACCCCCCCCCCCACCCCTTCCTCTCTCTCCCCAGGCACTTCCTCTTCAAGACGGGAACTGGGACGACACCGCTGTTCAGCACCGCCTCCCCCGGCTACACCATGGCTTCCAGCGCCGTCTATTCACCGCCACCGCGCCCTCTGCCCAGGAACACTCTCTCGCGCAGTGCGTTCAAGTTCAAGAAAACGTCCAAGTACTGCAGCTGGAAATGCACGGCCTTGTGCGCAGTGGGCGTGTCCGTCATTCTGGCCGTGCTCCTCTCCTACTTCATAGGTAAGTGTTCAAAAACGGCGCACGGCGGCGCGGCTGCCGAGTCGCTGCCTCACAGCGCCAGAAGCCCGGGTGTTTCCATCCCGACAATGGGTGCTGGCTGTACAGAGTTTGCACGTTCTCCCCGTGACCCGCGTGCGTTTTCTCCGAGATCTTTCTCCGAGTCCAGTAAAAGCTTCTTTAGATATGTTAAGGGGATAAGAATAGCAAAGTCAAATGTGGGTCCCTTGAAGGCAGACACGGGTGAAATTATTATGGGCAACAAGGAAATGGCAGAAGAGTTGAATAGGTACTTCGGATCTGTATTCACTAAGGAAGACACAAACAATCTCCCAGATGTACTGGAGGACAGAGGATCTAAGGGGGTAGAGGAACTGAAAGAAATTTTCATTAGGCGAGAAATAGTATTGGGTAGGCTAATGGGACTGAAGGATGATAAATCCCCTGGACCTGATGGTCTGCATCCCAGGGTCCTCAGGGAGGTGGCTCTAGAAATAGTGGACGCATTGGTGATCATTTTCTAATGTTCAATAGATTCAGGATCAGTTCCTGTGGATTGGAGGATAGCTAATGTTATCCCACTTTTCAAGAAGGGAGGGAGAGAGAAAACAGGGAATTATAGACCAGTTAGCCTGACATCGGTGGTGGGGAAGATGCTGGAGTCAATTATAAAAGATGAAATAGCGACACATTTGGATAGCAGTAACAGGATCGGTCCGAGTCAGCATGGATTTACGAAGGGGTAATCATGCTTGACTAATCTTCTGGAATTTTTTGAGGATGTAACTAGGAAGATGGACAAGGGAGAGCCAGTGGATGTAGTGTACCTGGACTTTCAGAAAGCCTTTGTTAAGGTCCCACATAGGAGATTAGTTGGCAAAATTAGGGCACATGGCATTGGGCGTAGAGTGCTGACATGGATAGAGAAGTGGTTGTCAGACAGGAAACAAAGAGTATGGTCCATTTCAGAGGATGGCCTACTCCTGTACCTATTGTCTATTATTGTCTATTGTCTGTTTGTACGGAGTTTGTACGTTCTCCCCGTGACCTGTGTGGGTTTTCTCCGAGACCTCCGGTTTCCTCCCACACTCCAAAGACGTGCAGGTTTGTAGGTTAATTGGCTTGGGTTTGTTTGCTCGGTATAAGTGTAAATTGTCCTTAGTGTGTGTAGGATAGTGTTAGTGTGCAAGGATCGCAGGTCAATAGACAATAGACAATGGGTGCAGGAGTAGGCCATTCGGCCCTTCCAGCCGGCACAGCCATTCAATGTGATCATGGCTGATTATCCCCAATCAGTACCCCGTTCCTGCCTTCTCCCCATATCCCATGACTCCGCTATTTTTAAGAGCCCCATCTAGCTCTCTCTTGAAAGTATCCAGAGATCCTGCCTCCACCACCCTCTGAGGCAGAGAATGCCACAGACTCGCAACTCTCTGTGTGAAAAAGTGTTTCCTCGTCTCCGTTCTAAATGGCTTACCCCTTATTCTTAAACTGTGGCCCCTGGTTCCGGACTCCCCCAACATTGGGAACATGTTTCCTGCCTCTAGCGTGTCCAAACCTTTAATAATCTTATATGTTTCAATATCCTTCTAAACTCCAGAGTGTACGAGCCCAGCTGCTCCATTCTCTCAGCATATGACAGTCCCGCCACCCTGGGAATTAACCTTGTGAACCTACGCTGCACTCCCTCAATAGCAAGAATGTCCTTCCTCAAATTAGGGGACCAAAACTGCACACAATACTCCAGGTGTGGTCTCACTAGGGCCCTGTACAACTGCAGAAGGACCTCTTTGCTCCTAAACTCAACTCCTCTTGTTATAAAGGCCAACATGCAATTTGCTTTCTTCACTTCCTGCTGTACCTGCATGCTTACTTTAATTAACTGATGAACGAGGACCTTTTTGCTCCTATACTCGGCACGGACTCGGTGGTCCGAATGGCCTGTTTCCGCGCTGTATCTCTGAACCAAATCAAATAAACACACCCCCCCCCCCCCCCCCCCCCCCCCCCCCCTCCCATTGTAGCAGTAATGAGAGGGAAGAAATTATTTTGTTTCCAGAAGATTTGACAGTGTCTAACAGAACATCTTGCACAGGCTTGGGATGGCCAAGCCTTGATTTGGGTGGGAAGGAACTGCAGATGCTGGTTTAAACTGGATAGACACACAAAGCTTGAGCAGGGGTTCGCTTTGATGGGGTCCCTCGAGAACCCCCCTGGCTCCTTTCAAAGCTTCCTTTGTGATGAACAGCTGACAGCTCAGGTAGAAACAGGACGAAAAGATTGATTCCAAAACTTAAAAAACAAGGTCCCATCAGGATGCATTAATATTAGAGGCAGACAGGAAAGCAGTGGTGGATTTGAAACGTTACATCAAAATAAAATCAAGCTACATTTCAAATCACATCGCGAATACAGAATAAATAAATCATAGCAGGATCAAAATGTAGTTATTATTTCTGTGTTATACATTTTTAAAGCAAATATCATTTGTACCAAAAAATGATGGATTTCATCTTATATTGATCAACATGTCTCATTGTCTGTGCATGAAAGATTCAACGATGTGCTCTTCTTGTATCTCCACGCTGAATGTAATCATGCATTGTCGTTCCGCTGTCTGGTTGGTTGGCACGCAACAAAAACCTTCACTCTACCTCGATTCAAGTGACAATAACCTAACCCATAAGGACATGATATCACGGTGGCACAGTGGTAGAGTTGCTGCCTCACAGCGCCAGAGACCTCGGTTCCATCCTGATGTTCTTGTAGACTTTTGGACCCTCTCCAGAGCCAGCACTTTCTCTTTCTCTCTCTCCCTCCCTGCCTCCCTCCCTCCCTCTCTCTTCCTCCCTCCCTCCCTCCCTCTCCCTCTCCCTTGCTCTATCTGCCTCTCTCTCTCCCTCCCTCCCTCTCCACCCTCTCCCTCTCTCCCTCTCCCTCTCCCTCTCCCTCTCCCTCTCCCTCTCCAAGTTGTAACACTCCAATCAGTTGCAATGTGTAAACAGCCTGTCTGATCACCAAATCCCAGAGTTTGTCCAATTACAAGACCTCATTGACAGAGAGAATACCTTCAGGAACCCATTACCCACTCTGGCCTTTCACTCCCCAAGTGTGACACATAAATGCATGAAGAAATTAAATAGAAAAAAAGGAATTAATTCCCCCCCATGCTTGCGAGCGCAGCCCTGCTAACCAAAGCAACGAGAGTTTCTCCAAGTAATTACCCAGCTCTTTGGCTGCGGTTGGTGGAGTTAGTATTTATTTGCAAAACTTACAAAACTTACAAAATTCTTAAGGGGTTGGACAGGCTATATGCAGGAAGATTGCTCCCGATGTTGGGGAAGTCCAGGACAAGGGGTCACAGCTTAAGGATAAGGGGGAAATCCTTTAAAACCGAGATGAGAAGAGCTTTCTTCACACAGAGAGTGGTGAATCTCTGGAACTCTGTGCCACAGAGGGTAGTCGAGGCCAGTTCATTGGCTATATTTAAGAGGGAGTTAGATGTGGCCATTGTGGCTAAAGGGACCAGAGGGTATGGAGAGAAAGCAGGTACGGGATACTGAGTTGGATGATCAGCCATGATCATATTGAATGGCGGTGCAGGCTCGAAGGGCCGAATGGCCTACTCCTGCACCTAACTTCTATGTTTCTATGTTTCTATTTGGTCAAATAAGTTGTATAAAGAATTAATGAGAGAACAAAATATTATCATATTTATTTAATTGAAGTCTAGTTTAGTTTGGAGATACAGCGCGGAAACAGGCACGGATTGGCGTACACTAACACTATCCTACACTCACCAGGGACAATTTATACCGGGGTGGGCTACCTTGAATGAATGAATGAACACGTTTATTGTCATTGCACAATACTGTTCCATTTCATCTCCTCCGGTTAAAAAAATACAAACAGGACAACCATTGACACATATGTACACTTATTAGTAAAATAATAAATAAGTATTTTAAAATAATTTGGCGGCATTTATTGGAATTGCATTTTGTTTCCCCAGTGTTCTCTGTTGGAATTAAGTTCTTTTATCGCACGTGGGTAGAAACTATTTTTTAGTCTACCGGTGCGAGCCTTCAGAGACCTGAATCGCCTCCCAGAGGGTAGCAGAGTGAAAAGGTGGTTGGCAGGGTGGGATGTGTCCTGCTTGATGTTTGTGGCCCAGCGCAAGCATCGGGCCCTGTATATATCATCCAAGGAGGGCAGCTGAGCGTTTGTAATGCACTGTGCAGTTTTTATAACTCCCTGCAGCACCCTCCTCTCAGCCACAGTGCAGCTAGCAACCCACACCAGGATTCCATAGGAGAGGATACTTTCCGTGGTGCATTGGTAGGAGGACAGCAGCAGCGGCTGTGAGACGTTTGCTCTCCGCAGAGACCTCAGGAAATACAACCGCTGATGTGACTTCTTCACGAGAGTGACGGTGTTCATTTGCCATTTGAGGTCCTGGGAGATGTTTATTCCCAGGAACTTAAAGCCAGTGACTCTCTCCACCATGTCTCCTTTGATGTATAAATGAGCAGGTTCCTCTCTCCTCTTCCTCCTGAAGTCGACGACCAGTTCTTTTGTCTTTGATGGGTTGAGTACCAGGTTGTTTTTGGTACACCAGTCAGTTTTTGGACTTCATCCCTGTAGGCAGACTCATCGTTGTTGTTTATCAGTCCCACCACAGTCGTGTCGTCCGCAAACTTGATGATCCTGTTTGTACTGTGTGTTGGTGTGCAGTCATAAGTGTATATTGTATACAAGATGGGACTCAGCACACAACCTTATGGCGCTCCTGTGCTGAGCGTCAGGACTGGGGAGTCATTGGACCCCATCCTGACAGTCTGTGGGCGATCTGTTAGAAAGACTTGTTCTGCATAGGGGCCGGGAAGCACGTGTGTGAGTGGATGGCGGGCCACATCTATCACGTGTACATATGGATCCCGCCCCGGATGGCTGGCATCAAATCACGTGTTCACATGGATCCCGCCCCTTCGAGGATGCCACCCGGAGCACTGGCCCCTAGTTACGGACGCTCGCCAACATGGCGTCCCTAGTTATGGGCGCTCGCCAACATGGCGTCCCCAATTACGGACGCTCACCAACATGGCGTCCCTAGTTACGGACGCTCGTCAACATGGCGTCCCTAGTTACGTACGCTCGCCAACATGCGTCCCTAGTTAAAGGTGCTCGCCAACATGCGTCCCTAATTAAAGGTGCTCGCCAACATGCGTCCCTAGTTACGGGTGCTCGCCAACATGGCGTCCCTAGTTACGGGTGCTCGCCAACGTGCGTCCCTAGTTACGGGTGCTCGCCAACATGCGTCCCTAGTTACGGGCGCTCGCCAACATGCGTCCCTAGTTACGGGTGCTCACCAACATGGCGTCCTTAGTTACGGGTGCTCACCAACATGGCGTCCCTAGTTACGGGTGCTCACCAACATGGCATCCCTAGTTACGGGTGCTCACCAACATGGCGTCCCTAGTTACGGGTGCTCGCCAACATGGCGTCCCTAGTTAGTTACGGGCGCTCGCCAACGTGCGTCCCTAGTTACGGGTGCTCACCAACATGCGTCCCTAGTTACGGGCGCTCGCCAACATGGCGCACCTACGGACCATTGCCTTGGCTCTGCCCTGAGGATGGTGGCTCAAATACTCACACTCACTCGTCCCCAGCCTATTGACAACCCCGATCCTGACAGTGAAGCCCAGCGGCCGTGCCAGCGGCTTTGCGCAAGATGCGGTATAGCCAGCGCTCGGCGCTGTTCGGTGGTGACTCGGTAGGTGGCTCCCCCATTGTGACCGCCAGTGCAGGCCTCCTTGAAATCTGCGGGCCGGATGATTATTGAAAATAAATAGACAATAGACAATTGGCAATAGGCAACAGACAAATATGCCTACGGGCCGGATGACTTTGAGGTAGGGGCTGCATTCGACCCGGGGGCCGTAGGTTGCCGACCCCTGATCTACACCAAGCCAATGAACCTACCAACCCGTACGTCTTCGGAATGTGAGATGAAACTGAAGATCTGGGAAAAATGAATGAATGAACGAATGAACAGGTCTATTGGCCAAGTATTCACATATAAGGAATTTGCCTTGGTGCCCTGCCCGCAAGTGACAACATGACATACAGTGACAGTTAGGAATGACACATAAAACATGAAACATTAACAACCCCACGCGGGTCACGGGGAGAACGTACAAACTCCGTAAAGACAGCACCCGTAGGCAGGATCGGATGCAGGGCCTGTTTCCAAAGCTGAATATCCAAACTAAACTAAGCTGAAGTTTAAAAAAAAGGTGCAGGACATGATCTAATTTCTATGCAAGAGAATAAACACAAGGTGATCTGTTTTGCCATGAAGTGTAATCAGAGACACAGATGTCAATGCCACTGAGAATGTCAGGGTAAGCCCAGCATGGACACATTTACAAAATGCAAATTGCCCCGATGCGTGGCATGGTCTCTTTACAGATAATAATTGGTTTGATGTCGAGCGTTTCACTTGTTAATGGTCAGGTTCAGCTGGGTTATGTTCACGGGCGAATCAAATGATGTTCTTATGCTAATACCCAGCTATTTTGCAAAAGCCAAACATGGCAAATGTTTTTCATAAATCTGGGGAAGGCGAGGCTCTGTAGATGTGGGTTGTGTTGGACAGAGCGTTGAGGCGAATGGTCACACTCGCAGAGAGAAATGGCCAAGTCTCAAGGACACGTTGGGAAAAGGGGAAGTACAACGGGATCTGGGGGTCCTTGTACATCAGTCTATGGAAGTAAGCATGCAGGTACAGCAGGCAGTGAAGAAAGCGAATGGCATGTTGGCTTTTATAACACGAGGAGTTGAATATAGGAGCAAAGAGGTCCTTCTGCAGTTGTACAGAGCCCTAGTGAGACCACACCTGGAGTATTGTGTGCAATTTTGGTCCCTTAATTTGAGGAAGGACATTCTTGCTATTGAGTAGGTTTACAAGGTTAATTCCCGGGATGGCGGGACTGTAATTTGCTGAGAGAATGGAGCAGCTGGGCTTGTACATTCTGGAGTTTAGAAGGATGAGAGGGCATCTTACTGAAACATATAAGATTGTTAAGGGTTTGGACACGCTAGAGGCAGCAAACATGTTCCCAATGTTGGAGTAGTCCAGAACCAGGGGCCACAGTTTAAGAATAAGGTGTAAGCCATTTAGAACGGAGATGAGGAAGCACTTTTTCTCACAGAGAGTGGTGAGTCTGTGGAATTCTCTGCCTCAGAGGGCGGTGGAGGCAGGTTCCCTGGATACTTTAGATATGGGCTCTTAAAGATAGCCAGGGATATGGGGAGAAGGCAGGAATGGGGGTACTGATTGGGGATGATCAGCCATGATCACGTTGAATGGTGGTGCTGGCTCAAAGGGCCGAATGGCCTACTCCTGCACCTATTGTCTATTGTCTATTGTCTAAAACATTTGAAACCGAGCACACTACAGCAGAGATAACGGACTGCTGGAGGCCTGGATAGAGTGGAAGTGGAGGCGTTATTTCCACCATTGTGGGAGTTGGGAGTCCTAAAGAAGGGTCTCGACCCGAAACGTCACCCATTCCTTCTCTCCAGAGAAGCTGTCTGTCCCGCTGGGTTACTCCAGCATTTTGTAGCTATCTTCAGTTTAAACCATCATCTGCAGTTCCTTCCTACATGTGGAAGTTGGGAGGTCATGCAATAAATAACAAATATTGTGCCATAATAATATAGTCTTTTGCTGTTCAGAGCTCAGAGCTTATTCATTGTGGTGTTTAATAGCCTGATGGCTGAAAGGAAGAAGGTGTTCCTGAACCTGGACGTTACAGTTTTCAGGCTCCTGTACCTTCTTATCGATGGCAGCGATGAGATGAGTTTGTGGCCAGGATGGTGTGGGTCCTTGATGATGTTGGCTGCCTTTTTGAGGCAGCGACTGCGATAGATCCCGCTGAATTACTCCTGCATTTTGTGTCTGTCAACACCAGAGATACTCTGGATTACAGGGGCTTGGTGGGATGCCCAGGGATTAAAAGAGTGTTTTAGACAATAGACAATAGGTGCAGGAGTAGGCCATTCGGCCCTTCGAGCCAGCACCGCCATTCAATGTGATCATGGTTGATCATCCCCAATCAGTACCCCGTTCCTGCCTTCTCCCCATCTCCCCTGACTCCGCTATTGCATCCAGAGAATGCATATTGCATATCCTCCTTGAAAGCATCCAGAGAACCGGCCTCCACCGCCCTCTGAGGCAGAGAATTCCACAGACTCACAACTCCCTGTGAGAAAAAGTGTTTCCTCGTCTCCGTTCTAAACGGCTTACCCCTTATTCTTAAACTGTGGCCCCTGGTTCTGGACTCCCCCAACGTCGGGAACATGTTTCCTGCCTCTAGCGTGTCCAAACCCTTAACAATCTCTGTTTTCTCTTGCAAAGCCGAGTGATTTTCCATGGGTTTTTGACAGCACTAATTGATAATGGTGCGTGAATGGCCATTATTGGTGCCAGCGCTGACAGATCTTAACCTTCAACTTTTTTCCCCGTTTAAATATTTCCGGTGTTTCTCCCAGTTTAGCTTTCCTGATGGTGCAATGAAAACACGGTACAGATTTATAATATACAGGGAAATATTTGAGGTCTCTGGTGCCACATTTATTTCAGACTAAGGGCGGCACGGTGGCGCAGCGGTAGAGTCGCTGCCTCACAGCGCCAGAGACCCGGGTTTCAGCCGGACTACGGGTGCTGTCTGTACGGAGTCTTTACGTTCTCCCCGTGACCTGCGTGGGTTTTCTCCGGGTGCTCCGGTTTCTTCCCACATCCCAAAGACGTGCAGTTTTTAGGTTAATTGGCTTTGGTATAAGTAAATTGTCCTTAGTGTGTAGAGTAATGTTAGTGTTCGGCAATCCCTGGATGGCCAAAGGAAAATAAATGAATGTTAAGAGCTGTTAGTCATAAGGTTGTAAATGATAGGAGCAGTATTAGGCTATTCGGCCCATCGGTTCTACGCCGTTCCATCATGGCTGATCTATGTCACAATAGACAATAGGTGCAGGAGTAGGTCATTCGGCCCTTCGAGCCAGCACCGCCATTCAATGTGATCATGGCTGAGCATCCCCAATCAGTACCCCGTTCCTGCCTTCTCCCCATATCCCCTGACTCCGCTATCTTTAAGAGCCCTATCTAGCTCGCTCTTGAAAGTATCCAGAGAACCGGCCTCCACCGCCCTCCGAGGCAGAGAATTCCACAGACTCACAACCGTCACCACTCACTGTGAGAAAAAGTGTATGTTTAATGTTTTATGTGTCATTCCCAACTGTCACTGTATGTCATGTTGTCAGTTGTGGGCGGAGCACCAAGGCAAATTCCTTGTATGTGAATACTTTGCCAATAAACTTAATTATTCATTCATAAACAGAGAGAATTCCACACTCACAACTCTCTGTGTGAAAAAGTAAAAGTGTTTCCTCATCTCCCTTCTAAATAAGTTACCCCTTAATCTTAAACTGTGGCCCCTTGTTCTGGACTCCCCGAACATCGGAAACATGTTTCCCGCCTCCAATAACGTTATATGTATCAATAAGAACCCTCTCATCTAAATTCCAGGCAAAATCATGTGATAGGAGCAGATTTAGGCCATTCGGCCCATCAAGTCTACTCCACCATTCAATCATGGCTGATCAATCTCTCCTAACTCCATTCTTCCTGCCATCTCCCTGTAACCTCTGGCAGAACTTGTCCTGTCATTATCGATGAAGCACCATCAGAAGCGCAAGAAAAATCATTCGGCGGCCGAAGGGCCTGTATTCCCACTGCATCTACTGCAGTGAAGAAAGCTAATGGAATGTTGGCCTTCATAACAAGAGGATTTCAGTGCAGGAGTAGAGAGGTTCTTCTGCAGTTGTATAGGGCTCTGGTGAGACCACATCTGGAGTATTGCGTACAGTTTTGGTCGCCTAATTTGAGGAAGGACATCCTTGTGATTGAGGCAGTGCAGCGTAGGTTCACGAGATTGATCCCTGGACTGTCATATGAGGAAAGATTGAAAAGACTAGGCTTATATTCACTGGAGTTTAGAAGGATGAGGGGGAATCTTATAGAAACATATAAAATTATAAAAAGACTGGACAAGCTAGATGCAGGAAAAATGTTCCCAATGTTGGGCGAGTCCAGAACCAGGGGCCACACAGTCTTAGAATAAAGGGGAGGCCATTTAAGAATGAGGTTAGAATAAACTTTTTCACCCAGAGAGTTGTGAATTTGTGGACTTCCCTGCCACAGAGGGCAGTGGAGGCCAAATCACTGGATGGATTTAAGAGAGAGTTCGATAGAGCTCTAGGGGCTAGCGGAGTCAAGGGATATGGGGAGAAGGCAGGCACGGGTTATTGATTGGGGACGATCAGCCATGATCACAATGAATGGCGGTGCTGGCTCAAAGGGCTGAATGGCCTCCTCCTGCACTTATTTTCTATGTTTCTATCTCTGCAAAAACACGAAGCGGGAGCAAGTGCACCCCAAGCCGGATCCATAATGTATTAGGCGGAGCGCAGAAACTTCAAGCTCTGAGGCTGGTGTGAAGAGCTTGTCTGTGGCACACACAAGCACAGTGTGCCATAATGGTCTGCAAAGGCAACTGCGCCGACTAGCTTGCTATCAGTCAAGAAGCATATGATCGCAGCAGGAGGCTGGAGATAAAGGCTAATTTATGGAGAATTATGCACTCATAATCACACAAAAACCCCAGAAGGGGTGAACATGACTTTGCATCTTTCCTTCAGCGAGCTTCATCTCTCCTTCTTGTTTTGATTATCGCATCCCGAATATTTTTTTTCCCAGCTTTGCTTCCTGCTTTGCTCAAAGCTTTCGAAGCCACATGTTGTGCTTTGTATGAAATCCTGTCAGATTTAATATGGAACATGAAAGTAAACCAGTAATCGTGTGTTAGTTATTCATAAGCTCCGAATATGCACACAGACTGGTGAACAACATTCCAAAAAAAAAAAAAAAAATTCCGTGCGTGTCATTTAGCGGTAAACTAATTTGACCCCTTTGTGCTTGATACTAAATCTTTTCATCAGATGCCACATTTATCTATCATCAGCATGCAAATGATCTGGCAGAAGTACAAAATCATGAGAGGAATAGATCGGGTAGACGCACACAGAGCCTCTCATGCCCAGAGTCGCGGAATCCATAGTTTTAGTTTAGTTTAGAGATACAGCATAGCAACGGCCCTTTGTGAAGCCCACTATCCGAAGAACACTATCCTACACACTGGGGACAATTTATTATACAAAAGCCAAATAACCTCAGTCAGAGGGTGGTGAATCTGTGGAATTCATTGCCACAGAAGGCTGTGGAGGCCAAGTCAGTGGATATTTTTAAGGCAGAGATAGATAGATTCTTAATTAGTACGGGTGTCAGGGGTTGTGGGGAGAAGGCAGGAGAATGAGGATATTTTGAATGAAGATATTATAGACTATAGACAATAGTCGGCCATTCGGTCCTTCGAGCCAGCACCGCTATTCACTAAGATCATGGCTGATCATCCCCAATCAGTACCCCGTTCCTGCCTTCTCCCCATATCCCCTGACTACGCTATCTTTAAGAGCCCTATCTAGCTCTCTCTTGAAAGTATCCAGAGAACCGGCCTCCACCGCCCTCTGAGGCAGAGAATTCAACAGATTCTTAACTCTCTGTGTGTGAAACCTGACAAATTTTTGATTAGTGCGGGTGTCAGGGGTTATGGGGAGAAGGCTGGAGAATGGGGTTGAGAAGGAGAGATAGATCAGCCATGGCGGAGTAGACTCGATGGGCTGAATGGCCTAATTCTGTTCCCATCATTTAAATGCCAATATCATAACTGCCTCAACTAACTAAAGACCCATAAAGCTGCATCGCTACTTCCATCATTCTTCCCAGTATTCAGTCGATGGAGAGGCCTTGATGTGCTTTATTTGTGATTACGTCAATATGCTGGGCCGAACACAGATCTTCAAAGATCTTCAGTGCCCGCTGAGCACTTTAAAGCAAACATGTTGGTTTAAACATAGAAACATAGAAAATAGGTGCAGGAGGAGGCCATTTGGCCCTTCGAGCCAACACCGCCATTCATGGCTGATCATCCACAATCAGTACCCCGTTCCTGCCTCCTTCCCACATCCCCTTGATTCCACTAGCCCCTAGAGCTCTATCCAACTCAGAGGTTTACTTTTCTTGAGAGGGTTGAGGGGGAAGTGGGAGAAATTACCGTGCATTACTTTCCCCTCGTGATGTCACTGCTTTAGTCGACAAATTCCGATCACTTTTCATAAGTGATAGGAGCAGAATTAGGCCATTCGGCCCATCGAGTCTACTCTGCCATTTAATCCTGGCCGGTCTATCTCTCCCTCCTCACCCCATTCTCCTGCCTTCTCTCCGTAAGACCCCTGTCTGGGACCATGTCTGGGATTATGTTGAGGCAGCGTGGTGCTTCAGGCACGGAAATCGCTATCAAAACATGGGGGGGACACAATGTTTTTGCGGCTGCTCGTGCACATGCGCACACACACGAGGCTTTGGCCGTGGGCCCTGTGGACGGTAACATCGGGAACTGACCTGATTGGTGACCGACTCCGAACTCCAGCAACAGCAGCTTCGTCCGCCCCGAATCGCGGGGCTTGAATCGGCCCGTTGGCGGGGGCTTTCATCGGCCGGCGGGGGCTTCAACATCGGGAGCCTCGATCGCCACGATGCAGCAGTTTGATTTTAAGCCGCGCTGGGCGCTGAAAAGCCCCGCGAATGGGCCGTTTTAGCACTTAGAAAGCGTCTGATAAAGTCCGAATTACAAAACATGGGGGGGATTGTTCCCCACCTCTCAAAGCATTGGGTGGGGGGGAGGGGGATGTGTACCCCCCCCGCCCCCTCAGGATTTCCGCCCGTGGCTTGACCAGTCTGCTTGTGTTTTTTGTTCCACCAGCGATGCATCTTCTCGGCCTGAATTGGCAGCTCCAGCAAGTCGACAACTACACGTTTGAAAATGGCAGAGTGAAGACAGAGAGCTCTCCCACCAACGTGGTCACCGCGACTTCGCCCGACGGTGGTAAGAATTTCCTCGCCTCTTTCACCAGCAAAATGCAAAGAATACAACACAGAACAGAGTTCACCTCGGTTTCAGTTCAGTTTAGTTTATTGTCATGTGTACCGAGGTACAGTGAAAAGCTTTTGTTGCGTGCTAACCAGTCAGCGGAAAGACAACACATGATTATAATCGAGCCGTTCACAGTGTA
Organism: Leucoraja erinaceus; assembly: GCF_028641065.1. Taxonomy (NCBI): domain Eukaryota; kingdom Metazoa; phylum Chordata; class Chondrichthyes; order Rajiformes; family Rajidae; genus Leucoraja; species Leucoraja erinaceus. The sequence continues at coordinate 1,634,772 of NC_073417.1, forward strand.
CAGATACAGGGTGAAGGGAATAACGTTTAGTGCAAGATATAGCATACGAACAGGCCCTTCTGTGTTGAACATGATGCCAAGACCATACTGAACCAAGACCCAGCCTACTCAACCTCTCCCTATAGCTCACATCCTCTTGTCCTGGCAACATCCTCGTAAATTGTTTCAGAATCCTTTCAAGCTTGACAATATCTTTCCTATAACATGGTGCCCAGAACTAAACACAATATTCTAAATGCTCTTTAAGAAAGAACTGCAGATGCTGGAATATCAAAGGTCGACAAAAATGCTGGAGAAACTCAGCGGGTGCGGAAGCATCTATGGAGCGCAGGAGTAGGTGACGTTTCGGGCCGAAACCCTTCTCCAGACTGAAGAAGGATTTCGGCCCGAAACGTTGCCTATTTCCTTTGGTCCATAGATGCTGCCGCACCCACTGAGTTTCCTCCAGCATTTTCGTCGACCTTCTCTATTCAGATTTGTGAGACACGTTGGCCGGTATGGGCGAGTTGGGCCGAAGGGCCTGTTTCCACGCTGATCACTCTATGATTCTATAACTCTCCTGCCCTATCAATCAGGGGACGCTAACTGTACAAATTGTCTTTGCAAAGACACCACTTTCAAGGCCGGCAAAGTCTTAAATGTCACTTTAGCTGCAGAATGAAGGGTTTGTTAAATTTAGAAATTAGAGCACGGAATATGAATGAGGCCCTCAGATCACAGGCCCTGACATCATCAGGTTTCTCTCCGTTGAATGAACAATTTGTGACATTCCATCTTGATCTGGCCCCTATTAAATAAATCTGTGATTTCACCACTTTATTGTTACATTTGATCCTTGACTTCTTTCTGGTGATAGTTTTATTACGAGCTGTGTCAATTATCTAACCCTTGCCTGAAGATGAGCATCCAGCCCCCTGTACCAGTCAGCTCCATTCAAATCAATCCTGGCCTCCTTAAATAGCCGGCTATCGAGCTGAAGGTTTTAGCACCAGCGATATTTTACTCATCAATTAACCTCATTGTCGTTTTATTATGCTAAAAGCCCACTCAAGTGTTTTTGCATCAAGAACAATGTTATAAATTCTATGTCTGGTTCATATAAGGTTGTTAAATAATCTGAGGTGATTGGGTTTTTTGACGTGTGTGCGTGCATGGGTGCATGTGTGTGTGGGTGCATGCGTGTGTGGTGTGAAACAGTGACCTGTCAGGTTCATAGATGCATAGATACATAGACAATTGATGCAGGAGTAGGCCATTCGGCCCCTTGAGCCAGCACCGCCATTCAATAGGATCATGGCTGATCATCCAGAAAGTTGAAATAGCGACACATTTGGATAGCAGTAACAGGATCGGTCCGAGTCAGCATGGATTTACGAAGGGGAAATCATGCTTGACTAATCTACTGGATTTTTTTGAGGATGTAACTAGGAAAATGGACAAGGGAGAGCCAGTGGATGTAGTGTACCTGGACTTTCAGAAAGCATTTGGTAAGGTGCCACATAGGAGATTAGTGGGCACAATTAGGGCACGTGGTATTGGGGCTAGAGTGCTGACATGGATAGAAAATTGGTTGGCAGACAGGAAACAAAGAGTAGGGATTAATGGGTCCCTTTCAGAATGGCAGGCAGTGACGAGTGGGGTACCGCAAGGCTCATAGAAACATAGAAACATAGAAACATAGAAATTAGGTGCAGGAGTAGGCCATTCGGCCCTTCGAGCCTGCACCGCCATTCAATATGATCATGGCTGATCATCCAACTCAGTATCCCGTACCTGCCTTCTCTCCATACCCTCTGATCCCCTTAGCCACAAGGGCCACATCTAACTCCCTCTTAAATATAGCCAATGAACTGGCCTCAACTACCCTCTGTGGCAGAGAGTTCCAGAGATTCACCACTCTCTGTGTGAAAAAAGTTTTTCTCATCTCGGTTTTAAAGGATTTCCCCCTTATCCTTAAGCTGTGACCCCTTGTCCTGGACTTCCCCAACATCGGGAACAATCTTCCTGCATCTAGCCTGTCCAACCCCTTAAGAATTTTGTAAGTTTCTATAAGATCCCCTCTCAATCTCCTAAATTCTAGAGAGTATAAACCAAGTCTATCCAGTCTTTCTTCATAAGACAGTCCTGACATCCCAGGAATCAGTCTGGTGAACCTTCTCTGCACTCCCTCTATGGCAATAATGTCCTTCCTCAGATTTAGAGACCAAAACTGTACGCTGGGACCGCAGCTAATTACAATATACATCAATGATTTAGTTGAAGGGATTCAAAGTAACATTAGCAAATTTGCAGATGACACAAAGCTGGGTGGCAGTGTGAACTGTGAGGAGGATGCTATGAGAATGCAGGGTGACTTGGACAGGTTAGGTGAGTGGGCAGATGCATGGCAGATGCAGTTTAATGTGAATAAATGTGAGATTATCCACTTTGGTGGCAAAAACAGGAAGGCAGATTATTGGTGTCAAGTTGGGAAAAGCGGAAGTACAACGGGATCTGGGGCAGGCAGTGAATAAAGCGAATGGCATGTTGGCCTTTATAACAAGACGAGTTGAGTATAGGAGCAAAGAGGTCCTTCTGCAGTTGTCAAGGGCCCAAGTGTGACCACACCTGTAGTATTGTGTGCAGTTTTGGTCCCCTAATTTGAGGAAGGACATTCTTAATATTGAGGGAGTGCAGCGTAGGTTCACCAGGTTAATTCCAAGGACGGCGGGACTGTCATTTGCTGAGAGAATGGAGCGACTGGGCTTGTACACTCTGGAGTTTAGAAGGATGAGAGGGTATCTTATTGAAACATATAAGATTATTAAGGGTCTGGACGTGCTAGAGGCAGGAAACATGTTCCCGATGTGGGGGGAGTCCAGAACCAGGAGCCACAGTTTAAGAATAAGGGGTAAGCCATTTAGAATGGAGACAAGGAAACATTTTTTCTCACAGAGAGTTGCGAGTGTGGAATTCTTTGCCTCAGAGGGCGGTGGAGGCTGGTTCTCTGGATGCTTTCAAGAGAGAGCTAGATAGGGCTCTTAAAGATAGTGGAGTCAGGGGATATGGGGAGAAGGCAGGAACGGGGTACTGATTGGGGATGATCAGCCATGATCACATTGAATGGCGTTGCTGGTTCGAAGGGCCGAATGGCCTACTCCTGCACCTATTGTCTATTGATAGTGTTAGTGTGCAGGGATTGCTGGTTGGCGCGGACCCGGTGGGCTGATAGGGCCTGTTTCCGCGCTGAATCTCTAAACTAAAAACTAAACTAAACTAAACTAAAAATAACAATTTGATTTCCTCCGCTGAGCATCAGGTTTCTTGCCTGTGTGGTGGTCTTGCCGACACTGCCTCTGATGATGTGGGTTAACAACCTAGGAGTCTGGCCCAACAAACCACATCCTAGGCCAGGCCTGGTATCCGGGGCTAATCCAGTCCATCCAAACCTTAGAGCGCCTGGGAGTTGCTGTTCCCATGGCCACCGTCCAGGAACTACAGATATATAATACTTGAGCAAGTGAAGCAGGGGATCTAATGGGAAACATAGACAATAGGTGCAGGAGTAGGCCATTCGGCCCTTGTAGCCAGCACCGCCATTCAACATGATCATGGCTGATCATCCCCAATCAGTACCCCGCTCCTGCCTTCTCCCCATATCCCTTGATACCACCGGTAGGCAAGTGGCTGATTCGGGCACTCCAAGCGTGTGTTGCGAACCGTCCCGACGTCGGAGGTTTCGATCATCCCGACGAGAGGGCCTGTACATCCGGTTGTCCGTCGCGACGACTACGGAGGGTTCATGACCCCGACCACAGGTGAACAAAGGAGGAGGACTGGCTGAACTTTGTTGCCTTCTTATAAAGAACACACAATGCACAATAGAATTTAACACAAACATCCACCACAGCATCCTTCACTGTGGTGGATGTTTGTGTTAAATGCTATTGTGTATTGTGTGTTCTTTTTAAGTGTATCGCTGCTGGCAAATTCATTTCACTGCACCTTCGGATGTATGTGACGAATAAAATTGATTTTGATTCCGTTAGCCCTATGAGCTAAATCGCTTGAACTCTCTCTTGAAAACATCCAGTGAATTGGCCTCCACTGCCTTCTGTGGCGGAGAATTCCACTGGAAGGAATTCCGGGCGACACGGTGGCACAGCGGTAGAGTTGCTGCCTCACAGCGCCGGAGACCCGGGTTCAATCCTGACTACTGGTGCTGTCTGTACGGAGTTTGCATGTTCTTCCTGTGGGTTTTCTCTGGGTGCTCCAGTTTACTACCAGCTCCAGGTTTGTAGGTTAATTAGCTTCGATCAAGGTTATATATTCTGCATTGTGAGTGGGATAATGCTAGTGTGCGGGGATCGCTGGTCGGCGCGGACCCAGTGGGCCGAAGGGCCTGTTTCTGCGCAGTATCTCTAAACTAAACTAAAACCATGCTCCTCTGTAGCCGCTGGTTATTTCTTAAAACGTTAGTATAGTTTAGAGATACAGATTGGAAACAAGCCCTTTGACTCAGCGAGTCCACGCCGGCCAGCAATCACACATACACTAGCACTATCCTACACTGTAGGGACTATTTACAGATCAAACAGCAAACCTGCACATCTTTGGGAAGTGGGAGGAAACCTGAGCTCCCAGAGAAGACCCACGCGGGTCCTAGAAACAAACATAGAAACATAGAAAATAGGAGCAGGAGGAGGCCATTCGGCCCTTCGAGCCAACACTGCCATTGCAGATCGTCCCCAATCAATAACCCGTGCCTGCCTTCTCCCCGTATCTCTTGATTCCACTAGCCCCTAGAGCTCTATCTAACTCTCTATTAAATCCATCCAGTGATTTTGCCTCCACTGCCCTCTGTGGCAGGGAATTCCACAAATTCACAACTCTCTGGGTGAAAAAGTTTTTTCTCACCTCAGTCCTAAATGGCCTCCCCTTTATTCTAAGACTGTGGCCCCTGGTTCTGGATTCGCCCAACATTGGGAACAGTTTTCGTGCATCTAACCTGTCACAGTCCTTTTATAATTTTATATGTTTCTATAAGATCCCCCCCCCCTCATCCATCTAAACTCCAGTGAATACAAGCCTAGTCTTTTCCATCTTTCCTCATATGACAGTCCCGCCATCCCAGGGATGAATCTCGTGAACCTACGCTGCACGGCCTCAATCACAAGGATGTCCTTCCTCAAATTAGTAGACCAAAACTGTACACAATACTCCAGATGTGGTCTCACCAGAGCCCTAAACAACTGCAGGAGAACCTCTTTACTCCTATACTGAAATCCTCTTGTTATGAAAGCCAACATATGAAGACCTTGTTATGAAGGTCATTGGGAGAACATACAAACTCCACTCGTCAGGATCAATCTCGGGTCTCTGGCGTTGTGAAGCGGCAACTAAGTTGACGTGTCACTGTGCCGTCCTGGTGCCACCGAGTCTGGTAGTGCGCGCTTTCAAGCTTCTGTACCAGACGGGAGCGGTGGAGAAGTTGGAATGACCGGGGTGGGACAAGTCTTTGATTATTGTTGGTTTTGCCAAGGCAGCGTGAAGTGTAGATGGAGTCGATGGTGGCTGTGCTGTGGGATAGCTGCTTCAATTCATGCTCGTAAGTTCTCGGAGCTGAATTAGGACATTCGGCCCATTAAAATCTACTCTGCCATTCAATCACGGCTGACCTATCGAACCCATTCTCTTGCCTTCTACCCATAACCCCTGACACCCTTACTAATCAAGAATCTATCCATATATGACTTGAAAATATCCATTGACTTGGCCTCCACAGCTGCCAGTGGCAATGAATTCCACAGATGCACCACCCTCTGACTGAAGAAATTCCTTCTCATCCCCTTCCTAAAGGAACATCCTTTAATTCTGAGGGTAGATCCTCTGGTCCCAGATTCTCCCACCAGTGGAAACATCCTCTCCACATCCACTCAATCCATCCAGTCCTTTCACTATGTGGTATGTTTCAATGAGGTGTCCCCTCACCCTTCTAAACTCCAGTGAGTACAGGCCCAGTGCCGACAAAAGCTCATCACAAGTTATTCAGAGGTTTCTTTGAAATACAAACAGTGACATCAGCAGGAGATAATGGGAGGAGGTCAAGGTGTCACAGAATTGGTAGAAAAGGCAGTGAAAATCCACTCAACACTACTCTGGCAAGCTTTTAACTAAGATTATCTCAGCTAAAGTAAATCCACAAGTTGACCACAATTACACTGACATGTTCCAGGAAATGTCTTTATTACATGAGAAATCATTTATTTTATAACCAACCTTTAGTGAAACCTTTAAAGCCCTGTCCCACTGTACGAGTTTATTCAAGAGCTCTCCCGAGTTTAAAAAAAATCAAACTCGTGGTAAGCACGGAGAATGTACGTAGCGGGTACGTCGGAGCTCGGGGACGTCTCTTAGCGGCTCGCAACGCTAACGGCAGGTACTCGGGAAACGCGGTAAGCTCGTGAAGACACGTGAAGATTTTTCAACGTGTTGAAAAATGTCCACGAGAGCCCCGAGTACCCACGAGTGGCCATTACCGTAAATCTCCGAGTTTGAATCAGAGGAGAACTCTTGAATTAGTTTGTACAGTGGGACATGCCCATTAGTGAATTTGATTTTACTGAAAGGACTCTGATACGTTTTAGATTAGTTTATTATTGTCACGTGTACCAAGATACAAGCTTACTGTTGGGTAGGATCACAGCTTGGTTTGGGAACAGCTTTGCCCAAGACCTCGAGCAAATGCATAAAGATGTGGATGTAGCCCAGTCCATCACACACAGACCACACTCCCCACCATTGTAGATGTAGCCCAGTCCATCACACACACCACACTCCCCACCATTGTAGATGTAGCCCAGTCCATCACACAGACCACACTCCCCACCATTGACCCCATCCACACTTCACTGTACAGGGCTCTGGTGAGACCACATCTGGAGTATTGTGTACAGAGCTTTTGGTCTCCTAATTTGAGGAAGGACATCCTTGTGATTGAGGCAGTGCAGCGTAGGGTCACGAGATTGATCCCTGGGATGGCGGGACTGTCATATGAGGAAAGATTGAAAAGACAAGGCTTGTATTCACTGGAGTTTAGGATGAGGGGGTTTCTTATAGAAACATATAAAATTATAAAAAGACTGGACAAGCTAGATGCAGGAAAAATGTTCCCAATGTTAGGCGAGGCCAGGACCAGGGGCCACAGTCTTAGAATAAAGGGGAGGCCATTTAAGACTGAGGTGAGAAAAAACGTTTTCACCCAGAGAGTTGTGAATTTGTGGAATTCTCTGCCACAAAGGGCAGTGGAGGCCAAATCACTGGATGGATTTAAGAGAGAGTTAGATAGAGCACCAGGGGCGAGTGGAATCAAGGGATATGGGGAGAAGGCAGGAATGGGTTATTGATTGGGGACGATCAGCCATGATCACAATGAATGGCGGTGCTGGCTCAAAGGGTCGAATGGCCTCCTACTGCACCTATTTTCTGTTTCTATGTGTCTACACTTCACGCTGCCTCGGGAAAGCAGCCGACATCATCAGCGTCTTGTCCCTGTCCCACCCCAGTCATTCCTTCTTCTCCCCGCTCCCGTCCGGCAGAAGGTACAGAAGCTTGAGAGCGCGCACCACCAGACTCAGGAACAGCTTCTTCCCCTCTGTTATCAGGCTTCTGAATGGCCCTTCCATAAGCTAGGGTACTGTCCGATTCACCTCTACCCCATTGCGGACATTGGACTTTGTCTGTGGAACTGATGCGCTACAATGCTGAGAACTATATTCTGCACTCTGTATCTTCCCCATTGCTCTACCTATTGGACTGGAAATCAACATGATTGTATGTATGTATAGTTTTATCTGCAAAGTGACGTTTTTCACTGTACCTGGGTACACGTGATAATAATAAAGCTAAGTCTAAAACTAACTGGGAAAAGATACAAAGCGCTGGAGTAACACAGCGTGTCGGGCGACAACTCTCGAGAATGTGGATAGGTGACGTTTTGGGTCGGGAACTTTGGGAGTCATAGTGTCAGAGTCACAGAGTAATACGGTGCGGAGACAGGCCCTTCGGCCCAACTTGCCTACCCTTGAGGCTGGGGCTATCCCAACGGTTAACATACAGCTAGGTACATGGATAGGACAGGTTTGGCGGGATATGGGCCAAGCACAGGCAGGTGGGACTAGTGTAGATGGGGACGTGTTGGTCGGTGCGGGCATGTTGGCCTGTTTCCACACTGTATCACTCTGACTCTGTGTACTGAGGTACAGTGAAAAGCTTTATTTTGCATGATGTACAAAGATTAGATAATTCTATAAATAAGCTAAACTCAGTGGGACCCGTTGGGTCCCATGTTCACACGGGAGGGCTGGTCCCCCGACACAATATTCCACCTCTCCACCAATTCCAATATTGATGGCTTTCTGGAGCGCTGGTATGGGTGTTGTTGGCTGCAGGGACTACTGGTCTCCAGAGGGCTAGTATGGACATTGTGGGCCAAATAGATTCTTGGGGTGGCAACTCAGTCCCTCAAGCCTGATGTGCTGGCAGCTCACTCACGGCTGGTGGGCTGGCAGTTGACTCACGGCTATTCCTTGAAATGCAAGGCCACCAAATTCAAATCCATTTTCCTACCATTTCAAGCAGGGTGCAAGGCCACCAAATTCAACTGCAGCTTCATACCATTTCAAGCAGGGTGCAAGGCCACCACATTCAAATGTTGCTTCATACCATTTCAAGCAGGGTGCAAGGCCACCACATTCAAATGCAGTTTCATACCATTTCAAGCAGGGTGAAACCACCATAAAACCACACAAAACACCACACTCACAGTTCAGTAGACATTCAGTGTGTTCAGTTGATTCACAGCTCAGACAGAGTCATGACCCCTCCCTCCCCCATCATGCACAGACTGAGCCACACCCACACTTCCGGGGTTTATAATCCCTCCCCCTCCCACCGGAAAAGGTGTAGCCTTCATGGCATGATTGACAGGAGAGAGATTCTCAACATTTATTAAACACTAATAACACTTTTATTTTTCATTGATGGGAAGAATCCTCTGCACCTGATGAGCGGAGGGGGGCTGAGTAAGATAGCCAAAAGTCACAGCCGTAAGTGGTAACGTTTTATCTAAAATCAATATAGTGCAAACAGGAAGTTGTCAAGTTTAGACAAACAACCATTTGCAGTGCCTTTTACTTCAACCCAAACCCCCCAAACAACCCTTTGCAGTGCCTTTTTACTTCTACCCAAAACCCCCAAACAACCCTTTGCAGTGCCTTTTTACTTCAACCCCCCAAACAACCATTTGCAGTACCTTATTACTTCAACCCAAACCCCTCAAACAACCATTTGCAGTGCCTTTTTACTTCAAACCAACCATATTTTCATTTTCAAACCACATTAAGGGCACTCACAGTTGAGTAGACATGTGTACAATGTTATTCAGAGCTCAGAGAGATGTGACCCTCTCGCTTCCTCCATCTTGCAGAGACTGAGGCATACCACTTCCGGGTTTTATAGTCCCTCCCCCCTCCCATCAGCAGGGAGAAAGGCAATTAAAAAAAAACATTAATATCTCTCTGATTTTTCATCGATGGGAATAATCCTCCAGTCCAGTCAGGTGGAGGGGGTCTCTGAGCAAGGTGGCTAAAAATGACGGCCGTACGTGGTAGCGTTCTCTCGGAAATCACATCGCAGTGAGTCAAAAGCGGTCAAGATCTTACTTTTAGTAATATCGATATACTTTATACATCTCTATAAAACCATCCTCCTGCGCTCTATGGAATAGAGTCCGAGGTTACTCAATCTCTCCCCATAGCTTAGACCCTCGAGTCCTGGCAACATCTTTGTAGATCTCAGCTTGGAAAAGGGTACAGAGGAGGTCAAGTCGTCAAGTCAAGTTTATTCCACATACACATATGAGATGAGCAGTGAAATAAAAAGTGGCAATGCTTGCCGATTGTGCAAAAAACTACAAAACAGAATGGAACAGAATCACATATTCACATCTTGCATATTTGTGGGAGGAAAAAAAAGAAAAAAACAGCAATTTAAAAAAAACACCACACAACAGTAAATTGGTACAATAAATGGCCTGTCCCACTTGCATGCGATTGCGTGCGTTTGGCTCGAACAAACTGAAGCGAAGTTCGCGCTAAGTACGCGCTATGTTTGCGCGTGCGTCATTTGCGTCATGCTTACCAAACAGCTGGGCAGTAGGCGGGCCGACTGAATTTGGGCGGTGACGTCATCACGCAACGCCACGTCGGGCGGTGACATCATCGCACAATGCCACACGCTAGGCGTACGCCGTCAAGATGCTGCGTACGACCGCAATGCGCCTGAGTGCCAACAGGCCATTGGCGCGCGAAGATTTCGGCCACTGACAGAATTTCGGATCCCCGCGCGATGTCGGGTCCAGTCCCACACAACTCCACGCCTCTAAGTGGGACCGGCCCTGCGCGGCCATACAGTGCCCGAACGCTCAAGCGACCACAAGGTCGCATAATTTGCAAGCCAAGGTCGCTTAAGTAGGGCAGGCCCTTTAGTTAGCCCCTGGTGAGATAGCAGTTTACAGTCCTAATAGCCTACGGGAAGAAACTCCTTCTCATCCTCGCCGTTCTCACAGCATGGCAACGGAGGCATTTGCCTGCCCATAGCAGCTGGAACAGTCCGTTGCTGGGGTGGAAGGGGTCTCCCATGATCTTGTTGGCTCTGAAGTTGCACCTTCTGTTGTATAATTCCTGCAGGGGGGCGGGTGTGGTTCCCATAGTGCGTTCTGCCGAACTCACTACTCTCTGCAGAGCCTTCTTGTCCTGGGCAGAGCAATTCCCAAACGTTTACAAGCGTTGAGGGGTATTAGCTCCTGGCTGAGGTTAGATAGACTTGGATTGTTTTCATGTTTCCTGAGATTGAGGGGAATCCTGGTCAGCATGGACTTTGGGCCGAATGGCCTCTTTCTGACCTGTGTGTCTCTAAGATTAGCGGGTCATTATCCAACATAGCTGAAATCACAGTGAGGCATGAGTCTTTCTGAACCGGAGACTCTCCTAGAGTAACTCAGCGGGTCAGGCAGCATCTCTGGAGAGAAGGAATGGGTGACTTTTCGGATCAAGACCCTCGTTCAAAGTCTTGAAGGAGGGTCTCGACCGGAAACATCACCCATTCCTTCTCCCCAGAGATGCTGCCTGTCCCGCTGAGTTACTCCAGCATGTTTTGTATATCTTCGGTTTAAAACCAGCATCTGCAGTTCCCTCCTATACATGCGATCTTTCCTTGCCGAACTTCCAGATAATCAGTACACTGTAAATGGTTCGATTGTAATCATGTATTGTCTTTCTGCTGACTAGTTAGCACGCAACAAAAGCTTTTCACGGTACCTCCGTACACGTGACAATAAACTAAACGGAACTGATGTTACGTTTCATATCATCCCAACAATAGACAATAGGTGCAGGAGTAGGCCATTCGGCCCTTCGGGCCAGCACCGCCATTCAATGTGATCATGGCTGATCATCCACAATCAGTACTCCGTTACTGCTTTCTCCCCATATCCCCTGACTCCGCTATCTTTAAGAGCCCTATCTAGCTCTCTCTTGAAGGTATCCAGAGAACCGGCCTCCACCGCCCACTGAGGCAGAGAATTCCACAGACTCACAACTCTCTGTGTGGCTTCCTCCCACATTCCAAAGACGTGTGGGCTGATAGGTTAATTTGCTTGGCATGAGTGTAAAATTGTCTAGTGTTAGTGTGCGGGGATCGCTGTTCGGTGTGGACTTGGTGGGCTGAAGGGCCTGTTTCCGCGCTGTATCTCTAAATCTGAAGCTAAAGCTAAAACAACGTTACCACCACCACTCACAGTGGTCCCGGGTACATATGTCTGCTGACCTACCAAATTCCTGATGCTAACCTAAGAAAATAAAGTTATCAAAATTAAGATGCCATTCAGAATTTTTTTTTTGCTTGGCCCTTATTTCTACAATGGGGGCAGTGTCTAGAAAAGGGAGCATTGGAATGTAGTTATTTTCCCCCTTGCTTTACCAAAGGTATCAGATTATATAATCAGTATGTGGTTGCTTGTTTTAGATCGGTGCCAGTGGAATCTGGTAAAATGGACATGTTTAATTTGCAACAGCTCTGACCAAAGCCTCAGTCAATTGGGATTAAACAAAACCAGCCTCCTGACATGTTTACCCAACAATCTCACGTTATGTTTTCCTGTTTGGTCTTTGCCTGCTGGACTGATGATTAACATGAGCGGCTTCTCAGATTAGATCCTCCCTTTGTCCCGACTCGACCATGCCCCATCGACAGTAGTCCTATTTGTCCACGTTTGGCCCATATCCCTCTAAACCTTTCCTATGGAGAGAATGGAGTGGCTGGGCTTGTACACTCTGGAGTTTAGAAGGATGAGAGGGCATCTTATTGAAACATATAAGATTATTCATGGTTTGGACAAGCTAGAGGCAGGAAACATGTTCCCGATGTTGGGGGAGTCCAGAACCAGGGGCCACAGTTTAAGAATGAGGGGTAAGCCATTTAGAACGGAGACGAGGAAACACTTTTTCACACAGAGAGTTGTGAGTCTGTGGAATTCTCTGCCTCGGAGGATTACCCTTGCATCCCCTCTCTCTCTGTCCCTCCCCCACCCTAGTTCTCCAACTGGTTGCACTGTCCTCCTGATTAAATTTTACTGATTGAACAGCCTGTCACCTTCCCCTCAGCTAACAGTGTCAGATTTACCTACAGACCAGGTAGTCTGAAGCCCAGGACCTCAAAACCTAAGGGGCCTCCGGCCAAGGTGTGTAATATTTTTGACACTGTCATAGGGCTTTCTTACATATGCTGTCACAACGCAGTGTAGTCTCTAAACAACCCTTCCTTGCCCTCCATTTCAGAATAATACTGTTTTAAGCCGATAACTCAACACTAGCACTGGCAATAAACACATTTTCAAAAAGCGCAGCTTTCCAGCCCCTCGACTCATTGGCCACGCTCGGCTGCACATCGGTGTCAATCTGGTGGCACCGGGGTCCCGTAAACTTTCTGACGTGCTCCAGTAAACAGCGATGGCGGGTGCAGCCAGGGAACATCTTTGGATACTTGCAGGTTTCAAAAGTCAAAACTCAGGGGAAGTATGAAAGTGCAAAGATTAGAGGTGCAAAGATTATAGCAAAAGTTTTTCACAGTGTTAATGTTAACATTTATGCTTTTTGTTTTCAATCACTACGGTATTTAACAATAACATTTGATGTCCTTTGGAGATGGAATTGTGAATCGCGGATTTTTAAACGCCCATCATCATCCTTGGCTTTGCTCAAATTATTTAAAACACTCTTCCATCTCCGTCTAGTGGTGGGGGTGGGGGATTGGGAGGGGCCTCACGTGGAATAGCCTATCAATCAATCAAGCAATCAATTTTATTTCTATAGCACATTTAAAAACAACTCGCTTTGACCAAAGTGCTGCCCATCAGTGCAGGTACTAACGTGCTACATACAATGGTACACAGAGCTAACAATACATACATACACTGTTTACAGCGCTGCCTCAGAGGGCCTCAAAAACGCTTGTGAGTAGAAATAGGTTTTGAGCCTCGACTTAAAGGAGTCGATGCAGTTCTGATGAGGAGAGGGATGCTGTTCCACGGTTTAGGAGCTGCAACCGCAAAAGCGCGGTCACCCCTGAGCTTAAACCCTGACCGCGGGATAGTCAGTAGCCCCAAGTCGGCCTGGAGGTAGAATGGTGGGTTGGAAGATTTTTTGATAGACGGGGATATGAGGCCTAGGGCCTCTCTTCATCTAAATCGGCCCTGGCTAACAATGTACCATTCTACATCCTACATGAAGGGTCTCACCCCGAAAAGTCACCCGTTCCTTCTCTCCAGAGATGCTGCCCGTCCCGCTGAGTTACTCCAGCATTTTGTGTCTGCCAGTCTACATTTTCTTGCTTATCATCCCTTTTGATCTGTGTTTTCACGCCTTGCCCTTCCACGTCTCTCTGTATCCCTCAGCCCTGATTCTCAGTCTGGAGAAGGGGCTCGACCCGAAACATCACCCATTTCTTTTCTCCAGGGATGCTGTCTGTCTCGCTGAGTTACTCCAGCATTTCGTGTCTATCTCTGGAGAAAATGGATAGACGACTCTTCAGATTCCAGTTTTAGGAGATGCTCCCTGTAAATATTGTAAACAATATCATAACTGATATTTCAGGTAGTCCCTGCTTTCTCCCTCCTTCCCCTCCCATTCCCAGCTCTCCCACAGCCCACTGTCTCCGCCTCTTCCTTTCTTCTTCCCCCCCCCCCCCCCACCCCCACATCTGTCTGAAGAAGGGCCTCGACCCGAAACGTCACCTATTCCTTCGCTCCATAGATGCTGCCTCACCCGCTGAGTTTCTCCAGCACTTTTGTCAACCTTCGATTTCTCCAGCATCTGCAGTTCTTTCTTAAACATATATATATCCACACACACTCTTTCTATCTATCGCTTTCTCTCTCACACACACACTTTTGTTTCCTGGCGTGTCATTAACTAAAGGATGAGGGGTGATTAACGTATAAAATTATAAAAGGACTGGACAAGCTAGATGCAGGAAAAATGTTCCCAATGTTGGGCAAGTCCAGAACCAGGGGCCACAGTTTAAGAATAAGTAGTAAGCCATTTAGAACGGAGAATAAAGGGGAGGCCATTTAAGACTGAGGTGAGAAAAAACGTTTTCACCCAGAGAGTTGTGAATTTGTGTAATTCCCTGCCACAGAGGGCAGTGGAGGCCAAATCACTGGATGGATTTAAGAGAGAGTTAGATAGAGCTCTAGGGGCTAGTGGAGTCAAGGGATATGGGGAGAAGGCAGGCACGGGTTATTGATAGGGGACGATCAGCCATGAACACAATGAATGGCGGTGCTGGCTCGAAGGGCCGAATGGCCTCCTCCTGCACCTATTGTCTATGTTTCTGTGTGCCTGTGACTGGAAACCTTGCATTCACAAACTGTTCTCTTTCTTTGAAGGAAAGTTTGGATTCCCTCACCAGGAGAACAACACCATCGATTCGGGAGAGGTGGACCTTGGCCGCCGGGCGATACAGGAGGTCCCTCCCGGTGTCTTTTGGAGAGCGCAGCTCTACGTTGACCAGCCCCAGTTCCTGAAGTTCAACATCTCCCTCCCGAAGGATGCGCTGATCGGTGTGTACGGGAGAAAGGGTCTCCCTCCCTCCCACACCCAGGTACGGCTCCTCACTATAACTGTTCTATTTGATCGCAGGGTTCACCAGGTTAATTCCCGGGATGGCGGGACTGACATATGATGAAAGAATGGGTCGACTGGGCTTGTATTCACTGGAATTTAGAGGGGATCTTATAGTAGCGTAACATTCTTAAGGGATTGGACAGGCTGGATGCAGGAAAATGTTTTAGAAACATAGAAATTAGGTGCAGGAGTAGGCCATTCGGCCCTTCGAGCCTGCACCGCCATTCAATATGATCATGGCTGATCATCCAATTCAGTATTCCGTACCTGCCTTATCTCCATACCCTCTGATCCAGGACAAACAGACTCAGGAATAGCTGCTTCCCGAGAATTATATCTACCATAAATTCAAATCCACACATGCACTGACTACACCGCCCAACACGGACTTCCATCTGTATATATGTATATATGAATGTAGCGCCGTAGAATTTGTGCACCTATTCCCCCCCCCCCCATCTCCCTTCTGTTTTGTTTTTCTGTTTCTTGTTTTTTGTGTAAAATTGTATGTATGCACTGAGTACGAGCAGCTTTCAGTTTCACTATACATGTATAGTGACAATAAATGGCATATATATATCTATCCCCTTAGCCACAAGGGCCACATCTAACTCCCTCTTAAATATAGCCAATGAACTGGCCTCGACTACCCTCTGTGGCAGAGAGTTCCAGAGATTCACCACTCCCTGTGTGAAAAAAGTTCTTCTCATCTCGGTTTTAAAGGATTTCCCCCTGATCCTTAAGCTGTGACCCCTTGTCCTGGACTGCCCCAACATCGGGAACAATCTTCCTGCATCTAGCCTGTCCAACCCCTTAAGAAGTTTGTAAGTTTCTATAAGATCCCCTCTCAATCTCCTAAATTCTAGAGAGTATAAACCGAGTCTATCCAGTCTTTCTTCATAAGACAGTCCTGACATCCCAGGAATCAGTCTGGTGAACCGTCTCTGCACTCCCTCTATGGCAATAATGTCCTGCCTCAGATTTGGAGACCAAAACTGTATGCAATACTCCAGGTGTGGTCTCACCAAGACCCTGTACAACTGCAGTAGAACCTCCCTGCTCCTATACTCAAATCCTTTTGCTATGAAAGCTAACATACCATTCTCTTTCTTCACTGCCTGCTGCACCTGCATGCCTACCTTCAATGACTGGTGTACCATGACACCCAGGTCTCGCTGCATCTCCCCTTTTCCTAGTTGGGGGAGTCCTGAACCAGGGACCACAGTTACCAATAAGGGGTAGACCATTTAGGACTGAGATGAGGAATCTGTGGAATTCTCTGCCACAGAAGGCAGTGGAGGCCAATTCACTGGATGTATTCAAGAGAGAATTAGATTTAGATCCTAGGACTAACAGAATCAAGGGATATGGGGGAGAAGGCAGGAATGGGGTACTGATTGGGGATGATCAGCCATGATCATATTGAATGTCGGTGCTTGCTCGAAGGGCCAAATGGCCTCCTCCTGCACCTGTTGTCTATTGTCTATTGACACAGTCGCCACCCTGTGACCTACTGTGACCGCGTGGGTTTCCTCCGGGAGCTCCGGTTTCCACCAGGCCAAAGACGTGCGGCCTTGTAGATTAATTGGCTTCTGTAAAATGCCCCAAGTGTGTAGGGGTTGGATGTGGAGGTGGGATAATGTATATATTGTGCGAATGGGCGATTGATGATTCTCGTGGGTTGAAGGGCCTTTCTCTTATACTATGTTCCCCATTATTTAGCTGAGCAATGAATGCAGTCATAGAATCAAACAGCACAAAATACAGACTCCAGTCTGAAGCCTAGAGTCTGAAGCAGTGCTCTGACCTGAAACGTCACCCATCCTTTTTCTCCACTGATCCTGCCTGTTCCGCTCAGTTACTCCAGTCCGTAGTGTGTCTATCTTCGGTATAAAGCAGCATCTGAAGTTCCTTCAATAGACAATAGACAATAGGTGCAGGAGAAGGCCATTTGGCCCTTCGAGCCATTCAATGTGATCATGGCTGATCACCCCCAATCACTACCCCGTTCCTGTCTTCTCCCCATATAACCATATAACCATATAACAATTAAAGCACGGAAACAGGCCATCTCGACCCTTCTAGTCCGTGCCAAACACGTATTCTCCCCTAGTCCCATATACCTGCGCTCAGACCATAACCCTCCATACCTTTCCCGTCCATATAACTATCCAATTTATTTTTAAATGATAAAAACGAACCTGCCTCCACCACCTTCACTGGAAGCTCATTCCACACACAGTAAAGAAGTTCCCCCTCATATTACCCCTAAACTTCTGTCCCTTAATTCTCAAGTCATGTCCCCTTGTTTGAATGTTCCCTACTCTCAGTGGGAAAAGCTTATCCACGTCAACTCTGTCTATCCCTCTCATCATTATAAAGACCTCTATCAAGTCCACCCTTAACCTTCTGTGCTCCAAAGAATAAAGCCCTAACTTGTTCAACCTTTCTCTGTAACTTAGTTGCTGAAACCCAGGCAACATTCTAGTAAATCTCCTCTGTACTCTCTCCCTGACTCCGCTATTTTAAAGAGACCTATCTAGCTCTCTCTTGAAAGCATCCAGAGAACCTACCTCACCGCCCTCTGAGGCAGAGAATTCCACACTCACCACTCTCTGTGGGAAAAAGTGTTTCCTTGTCTCCGTTCCAAATGACTGACTCCTTATTCTTAAACTGTGGCACTCCTACACACTCTCACTGTATGCTGCCCTGTTTCAAATCAATTGTCCATTTCTACATCTCAAGTTCTTATCCAAGCAAGACGCTCCCCAAACAGCGGAGAAGTCCCTTCCCAATTCACTCAATCTTCAACATAATTTAAAAAATTCTATTAAAAATATTCAATTAACCTTCTTTGCTCCATTGATAGTGATGTTAGTGATTCATTCTTCTCTTAATACTGTTGCCTCCCATGCCTCTGGTACATGGAGAGTCTCCCTGTGTCTCTCCGCATGTGCCTGCGCCATGATGGGCCTGTGCCATTTACGCGACTTTTTCGGCGACTTGCCGGCACCTGTCGTAGGTCGTTGCCGGTCGCTGAAAATGTTCGACGTTGAAAATCCAGCGGGGACCAGAAAGAAGTTACGACTCTTTGAGCGACTGAGGAGACGACTCACGACCGTACAGGGGCCATGTCGCGGGGTGAAGCCCGTATGGTCGCCCAAAGAGTCGTACCTTGTTCTGGTCACCGCTGGATTTTCAACATGTTGAACATTTTCGGCGACCTGCTTTGCGACTGTGACGGGTGCCGGCAGTCGCCGAAAAAGTTGCGTAAGTGGAACAGGCCCATTAAGCCCCTGTCCCACTTAGGAGACCTAAACAGCAACCTCTGGTGACCTTGCCCGCCACCCAAAAAAAAATGTCAAGGTCGAGGTGACCTGCAACCTCCTACCACCTCCCACCCATTTGTTGAAAACCATATAACCATATAACCATATAATATAACAATTACAGCACGGAAACAGGCCATCTCGACCCTTCTAGTCCGTGCCGAACACATAATCTCCCCATGTCCCATATACCTGCGCTCAGACCATAACCCTCCATTCCCTTCCCATCCATATAACTATCCAATTTATTTTTAAATGATAAAAACGAACCTGCCTCCACCACCTTCACTGGAAGCTCATTCCACACAGCCACCACTCTCTGAGTAAATAGGTTCCCCCTCATGTTACCCCTAAACTTCAGTCCCTTAATTCTCATGTCATGTCCCCTTGTTTGAATCTTCCCTACTCTCAGTGGGAAAAGCTTTTCCACGTCAACTCTGTCTATCCCTCTCATCTCTCAAAAATAGGGAGAGATAGATCAGCCATGATTGACTGGCAGAGTAGACTTCAAGGGCCGAATGGCCTAATTCTGCTATCACTTATGACCTTATGACATGCTGTGGAGCCAAGTCAGTGGCTATTTTTCAGAGAAGGAAAACCTTCCTCGACAATGAAGAAAACCGGCTTCGACTAGACCTGCGACTAAAAAATGATCGTTTTTTAAAACGGCAACCTATTTTTAGTTGAGGTCGGTTTTAATCATGATGAAAAAATAGCAGCAACTTAGATGAAGCCTCGATCACGCGGAAACCACTTTCAACCATTAGGGAGAGTGACCAAAACCTCCGGTGACCTCATGGAAACCTTGAGTGGCGGGCAAGGTCACCAGAAGTTGCTGTTAAGGTCTACCAAGTGGGGCTGGGGCTTAAGTCTCCTTAAATATACTTCTACCCTCATTGAGTATAGAAGATAGACATCAAATGCTGGATTAACTCAGCGGGTCAGGCACCATCTCTGGAGAGGATGGATAGGTGACGTTTCAGGCCGAGATCCTTCCTCAGACCAGTCTTGACCTGAAACATCAACTATTCCTCTTCTCCGTAGATGCTGCCCGACCCGCGGAGTTACTCCTGAATGTTGAGTTTATTTTCATTTTAAACCAACATCTGCAGTTCCTGCTTACACACCTCAAGTATAGAAGTTGGGAGGTTATGGCGATTTAAGACGTTATTTAAGACGATTGCGAAGCCACAATCAGAGTAATGTTGAAGAAAGAACTGCACGTGCTGGAAAAATCAAAGTGCTGGAGAAACTCAGCGAGTGAGGCAGCATCTATGGAGCGAAGGAATTTGCGATGTTTCGGGTCCTCTTGAAATAAATGCTAGCATTTGTTTCAAAAGGGCTTGTATACAAAAACAGGGATGTAATGCTGAGGCTCTATAAGGTGCTGGTAAGGCCACATTTGGAATATTGTGAGCAATTTTAGGCACCATCTCTGAGGAAGGATGTGATGGCTCTGGAGAGGGTCCAGAGGAGGTTTACAAGAATGATCCCAGGAATGAGTGGATTAACATATGATGAGCGTTTGTCGACACTGGGCCTGTACTCGCTGGAGTTTAGAAGAATGAGAGGGGGCCTCATTGAAACTTACAGTATAGTGAAAGGCTTGGATAGAGTGGATGTGGAGAGGATGTTTCCACTAGTGCGAGAGTCTAGGACTAGATGTCACAGCATCAGAATTAAGGGACATTATTTTAGGAAGGAGATGAGGAGAAATTTCTTTAGTCAGAGGGTGGTGAATCTGTGGAATTCATTGCCACAGGCGGCTGTGGAGACCAAGGCAGTGGATATTTTTAAGGGAGGGATTGATAGATTCTTGATCAGTACAGGTCTCAGGGGCTATGGGGAGAGGACAGGAGAATGGGGTTGAGAGGGAGAGATAGATCAGCCATGATTGACTGGCAGAGTAGACTTGAAGGGCCGAATGGCCTAATTCTACTATCACTTATGGCCTTATGACATGCTGTGGAGCCAAGTCGGTGGATATTTTTCAGAGATAGATAGATTCTTGATTAGTACAGGTCTCAGGGGTTATGGGGAGAAGACAGGAGAATGGGGTTTCGAGGGAGAGATAGATCAGCCATAAATGAATGGTGGAGTAGACTTGATGGGCCGAATGGCCTAATTCTACTCCTATCACATGACCTTATGACCTCATGCTGCTGCTGAGATACCGCTGCACTTTGTGTCCATCTTTGGTGTAAACCAACATCTGCAGTTCTTTATTTCTAGATGATCCTTGAGCTGTCTTGTTGCGTTTAGTTTATTGTCACGAGGTACAGTGAAAGGCTATACATGATTACAATCGGGCCGTCCACAGTGTACAGAAACATGATGAAGAAAATAACTCAAAGAACGTTTAGTGCAAGATAAAGCCAGTAGCGCCTGATCAATGAGGTAGATGGTAGTTCAGGCCCACTCACTGGTTGTGGTAGGATGGTTCAGTTGCCTGATAACAGCTGGGAAGAAACTGTCCCTGAATCTGGAGGTGTGCGTTTGTTTTCACACTTCTGTACCTCCTGCCCGATGGGAGAGGGGAGAAGAGGGAGTGACCTTGCCGAGGGTGCGACTGGTCCTTGATGATGCTGCTGGCCTTGCCGAGGCAGCGTGAGGTGTAGATGGAGTCAATGGAAGGGAGGATGGTTGGGTGCTAGATGTATACCCCACGATACTGAACCCGAGCAGCCCTCAAATTGTTGATTGCCTCATTTAATTCATTCAGCAAAGGAAAATTCATCGATCAGATGCCATTTTCTTGTCACCTGGGATTGCTTTGAGCTTTGTTAAATAAATGAGATCAAGTGTACTGGTAATGAATGCTGATGCAGAGAGGATCAATAGTTGCCTGAATCTATCACAAACCGCTGTCTGAAAACGCTGGCTTAAATTTAACTTTGATTTTAGCTGGTTTGAGTTTAGAAGAATGAAGGGGGGACCTCATAGAAACTTACCGAAAAGTGAAAGGCCTGGATCGAGTGGTTGTGGAGAGGATGTTTCCACTAGTGGGAGAGTCTAGGACCAGAGGGCACAGCCTCAGAATTAAAGGTTGATCCTTTATGAAGGAGATGAGGAGGTATTTCTTTAGTCAGAGGGTGGGGAATCTGTGGAATTCACTGCAATAGACAATAGGAGCAGGAGTAGGCCATTTGGCCCTTCGATCCAGCACCGCCATTCAATGTGATCATGGCTGATCATTCCCATTCAGTACCCCGTTCCTGCCTTCTCCCCATATCCCCTGACCCCGCTATTCTTAAGAGCCCTATCTAGCTCTCATATCTAGCTATCTTGCCACAGACGGCTGTGGAGGCCAAGTCAGTGGATATGTTTAGGGCAGAGATGGATAGGTTCTTGATTAGTACGGGCGTCAGGGGTTATGGTGAGAAGGCAGGAGAATGGGGTTGAGAGGGAGAGATAGATCTGCCATGATTGAATGGTGGAGTAGACTTGATGGGCCGAATGGCCTAATACTGCTCCTAGAACTTACTAGCATGGATTTATGAACTAGCAGCTCAAAGCGGAGCAGCGGTAGAGTTGCTGCCTCACAACGCCAGAGACCCGGCTTCCATCCTGAAAAACCCACTCAGGTCACAGGGAGAGTACATAAACTCCATACAGACGGCAGCTATAGCCAGGATTGTGAGGCAGTAACTCCAGTGCTACTCCACGAGCCATCTAAAGAATGGACTCGACCTGAAACATTGCCTGTCTATTTCCTCCACAAATGCTGCCTGACCTGCTGAAATTAATTTAGTTTAGTTTAGTTTAGTTTGGAGATACAGCGTGGAAACAGGCCCTTTGTCCCACCAAGGCTGTGCCGACCAGCGATCCCTGTGCTGTAGCACTAACCTGCACACACTAGGTACAATTTACAGAGGGGTGCAGAGAAGATTTACAATGCTGTTGCCTGGACTCGAGGGTCTAGGCTACAGGGAGACGTAGAGGGGGCTGGGACTCTATGCCTCGGAGCACAGGAGGATGCAGGGTGATCTTATAGCGCTGTATAAAATCATGTGGAGAGAGTAGAGTAATCGAGAACTAGAGGATATAGGTTTAAAGTGAGGGGAGAAAAATTTAATAGGAATCTGAGTGGTAACGTTTTTATACAAAGTTCGGTTTGGTGTATGGGGCGAGCTGCCAGAGGGGGTAGGTGAGGCAGGGACCAGCGCAACGTTTAAGAAACTTTTAGACAGTTACATGGATAGGACAGTGTGGAGGAATTTGTGCCAAATGCAGAGAGATGGGTCGAGTGTAGATGGGGCCGTGTGTGGACAGGACATTGAAGGTCGACAAGTCGAAGCCAAGAAGTGGAAGCCAAGATGCTGAACGAACATCGTCCTGAAAAGCCAAGATACCGAACGGACAGGACGCCGAAAGGGCAAGACACAGAATGGACTCCACGCCGAAAGGACAAGACGCAGAATGGACTACACGCCGAAAGGCCAAGACGCAGAATGGACTCCACACCGAAAGGCGAAGACGCAGAATGGACTCCACGCCGAAAGGCCAAGACGCAGAATGGACTCCACGCCGAAAGGCCAAGACGCAGAATGGACTACACGCCGAAAGGACAAGACACAGAATGGACACCACACCGAAAGGCCAAGACGCAGAATGGACACCACACCGAAAGGACAAGACACAGAACGGACATAACGTCTCCAGGGACGGGATTTGTCCGAGACCTTGTCAGCGATTGATCCAGACCACCCCATCCATCACATCACTGGCTGGGGTGAGACGGGGGGGGGGTGGGGGAGCTTCAGCTTGAGTTTGTAAAATGGTGGCAGTGACTCCAAGCTGCTACGATTGACACAGAGGCTTTCCGACGTCATGTTCGTAAATAGTTAAATTGTTGTACCTTGTTACATTATAAAATAGTTAAATGATGAATTTGCTTGTGTGTTCTTGCAGCAAATATAGATTTTTTTAAGTGTTTCAGAGTTTCATACCTATTCATCATTTCGACTTCATGTCCGTCCGGCGTCAGATTGTTTTTCGGCTTAAAATCTGACGGGGAACGAACATGACGTTGAAAAGCCTCTGTGGCAATCGCAGCAACTTGGAGTCGCTGCCACCATGTTACAAAAGCAAGCTCAAGCTCCGCCCCGCCCTCCCATCTCCCCCAGGCCAGTGATGTGACGGACGCCGGGGTCCAGACCAATTGCTGACAAGGTCTCAGACAAATCCCATCCCCGGAAACGTCATGTCTGTTAGTCGGGCTTTCGACGTCATGTCCGTTCTGCGTCTTGTCCGTTTTGGCGTAGTGTCCGTTCGAGTTCGTATCCTTTCGGCGTCGTGTCCGTTCGGTATCTTGGCTTCCACGTCTTGGCTTCGGCAGCTCAACCTTCGACGTACTATCCGGGTAAGTTTAAGAATAAGGGGTAAGCCATTTAGAACGGAGACGAGGAAACACTTTTTCTCACAGAGAGTTGTGAGTGTGCGTAATTCTCTGCCTCAGAGGGCGGTGGAGGCCGGTTCACTGGATGCTTTCAAGAGAGAGCTAGATAGGGCTCTTAAAGATAGCGGAGTCAGGAGATATGGGGAGAAGGCAGGTACGGGGTACTGATTGGGGATGATCAGCCATGATCACATTGAATGGCGGTGCTGGCTCGAAGGGCCGAATGGCCTACTCCTGCACCGATTGTCTATGGTCTATTGTACCAGATGGCGCGGCCTTTCCCGGAGACGCGCCCGGGGCTCGGGGCTCCGGCGGCGGGTGCAGCGTGGACTGTCAGCACGGAGCTGGGGCTCGCTGGAGGGGAGCGCTCCGTTCCGTTGGCCCGCAGCAGATGGCAGCCTGAAGCCGCGGTCTGCACAGCTCCAGTTGGCGCGGCGTCTACAGCCCGGGATCCCTCGTGGGGGACCCAGGGGGAAGAAGAAGCTTCCACCGCCGGCCCGCGGCCAACTTCTACCGCGGGTCCGGTATGGACTTACATCACCCCTGGAGGGGAGCTTCGACCGCCGGCCCTGCAGACTGCGGTGCTTACGGCTGCGACGTGGAGGGAACTTTAAATCTTCGGCCGCCGGCCTGCGGCCTACACCAACTAAAAGCCGCGGTCTCCGGTGGGGAAGAGCCGACTCTGGACTTACCTGGACTTGTACCTTGTCCTTTACCATCTGGACGCCCGCAGCAACGGCTGCGGAGGGTTGAGGTCCTGACCACGGGGGGAAATGGAGGAGGACTGGCCAAATTGTGTGCCTTCCACCACAGTGATGAATGCTGTGGTGGATGTTTATGTTAAAAATTTATTGTGTTTTTGTGTGTGCCCTTTATCATTGTATCGCTGCTGACGTATCATTTCACTTGCACTTTTTGTGCAATGTGACAAATAAACGTTGTATTGTTGTATTGTATGATAGTCTGTGGGCAAGTTGGGCCGAAGGGCCTGTTTCCACGCTGTGACTATAAATTTGAAGAATAGTTCTGAAAACCTAATCAATTGGATCAATGAAAGGAAGACAAAGTTGAACACTTGGATTGTTCAGCATGTTCAGGAAGGTATCTTGTAACACTTTAGACAATTTCAAAATCTCAATATCAGAAGATGTTTAATGAAGGAGCAACATTGATTTGTGTGTAGAAATCTATTTTTCGGTTCATTGAGTGTCACTCAATAGACAATAGACAACAGGTGCAGGAGCCCTTCAAGCCAGCACCGCCATTCAATGTGATCATGGCTGATCATCCCCAATCAGTACCCCGTTCCTGCCTTCTCCCCATATCCCCTGACTCCGCTATCTTCAAGAGCCCTATCTAGCTCTCTCTTGAAAGTATCCAGAGAACCGGCCTCCACCGCCCTCTGAGGCAGAGAATTCCACAGACTCACCACTCTCTGTGAGAAAAAGTGTTTCCTCGTCTCCGTTCTAAATGGCTAACCCCGTTATTCTTCAACTAATACCGGCCTCAACTTTCCACATTCTCCAGTCACACGGACCCAGTGAGACATGAATGAAAAATCAATGCTGTTCACATTGTGATTTATTTGTGTTTGGGTAGTTTGTTACTGTTTGCGATGTGTAAACAACCATCTGCATTGTATACCCACTGGCAATACGCACTGGAAATTATAGATTGAACAGTCTTGTATTAACATTGAGATAGCTACTGAATCTTAACATCACAGTTTGGGTCCTAAGTTTTAACACTATGCTCGGTAGAATATAGAACAATACAACAGCACGACAGTTCAACTTGCCCACACGCGCCAACATGCCGCATCTACACTTGTCCCACCTGCCTGCATTTGGCCCATATCCCTACAAGCCTGTCCTATCCATGTACCTGCATAAACGTTTCTTAAACGTTGCGATAGTCCCTGCCTCAACCTCCTCCTCTGGCAGCTCGTTCCATACACCCTCTTGATACGTGTCCGCTCCGACCAACGTTCACCCCACGAGCTGGCACTATCCTACACACAATCGGGACAATTCACAGTTATACCGAAGCCAATCAACCTGCAAACCTGCGCGCCTTTTGGAGTGTGGGAGGAAACCGAAGCTCCCGGAGAAAACCCACGCAGGTCACGGGGAGAACGCGCAAACTCCGTACAGACAGCACCAGAGTTAGAATGGAACCCGGGTCACTGGCGCCGTGAGGCAGCTACTCTACCGCTGTACTGCTGAGGCATCTCACAACTCACCTTTTTTTAATATTCAAAAATATGATCCAATTATTTAAAAAAATATATTACACTACAATAAAACAAACCAGAACCCACCACCATAATAGATCACAAACAAATATAATTAATGAATTGCTATACAACGACCTTACACTCCTTGTCAAGGATGCATTCAACACAATCCTCACCTTGTACGGATGTGGAGAGGATGTTTCCACTGGTGAGAGAGTCTAGGACCAGAGGGCACAGCCTCAGAATTAAAGGACGTTCCTTTAGGAAGATGAGGAGGAATTTCTTTAGTCAGAGGGTGGTGAATCTGTGGAATTCTTTGCCGCAGACGGCTGTGGAGGCCAAGTCAGTGGATATTTTTAAGGCAGAGATTGATAGATTCTTGATTAGTATGGGTGTCAGGGGTTATGGGGAGAAGGCAGGAGAATGGGGTTGAGGGAGAGATAGATCAGCCATGATTGAATGGCGGAGTAGACTTGATGGGACGAATGGCCTGATTATTCTCCTATTCCTCATTAGGTTCACGAGATTGATCCCTGGGATGACGTGACTGTCCTATGAGGAAAGATTGAAAAGACTAGGCTTGTATTCACTGGAGTTTAGAAGGATGAGGGTGGAATCTTATAGAAACATATAAAATTATAAAAGGACTGGACAAGCTAGATGCAGGAAAAATGGTCCCAATGTTGGGGCGAGTCCAGAACCAGGGGCCACAGTCTTAGAATAATGGGGAGGTCTAAGACTGAGGTGAGAAAAAACTTTTTCACCCAGAGAGTTGTGAATTTATGGAATTCCCTGCCACAGAGGGCAGTGGAGGCCAAGTCACTGGATGGATTTAAGAGAGAGCTAGATAGAGCACTCGGGGCTAGTGGAATCAAGGGATATGGGGATAAGGCAGGCACGGGTTATTGATTGGGGACGATCAGCCATGATCGCAATAAATGGCGGTGCTGGCTTGAAGGGCCGAATGGCCTCCTGCACCTATTTTCTATGTTTCTATGATCGGGACCGATTTCTTTTTGACTGCTGTTGATATGAACCACTTGACATGCTAGACAACAAATCTTCTCATGTGTCACATCGTACCAGTATCCGGCATGTTACATTTACAGCTCAGTCGTCGTCTCAAATCCCTGGGACTTGGCTGAAGAATATTCTGTGTGAAATATTGACCCTTTTGTTTTTACTCTGACCTTATTCAGCACCAATGCAGTCCATGGATAATGTGAATGCTCGCAGTATTTCTTCCCAGTGTAGAGGATTCTAAAAATAGAGGACATAAGCTTAAGATGAGAGGAGAGAGATACAAGAGGAATCTCAGGGGCAAACTTTTTCACTCAGAGGGAAACACCTTTTTAGAGATAGATAATAGACAATAGGTGCAGGAGTAGGCCATTCGGCCCTTCGAGCCAGCACCGCCATTCAATGTGATCATGGCTGATCATCCCCAATCAGTACCTCGTTCCTGCCTTCTCCCCATATCCCCTGATTCCGACACAGTTCCGCGCCGACCAGCGATCACCCCATACACTAACACTATCCTACACACACTAGGGACAATTTACAATATTTATCTTAGCCAATTAAGCTACAAACCTGCACGTCTTTGGGAGTGTGGGAGGAAACTGGAGATCCCGGAGAAAACCCACGGGGGGGGGGGGAAACGTACAAACTCCGTACAGACAGCACCCATGGTCAGGATCGAACCTGGGTCTCTGGCGGTGCGAGGCAGCAACTCTACCGCTGCGCTACCGAGCCATCAGCTGCCAGAAGTGGATACAAATTCGACATTGTAGTCTGTGGCATTCTCTCCCTCAGAGGGCGGTGGAGGGAGGTTCTCAGGATACTTTCAAGAGAGAGCTAGATAGGGCTCTTATAAATAGCGGAGTCAGGGGATATGGGGAGAAGGCAGGAACGGGGTACTGATTGGGGATGATAAACCGTGATCACATTGAATGGCGGTGCTGGCTCGAAAGGCCGAATGGCCTACTCCTGCACCTATTGTCTATTTAAAATACATACATATGGACAGGAAGGGTTTAGAGGACTTTGGGCTAAATGCAGGCAAATGGGACTAGCAAAGCACGGACAAGATGGGCCGAAGGGCCGGTTTCCATACCGTACAGCTCTATGACATGTTTATGTTGAATTCTTTCTTCCTGATTTGATCACAGGGCTTGTTGGAATTCCAATTTCCCTGAAGGAGAATTTTTATTCCAGTTTCATAAAATAAATCACGACATTTGATGACCTAATGAAACAAACCTTGCAGATTTTTAGCTGCGGACATTATTGGCTGTAACTCTGACGTCCGAGAAATCTCTGTAGTGTAGAATCATTAAAAATGACATTTTAAAAGACATTTGGACAGGTACATGGATAGGACATTTCCTTCTCGCTGTATGACTTTACGATATGTCTTTATGACTGTATGACTATTATTCAGTAATTCTATGACTCCATCACTAAGAATCTAGGACTCTATGGCACCATAGCTCTGTGACAGGGGGTTCCCAACCCTTTTCATCCCGTTTAGCCCTGGCAACTTTAATAGCACATAACAATGTCATTTCCCTTATTTATGAATGACTAATAATGAACAGATAATGATATACCAGAACTAAACACAGTCAGTCAATGAGAAAAAATATGTACAAATCCAGAATCAATAAATTTACCTCCTGGGTAGGCCAAATTTACCCCAGGTTGGGAATCCTTGCTCTATGACTTTATGAGTATGATTATGGCTCTTTGACTATGGGTCTATGCGTCCATGACTATGGGTCTATGGGTCTATGGTCTATGGTCTATGTATCTATGGCTCTGGGTCTATGGTCTATGGTATATGGTGTATTGGTCAATGGTCTATGGGTCAATGGTCTATGGGATCTATTGGTCTATGGTCTATGGTCAATGGTCTATATGGTCAATGGTCTATGGGTCTATGGGTCTATGGGTCTATGGTCTATGGGTCTATGGTCTATGGGTCTATGGTCTATGGGTCTATGGGTCTATGGTCTATGGGTCTATGGTCTATGGTCTATGGGTCTATGGGTCTATGGGTCTATGGTCTATGGGTCTATGGTCTATGGTCTATGGTCTATGGGTCTATGGGTCTTTATGGTCTATGGGTCTTTGGGTCTATTGGTTTGTGAGACAATGGTCTATGGGTCTATGGTGGGTCTATGGTCTATGGTCTATGGGTCTATGGGGTCTATGGGTCTATGGGTCTATGGGTCTATGGGGGTCTATATGGTCTATGGGTCTATGGTCAATGGTCTATGGGTCTATGGTCTATGGGTCTATGGGTCTATGGGTCTATGGTCTATGGGTCTATGGTCAATGGTCTATGGTCTATGGTCTATGGTCTATGGGTCTATGGGTCTATGGGTCTATGGGTCTATGGTCTATGGTCTATGGTCTATGGTCTATGGGTCTATGGTCTATGGGTCTATGGGTCTATGGGTCTATGGGTCTATGGGTCTATGGGTCTATGGTCTATGGGTCTATGGGTCTATGGGTCTATGGGTCTATGGGTCTATGGGTCTATGGGTCTATGGTCTATGGGTCTATGGGTCTATGGGTCTATGGGTCTATGGTCTATGGGTCTATGGTCAAGTGGTACTGCACCTTGTTCACCATTCCTTCTGCCTTTCAGTATGACTTTGTGGAGCTTCTGGATGGCAGCAGACTGATCGCCAGAGAGAAGCGCAGCCTGTCCAGTCCTGAGCACAAGAGCCGGCAGGTCAGAGCGGTGAGCGTGCAAGAGGCTGGTTTTGTCCAATACCTCGACTCTGGAGTCTGGCACCTGGCCTTCTACAACGATGGGAAAACGGCAGAACACGTCTCCTTCAACACCATCGCCATAGGTAGGCAGCCCTGGTCATCAAGCTGAACGAACAAGCGCGGCACGGTGGCACAACAGTAGAGTTGCTGCCTCACAGTGTCAGGGACCCAGGTTCAATCCTGACTACGGGCGCTGTCTGTACGGAGTTTGTACGTTCTCCCCGTGACCTGCGTGGGTTTTCTCCGGGATCTTCGGTTTCCTCATGCACTCCAAAGGCGTGCAGGTTTGTAGGTTAATTGAGTTGGTATAAAGGTATTAATGAATAAATTGTCCCTGGTGTGTGTAGGATAGTACGGGGGGGGGGGGGGGCTTGGTGGGCCGAAGGGCCTTTTTCCGCGCTGCTCTAACTAAACTAAACATAGACCTCACTGAGGAGACAGTAGCCACACTCCCCTGCTGAGCTCTAATGTATCACAGCCAGCAGATACTGTAATATGTAACAGGAGGCTTTAACAGTGGATCTGGATATGGATCTATATGTAGTACACTGAAAAGCTCTAGGTAGAGAAATGTTTTACATTATATCAAGCCAATGAACCTTCAAATCTGTACGCCTTTGGAGCATGTGAGAATTGTTAAGGGTTTGGACACGCTAGAGGCAGGAAACGTGTTCCCGATGTTGGGGGAGTCCAGAACCAGGGGCCACAGTTTAAGAATAAGGGGTAAGCCATTTAGAACGGAGACGAGGAAAAACACTTTTTCTCACAGAGAGGGGTGAGTCTGTGGAATTCTCTGCCTCAGAGGGCGGTGGAGGCAGGTTCTCTGGATACTTTCAAGAGAGAGCTAGATATGGTTCTTAAAAATAGCGGAGTCAGGGGGATATGGGGAGAATGCAGGAACGGGGTACTGATTGTGGATGATCAGCCTTGATCACATTGAATGGCGGTGGTGGCTCGAAGGGCCAAATGGCCTACTCCCGCACCTGTTGTCTATTGTCTATTGTCTATTGAAACCGAAGATCTCGGAGAAAACCCACGCAGGTCACGGGGAGAACGTACAAACGTAGTCGGGGTCGAACCCGGGTCTCTGGCGCTGCATTTTGCTGGAAGGCAGCAACTCTACCGTTTTTTAAGGCAGAGATGGATAGATTCTTGATAAGTACGGGTGTCAGGATTTATGGGGAGAAGGCGGGAGAATGGGGGTTCGGAGGGAGAGATTGATCGACCATGAAATGAATCGAGTGCATTCCTGACCTTTGTCTTTGTTTACAGATTCTGTGATGGAGTGCCCGCGGAATTGTCATGGCAATGGCGAGTGCGTTTCTGGAGCCTGTCATTGCTTCCCCGGGTTTTTCGGATCAGATTGTGCGAGAGGCAAGTCATAAAATCTGTTCTGCATTCTGAGCATCTTGTTGTGTAACAACATCTGTGTAAGGAAGAACTGCAGATGCTGGTTTAAATCGAAGGTAGACTCAAAATGCTGGAGTAACTCACCGGGTGAGGCAGCTTCTCTGGAGAGAAGGAATGGGCGACATTTCGGGTCGAGAATAGACAATAGACAATAGATGCAGGAGTAGGCCATTCGGCCCTTCGAACCAGCACTGCTATTCAATGTGATCATGGCTGACCATCCCCAATCAGTACCCCGTTCCTGCCTTCTCCCCATATCCCCTGACTCCGCTATCTTTAAGAGCCCTATCTAGCTCTCTCTTGAAAGTATCCAGAGACCCAGGCAGAGAATTCCACAGACTCACAACTCTCTGTGAGAAAAAGTGTTTTCTCGTCTCCGTTCTAAATGGCTTACCCCATTATTCTTAAACTGTAGCCCCTGGTTCTGGACTCCCCCAACAACGGGAACATGTTTCCTGCCTCTAGGTTTTGGGACCCTGAAGAAGGGTCTCGACCCGAAACGTCGCCCATACCTTCCCTCCAGAGATGCTGCTTCACCCGCTAAGAAACACACCAGCATGGGCTGAAGTTTGAAAGGATGTTGCAGCAGCGTCACGGTGGCACTGCGGTAGAGTTGCTGCCTCACAGCGCCAGAGAACCGGGTTCAAGCCTGACTACGGGCGCTGTCTGTATGCAGTTTGTACGGTCTCCCCGTGACCTGCGTGGGTTTTCTCCGGGTTCTCCAGTTTCTTCCCACATTCCAAAGACGTACAGGTTAATTGGCTTGGTATAATTGTAAATTGTTGCTTCTTTGTGTAGGATGGTCTTAATGTGTGAAAATCGCTGGTCGGCACGGACTCGATGGGCCGAAGGGTCTGTTTCTGCACTGACTCTATTTAAAATCTTAATGGTCTTTTACCCCTATCTACCACATTGGTGACCCTCGGACTATCCTTGACCGGACTTTGCTGGCTTTACCTTGCGTTGAAACATACAAGATTGTTAAGGGCTTGGACACGCTAGAGGCAGGAAACATGTTCCCGATGTTGGGGGATTCCAGAACCAGGGGCCACAGTTTAAGAATAAGGAGTAAGCCATTTAAAACGGCGACGAAGAAACACTTTTTCACACAGAGAGATGTGAATTCTCTGCCTCAGAAGCCGGTTCTCAGGTTACTTTCAAGAGAGAGCTAGATTGGTCTCTTAAAAATAGCGGAGTCAAGGGATATGGGGAGAAGGCAGGAACGGGGTACTGATTGGGGATGATCAGCCATGAGCACATTGAATGGCGGTGCTGGCTCGATGGGCCGAATGGCCTACTCCTGCACCTATTGTCTATTGTCTATTGTCGATTGTTATTCCCTTATCATGTATCTGTACACTGTGGACGGCTCGATTGTAGTCATGTATTGTCTTTCTGCTGGCTGGTTAGCACGCAACAAAAGCTTTTCACTGAAACTAAAAGCTAAGCCACTGTGCTGTGTGTTCTGCAGCAACCTGCCCCATCCTGTGCAGCGGCAACGGCCAGTACTCCAAGGGCCGGTGCATTTGTTTCAGCGGCTGGAAGGGGACGGAATGCGACGTGCCGTCGGGGCAGTGCATCGACCCGCTCTGCGCAGCGCACGGCATCTGCATCATGGGCTCCTGCGTCTGCAACTCTGGCTACAAGGGAGAAATATGCGAACAAGGTAAGGCCAAGACAGGCCCACAGTGAAGACAGACACAGAGTGCTGGAGTAACTCAGCGGGTCAGGCAGCATCTGTGGAGAACATGGATAGGTGACGTTTCACAGAGTGCTGGAGTAACTCAGCGGGTCAGGCAGCAGCTCTGGAGAACATGGATAGGTGACATTTCACAGAGTGCTGGAGTAACTCAGCGGGTCAGGCAGCATCTGTGGAGAACATGGATAGGTGATGTTTCACAGAGTGCTGGAGTAACTCAGCGGGTCAGGCAGCATCTCTGGATACAAGGGATAGGTGACGTTTCACAGAGTGCTGGAGTAACTCAGTGGGTCAGGCAGCATCTGTGGAGAACATGGATAGGTGACGTTTCACAGAGTCCTGGAGTAACTCAGCGGGTCAGGCAGCATCTGTGGAGAACATGGATAGGTGACGTTTCACAGAGTGCTGGACTAACTCAGCGGGTCAGGCAGCATCTGTGGAGAATATGGATAGGTGACGCTTCACAGAGTGCTGGAGTAACTCAGTGGGTCAGGCAGCATCTGTGGAGAACATGGATAGGTGACTTTTCACAGAGTGCTGGAGTAACTCAGCGGGTCAGACAGCATCTGTGGAGAATATGGATAGGTGACGCTTCACAGAGTGCTGGAGTAACTCTGCGGGTCAGGCAGCATCTCTGGATAGAAGGAATAGGTGACGTTTCGGTTCGAGTCTCTTCTCCAGGCCTTTTCTCCAGAGATGCTGCTGAGTTACTCCAGCCTTTTGTGTCTCTTCCTCTAGTTCATATTTAGTTTATTCGTTTAGTTTAGCGCAGGAGGATGAGGCAATCAAATAGAGGTGTATAAGATCATGAGAGGAATAGATCGGGTAGATGCACAGAGTCTCTTGCCCGGAGCGGGGGAATCAAGGACCAGAGGACATAAGTTCAAGGTGAAGGGGAAAAGATTTAATAGAAATCTAAGGGGAAATGTTTTCACACAGAGGGTGGTGGATGTATGGAACGGAGGAGGTAGTCGAGGTAGGGACTATCCCAGCGTTTAAGAAACATTTGGACAGGTACATGGATAGGACAGATTTGGAAGGACATGGGCCAAACGCGGTCAGGTGGGACTGGTGTAGTTGGGACATGTTGGTCGGTGTGGGCAAGTTGGGCCGAAGGTCCTGTTTCCACCCTGTATCACTCTATGAATCTTATTAACTTGCTGTAGTTGCCACTTGCTTGAATGCTACTTTATCATTGCAACTTGCTAAAAGCTCAGTGATATTTTCTGCAGATTGACAGAGCATCTTCGAACAAACTCCATTCCAAAGCTGTGTTTACACATTCCATGTGAATGAGTTTCGTCCATTTAGCTGGGTATATGTGAAGCATTTGAAATATCTATTGTGGGAAGATTAATGGACAGTGCGGAACGATGACAGGGTTGAAGCAATAACCAGAAAAAGGTACGACTATTTGGGCGTAAAAACTCACGACCCTACAGGCTTCACCCCGCGACTTGCGGGGTGACATGGCCCGTATGGTCAGAGTAGTCGCCCAAAGAGTCGTACCTTTTTCTGGTCGCCGCTAGATTTTCAACACCCCGAACATTTTCATTGACCGGCTGCGACTAATGGCGAGTGCCGGCAAGTTGCTGAAAAAAATCGCGTAAGTGGGACAGTCCTTTGAGTGTTTTTTTAATTGCCTTCTGAGCAGCAGAGTTGATGACATGTGATGGCTTCAGGGAAACTGTTAAATTTGATGTCTTCATACCATAACTTTTTTTCGATAACTTTTCTTGCCGATTGCTGTCCAGTTTTTTGTGCAGCTGTTACCTCAGTTTAGCTGATGGCTGTTAAACGATGTGCCTTGAAACGACCATACAATAGTGATTAAAACTAGCCATGTGTCCCTTTGATTTGTGGCAAAATAACCTGTAAAGTTGATTGTGGGGAAATGCTGCCAAGGAGAGGCACACTTTCTATCGCATACTCCACACTCACACTCACACACATTCGCACACTCACACACTTACACACTTACACACACTCACACACACACAAATTCTCTCTCGCACACTCTCACACACATTCACACACACACTTACACACACTCACACACTCACACTCACACACACTCACAAATCTCTCTCTTTCTCTCACACACTCACACTCACACACACACACACACTTACACACTCACACAAATTCTCTCTTTCTCTCTCTCGCACACTCTCACACACTCACACACTCACACACTCAAATTATCTCTTTCTCTCTCGCACACTCACACACACTCACACACTCTCTCTCAACTCACACACTCTCTCACACGCACACATTCTCTCACACCCTCACACTCAAACACCCTTTCACACTAACACACACTTTCACACTCACACTCTCGCACACTCTCACGCTCACACTCACACTCACACACACTCACACTCACACACCTTCTCTCACACTCACTCCCTCACACTCATACACTCTCACACGCACTCCCTCACACTCATACACTCTCACACGCACTCCCTCACACTCACGCACACTCTCTCGCACTCACATACATGCATACTCAAACACACTAACATACACACACATACACACATATGCAAAAACACATGCACAAACACACACACACACACACACACACTCACACACACACACACACACACACACACACACACACACACACACACACACACTAACACACACACACAGACACACACACACACACACACATAGTCACGCACGCCCACATACTCATTCACACACACAAACCCAACATCAGACTCCAGGCTGCCATTGTGTGAGAGAATCTTGCCCCCACACATCTCCTTTAAACATTGTCCCTCTCACCTTCAAGCTTTGCCCTCTAGTCTTTGACATTTCTACCCTGGGACAGAGATACTGCCTGTCTATCAAGGCCTGTCATCATTTTATATACTTCGATCCCGCAGCCTGCGGAGCTCCAGAGAGAACAATCACAGTGTGTTCCATGCCTCCCTGGAGCCAATGCCTTCCACTCTAGGCAACATTCCAGCAAAACCTTTATTCCTTGACATTTCTGCCCTGGGTAAAAGTTTCTGAATGTCCTGTGATGAAAACATTCTTTTTTACTAAATGTGACACACAGAAATTGGATTAAATACGACAAAAAGATTGGCTGATTGGATTTTTCATATCAATTTATGAAGTGAGGATTCTTACCTTGAGAACGAGATTGAAACATGTTTCACATCCAGCATCAGTCAGTAAACGCCATCTATTATTTCATCATTGCTGCTTGTCAATTTGATTACAGGTTCAAAATAAACCATCTAGTAGATGCAAGGAACTACAGTTTACAGTTTAGTTTATTGTCACGTGTACTGAGGTACAGTGAAAAGCTTTTGTTGCGTGCTAACCAGTCAGCGGAAAGACAATACGTGATTACAATCGAGCCGTCCACAGTGTACAGATACAGGATAAAGGGAATAACGTTTAGTGCAAGGTGAAGTCAGGAAAGTCCGATCACCGAGGGTCACCAATGAGGTAGATAGTAGTTCAGGACTGCTCTCTGGTTGTGGTAGGATGGTTTAGTTGCCTGATAACAGCTGGGAAGAAACTGTCCCTGAATCTGGAGGTGTGCGTTTGTTTTCACACTTCTGTACCTCTTGCCCGATGGGAGAGGGGAGAAGATGTAGACAATAGACAATAGGTGCAGGAGTAGGCCATTCGGCCCTACGAACCAGCACCGCCATTCAATGTGATCAAGGTTGATCATCCACAATCAGTACCCCATTCCTGCCTTCTCCCCATCTCCGCTATCTTTAAGCGCCCTATCTAGCTCTCTTGAAAGTATCCAGAGAACCGGCCTCCACCGCCCCCTGAGGCAGAGAATTCCACAGACTTACAACTCTCTGTGTGAAAAAGTGTTTCCTCATCTCCTTTCTAAATGGCTTGCCCCTTATTCTTAAACTGCGGCCCCTGGTTCTGGACTACCCCAACATGTTTTGGGAACATGTTTCCTGCCTCTAGTGTGTCCAAAAACGCTTAATAATATTTTATGTTTCAATAAGATCCCCTCTCTTCCTTCTAAACTCCAGAGTATATAAACCCAGCCGCTCCATTCGAGGATAGCCTTGCGGAGCTGTGTACAAAAAATGTATGTCACTGGGCCTGGTGTACCTGATAATAAAGAAATCATTGAACCATCTGCTCCGAGTATCCTTTAGTGCTGAACTACTGTCTACCACATTGGTGACCCTCGGACTATCTTTGATCGGACTTTGCTGGCTTTACCTTGCACTAAATGTTATTCCCTTATCATGTATCTGTACACTGTGGACGGCTCGATTGTAATCATGTATTGTCTTTCCGCTGACTGGTTAGCACGCAACAAAAGCTGTTCACTGTACCTCGGTACACGAGTACCTCGGAACTCATTGCCACAGAGGGCTGTGGATATTAGTAAGGCAGAGATAGACAGGTTCTTGATTAGAACGGGTGTGCAAGGGTGATGGGGAGACGGGTGTGCCAGCGCAGAGGGAGAAGAGGAGGGAAGAGACTGCAGACCTAAGACTTTTGCCTCCATCACAGTGAGGAGATGCTGGGTGGACTCACTGTGGTGGATGTTAATATGTGTTTATTGTTGTTTTATTGTATTGTATTATATGTATGACTGCTGCAATTTCGTTCAGACTTCGGTCTGAATGACAATAAAAGGCTATCTATCTATAAGGACGGAAAATGGGATTAGGTGGCAGAGATCTATCTATAAGGACGGAAAATGGGATTAGGTGGCAGAGATCAGCCATGATGTAATGGTGGATGTCCTATAGACAATAGACAATAGGTGCAGGAGTAGGCCATTCGGCCCTTCAAGCCAGCACCACCATTCAATGTGATCATGGCTGAACATCCAATTTTGTAATCAAATCATCACAAAATATTTGGTGAACCACAAAGCCTTTATTAAAACCTATGCAGAGAGAATGATACATACTGGCCAGCGGTG
Source organism: Leucoraja erinaceus (assembly GCF_028641065.1). Classification (NCBI taxonomy): domain Eukaryota; kingdom Metazoa; phylum Chordata; class Chondrichthyes; order Rajiformes; family Rajidae; genus Leucoraja; species Leucoraja erinaceus. The sequence continues at coordinate 1,672,787 of NC_073417.1, forward strand.
CTGGTTCGAAGGGCCAAATGGCCTACTCCTGCATCTATTGTCTATTGTCTATTGTCTAGTGTTGCATTATCTAACAGACTGCCCAGCTCGGGGACCAGCAGGCTGTTACCAGTATCTGCATTCCTTACTGAAATCCCAGACTGGATTACATGGTGGAATGTGGATCATGCATAATATATGTGGTGAAGGTTATACTGACAGATTAATATGTTTGATATACTGCGGAGTAGACTGTAGATGGGCTGAAAGGCCTGATGCTGCCCCTATAACCTGTGAACGTGACGCTGAAACTGAAGTGGCTGGTGTTGGTGTCTGCTGTTTCTCACGCCTGCTTGCTTTCTCTGCCAGCGGACTGCTTTGACCCGACCTGTTCGAACCACGGAGTGTGCATCCATGGAGAATGCCACTGCAGCCCTGGCTGGGGGGGGGCAAACTGTGAAAAGTCCAAGACCATGTGTCCGGATCAGTGTGCTGGCCACGGTACCTACCTTCAGGAGAGCGACTCGTGCACTTGCGATCCCAACTGGACTGGCGCTGACTGCTCCGTGGGTGAGTACACACAACCAAAGCAGTGAGACATAGAAAATACGAGGAAGGCCATTCGGCCCTTCGAGCCAGCACGCCATTCGATGTGATGATCAGCCATGACCACATCGGATGGCGGTGTTGGCTCGAAGGGCCGAATGGCCTACTCCTGCACCAACTATCTATAGTCTATTGTCTATTGATCATCCAGAATCAGTACCCCGTTCCTGCTTTCTCCCCATATGAGAGGAATAGCAACTAAAGTAAGTAAGTAAGTTTACCATAGAAACATAGAAAATTGGTGCAGGAGGAGGCCATTTGGCCCTTCGAGCCAGCACCGCCATGCATTGTGATCATTGCTGATCGTCCCCTATCAATAACCCATGCCTGCCTTCTCCCCATATCCCTTGAGTCCACTAGACCCTAGAGCTATATCCAACTCTCTCTTAAATCCATCCAGTTTATTGGCCAAGTAGTCACATACAAGGAATTTGCCTTGGTGCTCCGCCCACAAGTCACAACAGTGACAGTTACGAATGACACAGAAAACACTAAACATTAATAATAATAAAACATTAATGTTAAAGCACCATTGATCAAGCATGTGAACCAACAAAATACCAGATCAAAGGGAGGCTACAGATTTTTGGCTGTTGAGTAGAGCAACTACTCGTGGATAAAAACAGTTTTTATCTCTGACTGTGGCAGCTTTGACGGTCCGGAGTCGCCTTCCAGAGGGAAGTGATTCAAAGAATAGACGGGTATATCAACATATCGAGTGTCCAGAGGAGGGTTTTCAAGAATGATCCCAGGAATGAGTGGGTTAACCTATGATGAGCGTTTGTCGACACTGGGCCTGTACTTGCTGGAGTTTAGAAGAATGAGGGGTGGGACCTCTTCAAGATTCAAGATTCAATTCACAATGAAAATCTTGGATAGTGTGGATGTGGAAAGGATGTTTCCACTAGTGGGGGAGAGTCTAGGACTAGAGGCCACAGCCTCAGAATAAAAGGATGTACCTTTAGAAAGATAAGGAGGAATTTCTTTAGCCAGAGGGTGGTGAATCTGTGGGATTCATTGCCACAGATGGCTGTGGAGGCCAAGTCAATGGATATTTTTAAGGCAGAGATTGACTGATCCTGATTAGTATAGGTGTCGGGGGTTTTGGGGAGAAGGCAGGAGGATGGGGTTATGAGGGAGACATAGATCAGCCATGAATGAATGGCGGAGTACACTCGATGGGTCGAATGGCCTAATTTTTCTCTGAGGAAATGGAGAGATATGGATTATGTACAGGCAGATGAGATTATATACAGCATGGACATTGTGGGCTGAAGGACATGTTTCTTCCCTCAACCTTTCTCTGCCCCAACTGCACAAATTGCTCTTTCTAAGTCATTTGGTCTTAGCTGGATGTAATTCAAGATTTTCTTGTGCTGAAATCATGCCCTTAATGTATAATTGACCTCATAACCTTTTGCTGCCAGGAACAGCATCTACTGCAAATCGAGGACTTAAATCCTAAAATGAAGTTATTCAACATTTGTGGGCGGCACGGTGGCGCAGCAGTAGAGTCGCTGCCTCACGGCGCCAGAGGCCCGGGTTCCATCCTGACTACGGGTGCTGTCTGTGCGGAGTTTGTGCGTTCTCCCCGTGACCTGCGAGGCTTTTCTCCGGGTGCTCCGGTTTCCTCCCACTCTCCAAAGATGTACAGGTGTGTAGGTTAATTGGCTTCTGTAAATTGTCCCTAGTTTGTAGGATAGTGTTAGTGTGCGGAGATCGCTGGTAGGTGCGGACTCGGTAGCCGCAGAGCCTGTTTCCGCGCTCTCTATCACTCTATGACTATAGTCAATTCAATACGACAATAGACAATAGACAATAGGTGCAGGAGTAGGCCATTCGGCCCTTCGAGCCAGCACCGCCATTCAATGTGATCATGGCTGATCATCCCCAATCAGTACACCGTTCCTGCCTTATCCCCATATCCCCTGACTGCTATTTTTAAGAGCCCTATCTAGCTCTCTCTTGAAATCATCCAGAGAATCGGCCTCCACCGCCCTCTGAGGCCGACAACTTATGGTTCCCGATGTTGGGGGAGTTCAGAACCAGGGGCCACAGTTTAAGAGTAAGGGGTAAGCCATTTAGACCGGAGGAAACACTTTTTCTCACAGAGAGTGGTGAGTCTGTGGAATTCTCTGCCTCAGAGGGCGGTGGAGGCTGGTTCTCTGGATACTTATGGGCAGGAGCGGGGTACAGATTGGGGATGATCAGCCATGATCACATTGAATGGCGGTGCTGGCTCGAAGGGGCGAATGGCCTACTCCTGCACCTATTGTCTATTGTCACATTCAGTTTCTGTTTTTCAACCAACCATCACCGAGGTTCCTCACAGCGAGGACTATCGTTTAATCGAGTAGACAGCTGCATGATTATGATCAATTCGGTGACGAGATATCGGCAAAACCCTTCACAGCCCAATAATTGGTTACTGCACTTCTTTCCTTCCTTTTGTGCAACTTTTGTGAGGGTGCTTTTCAAAGCGATATCTCTGAGCAGACGGCAAGGTGGCGCAGCAGTAGAGTTGCTGCCTCACAGCGGCGGAGACCCGGGTTCCATCCTGACTACGGGCGCTGCACGTCTTTGGAGTGTGGGAGGAAACAGGAGGAGCCTGAGAAAACCCACGCAGGTCACGGGGCGAACATACAAACTCCGTACATTTCAATGAATTACATTTCAGTGTCCCCTCATCCTTCTAAACTCCAGCGAGTACAGGCCCAGTGCCGACAAACAGTCATCATAGGTTAACCCACTCATTCCTGGGATCATTCTAGTAAACCTCCTCTGGACCCTCTCCAGAGCCGGCACATCCTTCCTCAGATATGGGGCCCAAAATTGCTCACAATATTCCAAATGCAGCCTGACCAGCGCCTTATAGAGCCTCAGCATTACATCCCTGTTTTTGTATACAAGCCCTCTTGAAATAAATACTAGCATTGAGTTTGCTTTCCTTACTACCCATTCAACTCGCAAAATAACTTTTTGGGATTCCTGCACCAGCTCCCAAGTCCCATTGCACCTCCGATTTCTGAATTATCTTCCCATTTAGTAAATATTCTATGCCTTTATGTATAGACAATTGCGTTACGTTAACTGAGTGTGTTTGGTTTGAAGAGGTCTCGATGGGTTCCAAGAATTTCAGGCAACAATAGTGTCTATTTAGTGTCAATGTGAGAATTGTGGACGCAGCCCAGACCATCACACAAACCAACCTCCCTTCCATTGACTCCATCTACACCTCACGCTGCCTCGGCAAGGCCAGCAGCATCATCAAGGACCAGTCGCACCCTGGCCACTCCCTCTTCTCCCCTCTCCCATCCGGCAAGAGGTACAGAAGTATGAAAACAAACGCACACCTCCAGATTCAGGGACAGTTTCTTCCCAGCTGTTATCAAGCAACTGAACCATCCTACCACTACCAGAGAGCGGTCCTGAGCTCCCATCTACCTCACTGGAGACCATCGGACTTTACTGACTTTATCTTGCACTAAACATTATTCCATTATCATGTATCTGTACACTGTGGACGACTCGATTGTAATCATGTATTGTTTTTCTGCTGACTGGTTAGCACGCAACCAAAGCTTTTCACTGTACCTCGGTACACGTGACAATAATGTAGAGTTGCTGCCTTACAGTGCTTACAGCACCAGACACGGGTGCTGCCTGTACGGAGTTTGCACCTTCTCCCCGTGACCTGCGTGGGTTTTTCTCCGAGATCTTCGGTTTCCTCCCACACTCCAAAGACGTGCTGGTCTGTAGGCTAATTGGCTTGGTGTGAATGTAAATTGTCCCAGTGTGTGCAGGATAGTGTTAATGTGCGGGGAGCGCTGGTCGGCACGGACTCGGTGGGCCGAAGGGCCTGTGCCTCTAAACTAATCTAAAAAAGTAAACTGCAAATTTAAGTCGACTGGTTCAGCGCGGACCATCCCCAAGACGAGCCCCAGCATTCCATAGCGAATATATTATGCAGCCAAAACATTATTTGATCTCGGCACAGAAGAATGGCTATTAATTAGCCGCACAATTTCACTTCAATTAATTGAACGTAAATTAATAAGTTTTCAGCGGAGATTGACACGACTGCGCTTAAAGGTGCCGTGTTCAAAGCTGATAAACACCTTGGTGCTAATGAAAAATTGATTAGATTGATGCACAGGAGCAGCGAGGCTCAGGTTTGCGTTGGGGAAAAAAAAAATCTTTCCCTTGCCAAGACAAGTTAATATTGTGAAGAGCCCAGGTTAATAAGCCTGCCCAAGGTCTCTTTGTAATTGCAAGCTTGGTTTAGAGGAGAGGAACATGTACATATAAAGGAGTCACTGGAAATAATCAGACAGCATTTTAGCTCAGCAATGGGACGGACAAGAAGCCACTGAAGCTGTGACTAATCCCTGGACTGCTGCCGACATTTGTCTGACGGTGGTTTGCAGTCGTAGGAAATAAGGCCAGATATTAATCCTTATTCTTTTATTTTCACATGCTCATAAGTTCTAGGAGCAGAATAGACAGTAGGTGCAGGAGTAGGCCATTCGGCCCTTCGAGCCAGCACCGCCATTTCAATGTGATCATGGCTGATCATCCCCAATCAGTACCCCGTTCCTGCCTTCTCCCCATATCCCCTGACTCCACTATTGTTTAAGAGCCCTATCTAGCTCTCTCTTGAAAGTATCCAGAGAACCAGCCTCCACCTGAGGCAGAGAATTCCACTGTGTGAAAAAGTATTTCCTTGTCTCCTGGTTCTGGACTCCCCCAACATCGGGAACATGTTTCCTGCCTCTAGTGTGTCCAAACCAAGCCATTCGGCCCATCAAGTCTACTCCGCCATTCACTCATGGCTGATCTATCTTTCCCTCTCAACCCCATTCTCCTAACTTCTCCCCATATCCCCTGACATTTTTACATTTGTTTTTTGTTTTTAATACCCCATGAAATGGAAGAAATTGCAGAGAGTTGTGGACGCAGCCCAGACCATCACACAAACCAACCTCCCTTCCATTGACTCCATCTACACCTCACGCTGCCTCGGCAAGGCCAGCAGCATCATCAAGGACCAGTCGCACCCTGGCCACTCCCTCTTCTCCCCTCTCCCATCGGGCAAGAGGTACAGAAGTGTGAAAACAAACGCACACCTCCAGATTCAGGGACAGTTTCTTCCCAGCTGTTATCAGGCAACTGAACCATCCTACCACAACCAGAGAGCAGTGCTGAACTACTATCTACCTCATTGGTGACCCTCGGCCTCTCTTTAATCGGTCTTCACTGACCTTATCTTGCACTAAACGTTATTCCCTTCATCCTCTATCTGTTCACTGTGAACGGCTCGATTGTAATCATGAATCATCTGACTGGATAGCACGCAACAAAAATCTTCTCACTGTACCTCAGTACCCCGAGTCTGCGCCGACCAGCGATCTCCGACTCACACTAGTTCTTTGTTATCCCATTTTCAGTGCAGGAGGATGAGGAGTGATCTTATAGACGTATACAAAATCATGAGAGGAATAGATCGGGTAGACGCACAGAGTCTCTTGCCCAGAGTTGGGGAATCGAGGACTCCTTTAGAAGGAGTGGATCTTATTGAAACATTTAAGATTATTAAGGGTTCGGACAGGCTACAGGCAGGAAACATGTTCCCGATGTTGGGGGAGTCCAGAACCAGGGGCCACACAGTTTAAGAATAAGGAGTGAGCCATTTAGAACGGAGACGAGGAAACACTTTTTCTCACAGAGAGTGGTGAGTCTGTGGGATTCGCTGCCTCAGAGGGCGGTTCTCTGGATATTTTCAAGAGAGAGCTAGATAGGGCTCTTAAAGATAGCGGATGTGGGGAGAAGGCAGGAACGGGGTACTGATTGGGGATGATCAGCCATGATCACATTGAATGGCGGTGCTGGCTCAAATGGCCGAATGGCTTACACCTGCACCTATTGTCTATTGTCTATTGTCTATTGTCTATTGTCTATTGAATGGTAGTGCTGGCTTAAATGACCAAATGGCCTACTCCTACACTTATTGTCTATTGTCTATTGTCACATTGAATGGTAGTGCTGGCTCGAAGGGCCGAATGGTCTACTCCTGCACCTATTGTCTATTGTCTATTGTCACATTGAATAGTGCTGGCTCGAAGGGCCGAATGGTCTACTCCTACACCTATTGTCTATTGTCTATTGAATGGCGGTGCTGGCTCGAAGGGCCGAATGGTCTACTCCTGCACCTTTTGTCTATTGTCTATGACTGTAACTGTAACTCCAGCCAGCGTTCACTGACCAGGTGTATTCATCCCACAGAGATCTGCCCGGTGGAGTGCGGGACGCACGGGGTGTGCCTGGCGGGGGCCTGCCGCTGCGAGGAAGGCTGGACAGGAGCGACTTGCGAGCAGCGAGCCTGCCACCCACGCTGCCTGGAGCACGGGACCTGCATCGACGGCAAGTGCCAGTGCAACCAAGGCTGGAACGGTGAACACTGCACCATAGGTAAGTCTCTGGTGGACCCTAGCGAGATGCACACTGTCCCGTACTGCAGGCATAACAATGGGGCAGCAGAGGGGAGGTTATGGAGCAGACTGCGTCTCATTCATATAAATAGTCATGTTCATAACTTCATTGGAGCAGAATTAGGCCATTCGGCCCGTCAAGTCTACTCTGCCTCTCAATCATGGCTGATCTATCTCTCCCCATTCTCCTGCCTCCTGCCGGAGTAGGCCATTCGGCCCTTCGAGCCAGGTTTCTGTGTAATCCTGTCAGTGGAGAATATACAAGCTGTTCTAAAGCCATGCTCAGGAGATCAGCTTTGTAAACAATGGACAATAGGTGTAGGAGTAGGCCATTCGGCCCTTCGAGCCAGCACCGCCATTCAATGTGATTATGGCTGACCATCCCCAATCAGTACCCCGTTCCTGCCTTCTCGCCATATCCCCTGACTCCACTAACTTTAAGAGCCCTATCTAGCTCTCTCTTGAAAGTATCCAGAGAACCAGCCTCCACCGCCCTCTGAGGCAGATAATTCCACAGTCTCACAATTCTGAAAAAGTGTTTCCTCGTCTCCGTTCTAAATGGCTTACCCCTTATTCTTAAACTGTGGCCCCTGGTTCTAGACCTTCACCCCATAACCCCTGGCACCCGTGCCAATCAAGTCAAGTCAAGTCAAGTTTATTTGTCACATACACATACGAGATGTGCAGTGAAATGAAAGTGGCAATGCTCGCGGGCTTTTGTGCAAAAGACAAACAACAAAACAACCAAACAAATTATAAACACAATCATAACACCCATATTCTTAAGGGGTTGGACAGGCTAGATGCAAGAATCTATCTGTCTCTGCCTCAAAAATATCCATTGACTTGGCCTCCAAAGAATTCCACAGATTCACCACCCTCTGACTAAAGAAATTCCTCCTCATCTCCTTCCTTTAATTCTGAGGATATGAACTCCAGTCCTAGACTCTCCCACTGGTGAACACATCCCCTCCGCATCTACTCTACCCAAGCCTTCACTTGTCTTGGAGTCTTGGTGTGATAGAGGCATGGTCGTGCAGCACGAAACAGGCCCTTCGGCCCATCTCATCCATGCCGACCAGGATGTACTGAATCAAAGTTGTAGGGCCTTCAGCCCAACTTGCCCACGCCGACTAACCTGCCCCAGAGATAGACACAAAGTGCTTTAATCACTCAGCGGGTCAGTCAGCATCTCTCGAGATAAAAGGGCCTGTCCCACTTAGGCGACTGCCGGGGACCAATTTCAATGGAATTCACCTAGGACACCTGGTGTCAACCTAAGTCAGCAAAAAGTATCGCCAAGTCGGCAAAAAAATTTGCAACATCTTGAAAACTTTGCGGCAGTCGCCTCTAGTCGCCCAAAAAATCGCCAAAGTGGTACAAGCCCTACAGGGCGGACAATCATTTGGGTCAGGACACTTCTTCACTTCTTCAGGCTGAGGAGGGGTCTCGACCCGAAACATCACCCATCCTTTTTCTCCAACATGCCCCATCTACACTAGTCCCACCTGCCAGCTTTTGGCCATATCCCTCTAAACCTGTCCTATCCATGCACTTGGCTAACTGTATTTAAAATGCTGTTAGCGTTAAAGCCTCAACTAGGACCCGTGGCAGCTCGCTCCATATGCCGACCAATCTTAGTGTGGAAAAAGTGCTGAGCTCTAGAGGGAGAGGTTGAACAGGCTGGACTCCTATGGAGAGGTGTGTAAGATCACAAGGGAAATGGATCGGGTGGATCCACAGAGTCTCTTGCCCAGAGTATGTGAGTCGTGAACCAGAGGATGTAGGTTTAAGGTGAGGTGAGGTAACATTTTCACACAAAGGGCAGTGGGTGTATGGAACAAGCTGCCAGAGGAGGTGGTTGAGGCAGGGACTATCCCAACCTTTAAGAAACAGTTAGACAGGTACATGGATAGGACAGGTGTAGAGGGATATGGACCAAACAGCGTGCTGGGGTAACTCAGTGGGACAATCAGCGTCTCTGGAGAGAAGGAATGGGTGACGTTTCGATTCAAGACTCCTCTTCAGACCTTTTCTCCTGAGATGCTGCCTGACCCGCTGAGTTACTCCAGCACTCTGTGAAACGTCACCTATCCATGTTCTCCACAGATGCTGCCTGACCCGCTGAGTTACTCCAGCACTCTGTGAAACGTCACCTATCCATGTTCTCCACAGATGCTGCTGACCTGCTGAGACCCGCACTGTGAAACGTCACTATCCATGTTCTCACTGCTGCCTGACCCGCTGAGTTACTCCAGCACTATGTGAAACGTCACCTATCCATGTTCTCCACAGATGCTGCCTGACCCGCTGAGTTACTCCACCTTTTGTGTCTCTTCCTCTAGTTCATATTTAGTTTATTAGTTTAGTTTAGAGGTACAACGTAGAAACAGGCACTTAGAAATAGCCAGCGAAATAGCCAGCGACTATCACAATGTTAACAAAACATTTAGACAGATACATGGATAGGACAGGTTTAGGGGGATATGGGCCAAACGCAGGCAGGTGGGACTAGTGCAGATGGGACATGTCGGTCGGTGTGGGCAAGTTGGGCCGAAGGGCCTGTTTCCACGCTGTATCACTCTGTGACACAAGTTCTCATGAATCTTTCCAAACCCCCCCCCCACCTTAAACCTATGTCTCTGATCCTCGATTCCCCTACTCTGGGCAAGAGACTCCCTCCGATCTATTCCCCTCATGAATGTTTGCTCTTCCAGTCCTCGTTTGGAAGTCATAGAAACATAGAAACAAAGAAAATAGGTGCAGGAAGAGGTAATTCGGCCCTTCGAGCCAGCACCGCCATTCATTGGGATCATCTAGCTTGTCCAGTCCTTTTATAATTGTATATGTTTCTATAAGATCCCCCCTCATCCTTCTAAACTCCAGTGAATACAAACCCAGTCTTTTCAATCTTTCCTCATATGACAGTCCCGCCATCCCAGGAATCAATCTCGTGAACCTACGCTGCACTGCCTCAATCACAAGGATGTCCTTCCTCAAATTAGGAGACCAAAACTGTACACAATCTCACATCAAGACTGCCCTCCCTTCGCCTGGCTTCCCGCCCTGGAGATCCAGCATTCCTCATAATTCTATTTTAAACTCCAAAAACCTTTCATTTATCAGATAACTTGACGAGCGACAAAAAAAAATCAAAAAAAATCGAAATAGAGATGAAAAATGGGAAAGGTTGGCGGGTTATTCCGGAGGTAATTCAAAGAATGAAAGTTCGAACAATCTTCTCAATGTGCCAAAAATCATAACTATTGTCACACTGACCTTTAGAAAAGGTTATTACCTGCGAACTTTAGTCTGAAATTGTTTCCTCTTCACTTCACACCAATAAAAGTTTCTTCCCCTCTGGTATCAGGCTTCTGAACAGCCCTTTCATCAGCTCGGGCAATATTCCATTCATCTAAGTTCATAACTTCATAAGATGGCCCCCGACCCAAGTGACTATTGACGTGCAGACAACAAAAGCAGATCTACCATCACTCCACATTCTTAAATCTCTACTCCTGCAGCAATATTTCTGAGAGAATGGAGCGGCTGGGCTTGTACACTCTGGTGTTTAGAAGGATGAGAGGGGATCTTATTGAAACATATAAGATTGTTAAGGGCTTGGACACGCTAGAGGCAGGAAACATGTTCCCGATGTTGGGGGAGTCCAGAAGCAGGGGCCACAGTTTAAGAATAAGGGGTAAGCCATTTAGAACGGAGGCGAGGAAACACTTTTTCTCACAGAGAGTGGTGAGTCTGTGGAATTCTCTGCGTATTGCCAGTGGGTATACAATGCAGATGGTTGTTTACATAGAAGCATAGAAATTAGGTGCAGGAGTAGGCCATTCGGCCCTTCGAGCCTGCACCGCCATTCAATATGATCATGGCTGACCATCCAACTCGGTATCCCGTACCTGCCTTCTCTCCATACCCTCTGATCCCCTTAGCTACAAGGGCCACATCTAACTCCCTCTTAAATATAGCCAATGAACTGGCCTCGACAACCCTCTGTGGCAGAGAGTTCCAGAGATTCACCACTCTCTGTGTGAAAAAAGTTCTTCTCATCTCGGTTTTAAAGGATTTCCCCCTTATCCTTAAGCTGTGACCCCTTGTCCTGGACTTCCCCAACATCGGGAGCAATCTTCCTGCATCTAGCCTGTCCAACCCCTTAAGAATTTTGTAAGTTTCTATAAGATCCCCCCCTCTCAATCTCCTAAATTCTAGAGAGTATAAACCAAGTCTATCCAGTCTTTCTTCATAAGACAGTCCTGACATCCCAGGAATCAGTCTGGTGAACCTTCTCTGCACTCCCTCTATGGCAATAATGTCCTTCCTCAGATTTGGAGACCAAAACTGTACGCAATTTTACACATCGCAAACAGTAACAAACTACCCAAACACAAATAAATCACAATGTGAACAGCATTGATTTTTAATTCATGTCTCACTGGGTCCGTGTGACTGGAGAATGTGGAAAGTTGAGGCTGGTATTAGTTGAAGAATAACGGGGTTAGCCATTTAGAACGGAGACGAGGAAACACTTTTTCTCACAGATAGTGGTGAGTCTGTGGAATTCTCTGCCTCAGAGGGCGGTGGAGGCCGGTTCTCTGGATACTTTCAAGAGAGACCTAGATAGGGCTCTTAAAGATAGCGGAGTCAGGGGATATGGGGAGAAGGCAGGAACAGGGTACTGGTTGGGGATGATCAGCCATGATCACATTGAATGGCGGTGCTGGCTCGAAGGGCCGAATGGCCTACTGCTGCACCTATTGACTATTGTCTATTGTCTAACATTTCCTACATTATTCCCTTATCATGTACCTGTACACTCGATTGTAATCACGTATTGTCTTTCCGCTGACTGGTTAGCACACAACAAAAGCTTTTCACTGTACCTCGGTACACGTGACAATAAACTAAACTGAAACTGAACTAAACTGAAGTTTATAAGTTCCAGGAGCAGAATTAGGCCATTCGGCCCATCAAGTCTATTTCTCCATTCAATCATGGCTGATCTATCTCTCCCTCCTAACCCCATTCTCCAGCCTTCTCCCCATAACCCCTGACACCTGTACTAATCAACAATCTATCCCTCTGCTTTAAAAATATCCACTGACTTGGCCTCCACAGCCATCAAAGAAGAATAACTGTCGGACCGATGCGCTCATGATCGTAAGTGATGTGAGCAGAATTAGGCCATTCGGCCCATCAAGTCTATTCCGCCATTCAATCATGGCTGATCTATCTCTTCCTCCTAACCCCATTCTCTTGCCTTCTCCCCCTGACACCTCTACCTCATTGTGGACATTGGACTTTGTTTGTGGAACTGATGCGCTACAATGCTGAGAACTATATTCTGTACTCTATCTTCCCCTCTGCTCCACCTATTGGACTTGAATTTGAACAGATTGCATCTGAGAAAAAGACTAGGTGATGTTTCAGGTCGAGACCCTTCTTCAGACTCTATTCCTAGACCAGGGCTCCCTTCCATTGACTCCATCTACACCTCACGCTGCCTCGGCAAGGCCAGCAGCATCATCAAGGACCAGTCTCACCCCGGCCACTCCCTCTTCTCCCCTCTCCCATCAGGCAAGAGGTACAGAAGTGTGAAAACAAACGCACACCTCCAGATTCAGGGACAGTTTCTTCCCAGCTGTTATCAGGCAACTGAACCATCCTACCACAACCAGAGAGCAGTGCTGAACTACTATCTACCTCATCGGTGACCCTCGGACTATCCTTGATCAGACTTTACATGTGTGAATCTGTTGTGTGTGTGGAATTCTCTGCCTCAGAGGGCGGTGGAGGCAGGTTCTCTGGATGCTTTCAAGAGAGAGCTAGATAGGGCTCTTAAAGATAGCGGAGTCAAGGGATATGGGGAGAAGACAGGAAAGAAATCCGCTGACTGGATAGCACTAAATAAAAAGCTTTAAAGTGTACCTCAGTACACGTGACAATAAACCAACTCTGTATGGTCTATATGTAGGAAGGACCAGCAGATAGACACAAAAATGCTGGATAAACTCAACAGGACTGGCACCCTCTCTGGAGAAATGGAACAGGTGATGTTTCAGGTCGAGACCCTTCTTCAGACACGCGTGTGGATAGCATGCAAAAAAAAATGCTTTTGACGATACCTCAGTACCGGTGACATTAATAAACTTAAGTCAGTCTTATCTGAGTATATGACTTGAGTGAAAGGATTTACAAAGAACAGCAGAGAAATGTGATTGTAGCTTCATTTTACTTGGATGAATCTCACCTTTTAGCTTTCTAACCAAATAGGTTTTTCAAATTTGACCCAAATCTGAAGTGACACATGCGCACATGCACACACACACACACACACACGCACGCACGCACGCACACACACACACACACACACACGCACACACACGCACACACACACACACACACACACACACACACACACACACACACACACACACGCGCGCGCGCTCTTGCACTTTGCAGCATCTAATTTTGGACATTGAGCGACAGAGTTATGAATTATCCTCTTCATGTAACACAGGTTATTGTGCTCCATCCGCATGTGTCTCAGGGTGGCCTGGTGATGCAGCGATAGATTCTTGCTATTGAGGGAGTGCAGCGTAGGTTTACAAGGTTAATTCCCGGGATGGCGGGACTGTCATATGCTGAGAGAATGGAGCGGCTGGGCTTGTACACTCTGGAGTTTAGAAGGATGAGAGGGTATCTCATTGAAACATATAAGATTGTTAAGGGCTTGGACACACTGGGGGCAGGAAACATGTTCCCGATGTTGGGGGAGTCCAGAACCAGGGGCCACAGTTGAAGAATAAGGAGTAAGTCATTTAGATGAGTAGGTCATCTAGAGACGAGGAAACACTTTTTCTCACAGAGAGTGGTGAGTCTGTGGAATTCTCTGCCTCAGAGGGCGGTGGAGGCCGGTTCTCTGGATACTTTCAAGAGAGAGCTAGATAGAGCTCTTAAAGATAGCGGAGCCAGGGGATATGGGGAGAAGGCAGGAACGGGGTACTGATTGGGGATGATCAGCCATGATCACATTGAATGGCGGTGCTGGCTCGAAGGGCTGAATGGCCTACTCCTGCACCGATTATCTATGGTCTATTGTACCAGATGGGGCATGATAGTCTGTGGGCAAGTTGCGCCGAAGGGCCTGTTTCCATGCTGTGACTATAAATTTGAAGAATAGTTCTGAAAACCTAATCTAATAACCCGTGCCTGCCTTCTCCCCATATCCCTTGACTCCACCAGCCCCTAGAGCTCTATCTAATGCCCCAGTCCCACTTAGGAAACCTGAACGGAAACCTCTGGTGACTTTGCGCCCCACCCAAGATTGCTGGTTTGAAGGGCCAATGGCCTTCTGCACCTATTGTCTATTGTCTATTGTCCTATTATCTAATACCCCGTCCTATCTAATGCCCCTGTCCCACTTAGGAAACCTGAACGGAAACCTCTGGTGACTTTGCGCCCCACCCAAGATTTCCGCGCGGTTCCAGGACGTTCCCGGAGGGTTTTGTCACTCTCCCTACCTGCTTCCACTACCTGCAACCCCCGGGAACCGCACGGAAACCTTGTGTGGGGCGCAAAGTCTCCAGAGGTTTCCGTTCAGGTTTCCTAAGTGGGACAGGGGCATAATTCTCTCTTAAATCCATCAAGTGACTTGGCCTCCACTGCCCTCTGTGTCAGGGAATTCCACAAATTCACAACTCTCTGAGTGAAAACGTTTTTTCTCACCTCAGTCTTAAATGGCCTCCCCTTTATTCTAATGCCCCTGTCCCACCTAGGAAACCTGAACGGAAACCTCAGGAGACTTTGCGGCCCACCTAAGGATTCCGTGCGGTTCCCGGAGGTTTTTGTCAGTCTCCCTACCTGCTTCCACTACCTGCAACCTCCGGGAACCACATGGAAACCTTGGGTGGGGCACAAAGTCTCCAGAGGTTTCTGTTCAGGTTACCTAAGTGGGTCAGGGGCTTAAGACTGTGGCCCCTGGTTCTGGACTCGCCCAACATTGGGAACATTTTTCCTGCATCTACCTTGTCCAGTCCTTTTATAATTTTATATGTTTCTATCTGATGCCCCCTCATCCTTCTAAACACCAGTGAATACAAGCCTAGTCTTTTCAATCTTTCCTCATATGACAGTCCCGCCATCCCAGGGATCAATCTGGTGAACCTACGCTGCACTGCCTCAATCACAAGGATGTCCTTCCTCAAATTAGGAGACCAAAACTGTACACAATACTCCAGACGTGGTCTCACCAGAGAGCCCTTTAAGGTCACTGAGTGATTTCAGAGATGCAGCAACGTGTCTGACCTGCAACTTTATTTTAGTTTAATGTTCCAATACAGTGGCGGAGTGGGACCATTAACAGATGCAAGCGGCTGATCTGCAGCCAGTGGTTTGTTTGTTTCATGTTAACAACCTTCAGGTTGTGGAATTATCCACTGGAGGTGTCGATGATTTATTTTTAATTGTCACATTATTGCCTTATTTTTCATCTTGTACTTTGATAATTCCCGTCCAGGTACCGAGGAAGGATGTGCCTCACTCAGTTGTTAGTTGGGACATGATTGTTTGTACGGCTTACCTTCTTCCTCTTGCGAATGAAACATGCATAAACCAAAGGAATAGTTAGATCTCGCGCCGGGTGTTGAGCAGCCAGGTTGTTGGCTCTGTTGGCATCAATGTCTGCCAGGCCCTGACACAGCTCCATGTGGTGGGTGGTAGAGCGGGCACCCAGAGATGACATGGTTGGCTGCCTGTTGTTCTGCTCCACATTCACAGGCTGGGCTCAGGCGGAGGGAGCCCCCATCTATCTCCACACGCTGGTGTTGAAACGCCCAACTCCAGTACCAAGTCTGTTGAGCTTCACCCTCTGGGGAGATCAGACACTGGGCAGCTTTTATCTGGCGAAGAGATGCAGCTGTCCTTATTCAACATTATTCAACATCCGCAAGAGCCTGTCCCACTTAGGTGATTTTTTAGGTGACTACAAGCGATGAGGCTGTTACCACATGATCGCTGGGTGTCGCCTGTACGGTCGTGAGTCGTCTCCTCAGTTGCCCAAAGAGCCGTGGCATCTTTCTGGTCTCCGCAGGAGTTTGAGATGGTCAAATTATTTCGGCAACGGTGGGTTTGACGCCAATGATTTGAGTATAGGAGCAGAGAGGTTCTACTGCAGTTGTACAGGGTCTTGGTGAGACCACACCTGGAGTATTGCGTACAGTTTTGGTCTCCAAATCAGGACATTATTGCCATAGAGGGAGTGCAGAGACAGTTCACCAGACTGATTCCTGGGATGTCAGGACTGTCTTATGAAGAAAGACTGGATAGACTTGGTTTATACTCGCTAGAATTTAGAAGATAGAGAGGGGATCGTATAGCAACTTACAAAATTCTTGGACAGGCTAGATGCAGGAAGATTGTTCCCGATGTTAGGGAAGTCCAGAACAAGGGGTCACAGTTTAAGGATAAAGGGGAAATCTTTTAGGACTGAGATGAGAAAAACATTCTTCACGCAGAGAGTGGTGAATCTCCGACTCTCTGCCACAGAGGTAGTTGAGCCACTTCTTAAGAGGGAGTTAGATGTGGCCCTTGTGGCTCGTATGGAGGAAGGCAGGTACGGGATACTGAGTTGGGATCGTATATTGAATGGCATGCAGGCTCGAAGGGCCGTGGTACTCCTGGTGTTTCTATGTTCTATGTTTCTATCCTAATGACGGTTGCTGCTGTCTGTCCAGGATGGAGCTGTCACCGGGTGGTGACCGGGTGATTCCATGGCGACTAGTCAACCAGGTACCGGGACTGAATTGTCTTCCGTAGACATTGTCATAGCTCGGGGGGGTTCCATAGGTGTGGTCGCTGACGTTTTTCGTCGTCGACCTGCCGAGCTTGCCGTAGGTTGACATCGACTAGGTGGTAGGGTGTCGTAGACATTGTCATAGGGGGGGTTCCAGTCGCTGGTTTTTCGGCGACCTGCAACGACTATCTCAGGCGCTGGCAGTCGAAGAAAAAATCGCCTAAGTAGGACGGGCGCTTTAGAGTCAATGAGACATACAGCATGGAAACATGTGCCCAACTTGCCCACATCGGTCAACATGTCCCAGCTACACTAAACCCACCTGTCTAAGTTTGGCCCATATCCCTCCAAACCCGTCCTATCCATGTAATCCTTACTCTCCATTAAGCTTTAACTTTGTTCAACTTAGTTTAGTTTAGAGATACAGCGGCAAACAGGCCCTTCGGCCCATCCAGTCCCCACCGACCAGCGATGCCTGCACATAAACACTACACACACTAGGGGCAGTTTACATTTACACCAAGACAATTAACCTACAAACCTGTATGTCTTTGGAGTGTGGGAGGAAACCGAAGATCTCAGATAAAACCCATGCAGGTCACGGGGAGAACGTACAAACTCCGTACACTTGTGAGTCAACGTACCTTGGTCTAACCTCGTGCAAATTGGTCAATTTAGTTTAGTTTATTGTCATGTGTAGCAAGGTGCAGTGAAAAGCTTTTTTGCTGTGTGCTATCCAGTCAGCGGATAGATGATACATGATTACACTCAAGCGTCCACATTGTACAGATACTGGATAAAGAGAATAACGTTTAATGCAAGATAAAGCCAGTAAAGTCTGATCAAGGATAGTCCAGGGGTCACCAATGAGGTAGATAGTAGTTCAGGACTGCTCTCTGGTTGTGGTAGGATGGTTCAGTTGCCTGATAACAGCTGGGAAGAAACTGTCCCTGAATCTGGAGGTGTGCGTTTGTTTTCACACTTCTGTACCTCTTGCCTGATGGGAGAGGGGAGAAGAGGGAGTGGACGGGGTGCGACTGGTCCTTGATGATGCTGCTGGCCTTGCCGAGGCAACGTGAGGTGTAGATGGAGTCAATGGAAGGGAGGTTGGTTTGTGTAACGGTCTGGGCTGCGTCCACAATTCGCTGCAATTTCTTGCGGTCTTGGAATTTGCCGGAAGTCTAAAGGGCCTGTCCCACTTGGGGATTTTTTCAGCGACTGCCGGCATTATTGACGAACGTATCAGGTCATTGAAAAAAATGCAGCGTGATGCAGCGTGACACGGCGTGATGACGTATAACACGGAGGCGTGACGTGGCGTGACGGCCTATTGGCGCACGGTGTTATTTCAAGCGTCGCAACATTTTTTTGTCGCCGCTGGATTTTGAAATGTTCAAAATCTTTTGGCGACACTGATATTACACCGGCAGTCGCCGAAAAAATTGCCATGTGGGACAGGCCCTTATACGTTCCTATCCTGACTTGTCCACGATGCTTTAAGATTAACATGAAACATGGCTGGTTGGGAGCATCTGTTTGCACTGTTTGCCCAGAGCATTTAGCCATGCTGTGAGATACAAACTGTGACTTGCTAATTGTAGATCTTCAAAAAAACTTGGCCCTGACTAGAATGAATATTTAGACTTGCATATGCACAACTGCATATAAAAATAATTGTTAAATATCAACCCAATAACTGTGGATAAATGGTGGTCTGGTGTTCATTAATTAATCCCCCACATGGGTCACAGGAGCAAGTGTTTAGCAATGTTTCAACATCTTAACCTCCTCTAAACTCTGAGCACTAAAAGAGAAGATAGTGGCAATTGCTCTAATTCATGTCATAGGAGCTGAATTCGGCCTTTCGACCCATCAAGGGTTTGGACACGCTAGAGGCAGCAAACATGTTCCCGATGTTGGGGGAGTCCAGAACCAGGGGTCACACACAGTTTAAGAATAAGGGGTAAGCCCTTTAGAACGGAGACGAGGAAACACTTTTTCTCACCGTGAGTTGAGAGTTTGTGGAATTCTCTGCCTCAGAGGGTGGTGGAGGCCGGTTCTCTGGATACTTTCAAGAGAGAGCTAGATGGGGCTCTTAATGATAGCGGAGTCAGGGGATATGGGGAGAAGGCAGGAACGGGGTACTGATTGTGGATGATCAGCCATGATCACATTGAATGGCGGTGCTGGCTCGAAGGGTCGAGTGGCCTACTCCTGCACCTATTGTCTACTGTCTATTGT
Source organism: Leucoraja erinaceus (assembly GCF_028641065.1). Lineage (NCBI taxonomy): Eukaryota > Metazoa > Chordata > Chondrichthyes > Rajiformes > Rajidae > Leucoraja > Leucoraja erinaceus. The sequence continues at coordinate 1,691,906 of NC_073417.1, forward strand.
CTAAATCTGTACCACCATTCTATCATGGCTGATCCATCTCTCCCTCCTGACCAAATTCTCCTGCCTTCTCCCCATAACCCCTGACACCAGAACTAATCAAGAAATTCCACCTCATCTCCCTTCTAAAGGTACGTCTGAGGCTGTGGCCCCTGGTCCTAGACTCTCCCACTAGTGGAAACATCCTCTCCACATCCACTCTATCCAAGCAATGTTAACCCACTCATTCCTGGAATAATTCTCGTATACCTCCTCTGGACCATCTCCAGAGCCAGCACATCCTTCCTCAGATATGGGGCCCATCCTCTCCACATTCAGATTCAGATTCAGATTCAGATTCAAACGTTATTGTCATTGTGCAGTGTACAGTGCAGAGACAACGAGATGCAGTTAGCATCTCACCCAGAAGAGTGAACATAGAATAATCGAACAGTAATATATATATATATATGTACATACAGTAGCTGTAGTGCAATTTTTCTGGGGGAAGGAGTGTCCGGGGGGGGGGGGGTGGTGATTGGCAGTCACCGAGGTACGTTGTTGAGTAGTGTAGCAGCCGCAGGGAAGAAGCTGTTCCTGGACCTGCTGGTCCTGCAACGGAGAGACCTGTAGCGCCTCCCGGATGGTAGGAGGGTAAACAGTCCATGGTTGGGGTGGGAGCAGTCCTTGGCGATGCTGAGCGCCCTCCGCAGACAGCGCTTGCTTTGGACAGACTCAATGGAGGGGAGCGAGGAACCGGTGATGCATTGGGCAATTTTCACCACCCTCTGCAATGCTTTCCGGTCGGAGACAGAGCAGTTGCCAAACCCTACTGTGATGCAGTTGGTAAGGATGCTCTCGATGGTGCAGCGGTAGAAGTTCACCAGGATTTGAGGAGACAGATGGACCTTCTTCAGTCTCCTCAGGAAGAAGAGACGCTGGTGAGCCTTCTAGATCAGAGTTGAGATATTGTGGGTCCAAGAGAGGTCATCGGAGATGTTGACCCCCAGAAACCTGAAGCTGGAAACACGTTCAACCTCCGTCTCGTTAATGTGGATGGGGGTGTGCGTGCCACCTCTGGACTTCCTGAAGTCTACAATGAGCTCCTTGGTCTTCTTGGAGTTAAGGGCCAGGTTGTTGTCAGCGCACCATGCTGCTAGGAGCTGGACCTCCTCCCCCTATATTGGCCAATCGTTGTATCATCTGCATACTTGATGATGGTGTTAGTACCATGTACAGGTGTGCAGTCACTCTATCCAGGCATTTCACACGTTAACTGATTCCATTTTAGATGATGGAATCCAAGTCAATCAAACTGAGAAGAAAGACATAGATAGATAGATAGATAGATAGATAGATAGATAGATAGATAGATAGATAGATAGATAGATAGATAGATAGATAGATAGATAGATAGATAGATAGATAGATAGATAGATAGATAGATACTACATGTTTTGTAGTAACTCAGCGGGACAGGCAGCATCTCTGGAGAGAAGGAATGGGTGACGTTTCGGGTCGACCCAAAACATCGCCCATTCCTTCTCTCCAGAGATGCAGCTTGTCCCGCTGAGTTACAATAGACAATAGACAACAGGTGCAGGAGTAGGCATTCGGCACTTTGAGCCTGTACTGCCATTCACTATGATCTTGGCAAATCATCCACAATCAGTACCCCGTTCCTGCCTTCTCCCCATATCCCCTGACTCCGCTATCTTTAAGAGCTCTATCTAGCTCTCTCTTGAAAGTATCCAGAGAACCGGCCTCCACCACCCTCTGAGGCAGAGAATTCCACAGACTCACCACTCTCTGTGTGAAAAAGTGTTTCCTCGTCACCGTTCTAAATGGCTTACCCCTTATTCTTAAACTGTGTGGCCCCTGGTTCTGGACTCCCCCAACATTGGGAACATGTTTCCTGCCTCTAGCATGTCCAAACCCTTAATAATCTTATTTGTTTCAATAAGATAGCCTCTCATCCTTCTAAACTCCAGAGTGTACAAGCCCAGCTGCTCCATTATATCAGCATGTGACAGCCCCGTCACATGCTGGGAATTAACCTTGTAAACCTACGCTGCACTCCCTCAATAGCAAGAATATCCTTCCTCAAAGTTAGAGACCAAAACTGCACACAATACTCCAGGTGTGGTCTCACTAGGGCCCTGTACAACCTCAGTATTTTGTGTCTGTCTTCAGTTTAAACCAGTATCTGCTGTCCCTTCCAACACAAACTGTGAGCTCAGCCCTTTCCTCTATGGACTGACTAAGCGATTATTTTCTGTGCGTTTGCCACTGTCTTGTGGTTGCCCGACAATGAATGGAATCGAGGAAGCCTTCTCGTTTGGATTGTCGCTCCTGCCATTCATCAAAGATTATGCCCCCAGCTGAATATGCACAAGATCTGAATGCCAGCCTCAAGTTAATTATCCTCTTGAATCGCCAGTAAAGACTTTTCATTAACAACCAAGCTAGCTTTTACAACGATCTTTGCAACGAATAGCAACTACTATCATTAATGTTCTATTAAGAAAATAGACAGAACTGTTCATCAGGCCCTGATCATTCACTCTCAGATATTAATAGGTATGATGAAAAGATAACAATGTACCAGTGGGTATATATTAGCTCTGTTCAGTTCAATCACACAACCCTTGGTCTCACTGAATTGCCAATACATTCCTACTTCCTTATAGAAACATAGAAACATAGACAATAGGTGCAGGAGTAGGCTATTCGGCCCTTCGAGCCTGCACCGCCATTCAACATGGTCATGGCTGATCATCCAACTCAGTATCCCGTACCTGCCTTCTCTCCATACCCCCCTGATCCCTTTAGCCACAAGGGCCACATCTAACTCCCTCTTAAATGTAGCCAATGAACTGGCCTCAACTACCTTCTGTGGCAGAGAGTTCCACAGATTCACCACTCTCTGTGTGAAAAAATGTTTTCCTCATCTCAGTCCTAAAAGACTTCCCCCTTTATCCTTAAACTGCGACCCCTTGTTCTGGACTTCCCCAACATCGGGAACAATCTTCCTGCATCTAGCCTGTCCAACCCCTTAAGAACCCCTAATTCAGTCCTCTTCTCCGCGCTATCTTTTGCCAGTTTATCGAAACCACTCATTTTCTTTTTCTTTTTCGGCAAACATCGGGAATTTAGGTGAGCTGAAAGCTCTTTGCTAAAAGTGGCAGCTCAGTGGTGCAGCGGTAGAGTTGCTGCCTCACAGCGCCAGAGACCCACCGGGTTCCATCCTGACTACGGGCGCTGTCTGTACGGAGTTTGTACCTTCTCCCCGTGACCTGCGTGGGGTTTTTTCCGGGTGCTCCGGTTTCATCCCACACTCCAAAGACGTACAGGTTTGCAGGTTAATTGGCTTTGGGTATGATTGTAAATTGTCCCCAGTGTGTGTAGGGTAGTGCTAATGTACGGCGATCACTGGTTGGCATGGAATCGGTGGGCCGAACGGCCTGTTTATGCGCTGGTTCTCTAAACTAAACTAATCTGACTAGGCACTTTCAAATTCATCTGTTTAAAAGGACACAATGTGCTGGAGTAACTCAGCAGGTCAGGCAGCATCTGTGGAGAACATGGATAGGTGACGTTTCACAGAGTGCTGGAGTAACTCAGCGGGTCAGGCAGCATCTGTGGAGAACATGGATAGGTGACGCTTCACAGCGTGCTGGAGTAACTCAGCGGGTCAGGCAGCATCTGTGGAGAACATGGATAGGTGACGTTTTGGGTCAGGGCCTTTCTTCAGAAAGAAGAAGTGACTAGTGACAGTGACAGTGACTAGGCTGTGACTAGTGGGGTACCGCAAGGCTCAGTGCTGGGACCCCAGCTATTTACAATATATATTAATGATCTGGATAAGGGAATTGAAGGCAATATCTCCACAAGTTTGCGGATGACACTAAGCTGGGGGGCAGTGTTAGCTGTGAGGAGGATGCTAGGAGACTGCAGGGTGACTTGGATAGGCTGGGTGAGTGGGCAAATGTTTGGCAGATGCAGTATAATGTGGATAAATGTGAGGTTATCCATTTTGGTGGCAAAAACGGGAAAGCAGACTATTATCTAAATGGTGGCCGATTGGGAAAGGGGGAGATGCAGCGAGACCTGGGTGTCATTGAAGGTAGGCATGCAGGTGCAGCAGGCAGTGAGGAAAGCGAATGGTATGTTGGCTTTCATAGCAAAAGGATTTGAGTATAGGAGCAGGGAGGTTCTACTGCAGTTGTACAGGGTCTTGGTGAGACCACACCTGGAGTATTGCGTACAGTTTTGGTCTCCAAATCTGAGGAAGGACATTATTGCCATAGAGGGAGTGCAGAGAAGGTTCACCAGACTGATTCCTGGGATGTCAGGACTGTCTTATGAAAAAAGACTGGATCGACTTGGTTTATACTCTCTAGAATTTAGGAGATTGAGAGGGGATCTTATAGAAACTTACAAAATTCTTAAGGGGTTGGACAGGCTAGATGCAGGAAGATTGTTCCAGATGTTGGGGAAGTCCAGGACAAGGGGTCACAGCTTAAGGATAAGTGGGAAATCCTTTAAAACCGAGATGAGAAGAACTTTTTTCACACAGAGAGTGGTGAATCTCTGGAACTCTCTGCCACAGAGGGTAGTCGAGGCCAGTTCATTGGCTATATTTAAGAGGGAGTTAGATGTGGCCCTTGTGGCTAAGGGGATCAGAGGGTATGGAGAGAAGGCTGGTACGGGATACTGAGTTGGATGATCAGCCATGATCATATTGAATGGCGGTGCAGGCTCGAAGGGCTGAATGGCCTACTCCTGCACCTAATTTCTATGTTTCTATGTTTGTAAGAAGGATCTCGACCCGAAACTTCACCTGTCCGTGTTGGCAAGAGTCTCTGCACCTCCCCGATCTATTCCCCTCACAATTTTATGCTCCTTTATAAGATCACCCCTCATCCTTTTTCACACAGAGAGTTGTGAGTGTGGATTTCTCTGCCTCGGAGGGCAGTGGAGGCCGGTTCTCTGTGGCGAATCTATTCCTATTCCTTGAAAACCTCACCTATTCCTTTGCTTCATAGATGCTGCCTCACCCGCTGAGTTTCTCCAGCATTTTTGTCTAGCTCAGACAATTTCAAGTTCATCTCTTTAAAAAGAGACAGAGTGCTGGAGTAACTTAGCGGGTCAGGCAGCATCTCCGGTGAACATGGATGAGTGACGTTCTGTGTCGGGCCCATTCCTCAGACAGAAGAAGGGCCTCGAAACCAAAACGTCACCTATTCCTTTTCTCCAGAGATGCTGTCTGGCCCGCTGAGTTACTCCAGCATTTTGCGTCTACCTTCGATTTTAACCAGCATCTGCAGTTCTTTCCTACACATGTTTGTCGGTTAATTGGCTTGGCATAAATGTAAAATTGTCCCTGTTGTTTGTAGGATAATAGACAATAGACGATAGGTGCAGGAGTAGGCCATTCGGCCCTTCGAGCCAGCACCGCCATTCAATGTGATCATGGCTGATCATCCACAATCAGTACCCCGTTCCTGCCTTCTCCCCATATCCCCTGACTCCGCTATTTTTAAGAGCCCTATCTAGCTCTCTCTTGATAGTATCCAGAGAACTTGCCTCCACCGCCCTCTGAGGCAGAGAATTCCACACTCACAACTCTCTGTGAGAAAAAGTGTTTCCTCGTCTCCGTTCTAAATGGCTTACTCCTTATTCTCAAACTGTGGCCCCTGGTTCTGGACTCCCCCAACATCGGGAACATGTTTCCTGCCTCTAGTGTGTCCAAACCCTTAATAATCTTATATGTTTCAATAAGATAACCTCTCATCCTTCTAAACTGCAGAGTGTACAAGCCCAGCTGCTCCATTCTCTCAGCCTATGACAGTCCCGCCATCCCGGGAATTAACCTTGTAGCTGGTGGTGATAGATAGTGTTAGTATGGGGGGGAAGGCATGTTTCCGCGCTGTATCCCTAAACTAAACGAAACATAGACTTCACTGCGGAGACAGTAGCTGTACTCCCCCGCCGAGCCGTAATGTATCACAGACAGCAGGGTCTGGCTGTTGGTTTTTGTGCCAGAGCTGCTGCCATATGTTGCTGTCACGTTCATGGAGAAATGACAAGGCTGCAGGAGGCTTCTTCTTCGTCTCCACCATAAATCCCCAAGTTGCCTATCAATCGCTGCACACCAGGTGGCCAACGGCACACACCATCGCAGGGTGCACCAGCAAACTCCACACAGACAGTGTTCCCGAGGTCAGGATCGAACCCAGGTCTCTGGTGCGGTGAGGCAGCAACTCCACCAGCTGAACCACATAGAGACTCAATGAATGACTGTGCCCTCAACAAATGCTTGTCACTGTACCTCAGTACACGTACACTTGTGAATCGGCCCATCAAGTCTACTCCACCAGTCAATCATGGCTGATCTATCTCTTCCTGCCTTCTCCCTTCTGACACCCGCACTAATCAAGAATCTATCAATCCCTGCCTTAAAAATATCTACGAACTTTGCCTCCAAAGCCGTCTGTGGCAATGAATTCCACACATTCACCAAGCTCTGACTAAAGAAATTGATCCTCATCTCCTTCCTAAAAGAACATCCTTTAATTCTGAGGCTGTGATCTCCAATCCTAGACTCTCCCACTAGTGGAAACATCCTCTCCACATCCACTCTATCCAGGCCTTTCACTATTCTGTATCTTTCAATGAGGTCCCCCCTCTCATTCTTCTAAACTCCAGCGAGTACAGGCCCAGTGCCGACAAACGCTCATCATAGGTTAACCCACTCATTCCTGGGATCATTCTTGTAAACCTCCTCTGGACCCTCTCCAGAGCCGGCACATCCTTCCTCAGATATGGGGCCCAAAGTGGCTCACAATATTTGAAATGTGACCTTACCAGCGCCTTATAGACCATCAGCATTACATCCCTGTTTTTGTATACAAGCCCCCTTGAAATAAATGCTAGCATTGAGTTTGCTTTCTTTACTACTGATTCGACTTGCAGATTAACATTTTAGGAATCCTGCACCAGCTCTCCCAAGTCCCTTTGCTCCTCCGATTTCTGGATTCCACGGAGAAAATAATTTAATAAAATAATTTACCCAATCTATTCCCCCCGTGAATTAGAGGGATGTGGGCTGAATGCAGGTTTGCGGGATATTTGCTTCTGTATAATTGTAAATTGTCTCTCGTGTGTAAGAGAGTATAGGGCAGCGTTAGTGTGCGGGGATCGCTGGTCGGCACGGACTCGGTGGGCCGAAGAGCCTGTTTCTGCTCTGTATCTCCGAAGTCTAAATGACAGTGTTTTGTGTGATGGGTAAACTCCACTGATTCATTAGGTCGCACAGTCCCGCATCCACGTGGTAACGTTTACGTCATTCTCAGCAGCTCCAGGCTAAAAATAGTCTGGCGATAAATGTTACATCTTGATCCCCTGCACTCTGAAGTGTGTGTACGTTCAAAACGACAGCACTGCATAAAGGCCCTGTACCTTGTACCTTCCGAAGAGCCCACCAGGGACTAGACTGGAAGATGGACAATTTAATACTGGACACATTTTTTTACCAAGCCAATTAACCTACAAACCTGCACGTCTTTGGAATGTGGGAGGAAACCGAAGATCTCGGAGAAAAACCCTCGCAGGTCACGGGGAGAACGTACAAACTCCGTACAGACAGCGCCCGTAGTCAGGATCGAACCCGGGTCTCCAGCGCTGCATTTTTGCTGTAAGGCAGCAACTCTACCGCTGTGCCACTGTGACTGCCCTTGAAATGCTAACAGATTATTCCCAGGAAAATGCAGAAAACAATTAAAGGCCCGGATAGAGTAGATGTGGAGAGGATGTTTCCACTAGTGGGAGAGTCTAGGACCAGAGGCCATGGTCTCAGAAAAAAAGGATTTACCTTTAGAAAGGAGATGAGGAAGAATGACTTTACTATACTTTACTTGGGAGACACAGCGTGAAATTAGGCCCTTCAGCCCATCGAGTCTGTGCCAACCAGTGATCACACCACACACTAACACTACCCTACACTCACTAGGGACAATTACAATTTACAGAAGCCATTTAAACTACAAACCTGCACCTCTTTGGAGTGTGGGAGGAAACCGGAGCACCCGGATGAAAACCAACAGCGTCACGGGGAGAACGTACAAACTCCGTACAGACAGCGCCCCGTAGTCGGGATGGAACGCGGGTCTTTGGCGCTGTGAGGCAGTAACTCTACCGCTGCACCACCGTGCCGACACTCATCAAAGGTCGATGAACATGTGAAATGTCAATGTCACTGGCTTCCACCTGCCCACGTTTGGCCCATGGAGAGGCAAAGAGAGTGATACAGCACGGAAACAGGCGTCTCAGCCCAACTTAGCCAAGCTGATCCATGCTCCATCTACACACGTCCCACCCACCTGCGTTTGGCCCATGATCCCTCTAAACATTATCATTGCTCATATTTTCTTACGTCAATGAAGGAGGACACTCGGACAATTGGTCCATGTCAGTGATCATAGAAAAATCACTCATTCAGATTCAGATTCAGATTCAGATTCAGATTCAAATTGTCATTGTCAGTGTACAGTACAGAGACAACGAAATGCATTTAGCATCTCCCTTGAAGAGCGACATAGCAAACGATTTGAATAAATAATAATGTGTCCGAGGGGGGGGGGGGGGGTGGGGATTGGAAGTCCCCGAGGTACGTTGTTGAGTAGAGTGACAGCCGCCGGGAAGAAGCTGTTCCCGGTCCAATACTCCCTTTAATATCTCCTCCCTCATATGCCCTTCAACTACCCCACTCCTAACATGAGGCAATTTACAGTAGACAATGTTGTACATTTGGTCCCTATTCATGTTTATGGTGGGCCGCACAGTGCCTCAGTTGCTGCCTTACAGCACCAGAGACCCGGGTTGGATCCTGACTACGGATGCTGTCTGTGCGGAGTGTGCACGTTCTCCCTGTGACCAACGTTGGTTTTCCCCGACACTCCAAAGAGCTGCAGGTTAATTGGCCTCGGTAAACTGCAGATTGTCCCTACCACCAACTAGAGAGCAGTCCAGAACCCTCATTGGAGACCCTTGGACTATCTTTGATCGGACTTTACTGGCTTTATCTTAGTAGGCCCCCCTCGGTCATGACTGACCATGGGTGATGCATCCTGGTCGGATGCCAGCCTGGGCGATGTCATATGGAGGACAGACAGGCTGTTGCCCATGCAGCATGTCCCCCCTCTCCACGTCACTGATCGATCCAAAGGAACAGCAGGGCCGTTACAGTTTGGCACCAGCGCCATCGCAAGAGCTGCCAGAGCGAGGTTGTAGACAACCACGAACTGCCTTAGGGGCTCCGACTCTGCATTTTCTTGACGTTTACTCCTGGAGCCTTTTCCATGACTGGATACGGCCACAAGGCAGTGGAGGTTTTAAATCAGAGTTTTCCCTCTCCTAGATGGACTGCCTTCCCAGGCTGATGAGCCCCTTCTGCCCGAGACTCGTGGGGGCGGGAGCGTCTACCTTCCCGTGCAGGTCTATAGCACCTGCCCACTGCCCACTGTCTTGCAATAAACATTATTCATGTTATTCCCTCTATCCTGTATCTGAACACTGTGGACGGCTCGATTGTAATCATGTATTGTCTTTCCGCTGACTGGTTAGCACGCAACACAAGCTTTTCACTGTACCTCGGTACACGTGACCATAAACTAAACTCAACTAGTGTGTGGGATAGTGTTAGTGTACGGGGTGCTCACTGGTCGATGGGCCGAAGGGCCTGATTCTGTGCCGTATCTCTCAACGGAAATGAAGTTACCTTCCAGCCTCCACATCTTTGTGATGTGAAGATGGAGCTTTGAGATTGCCAGATCCTTGATTAGTTCGGGCGTCAGGGGTTACGGGGAGAAGGCAGGAGAACATGGTCTTTGAGAGGGAGAGATAAATCAGCCATGACTGAATGGCGGAGTAGACCTGATGGGCCGAATGGCCTAATTCTGCTCTTAGAACTTAAGAAAAAATAACCTGAACATAAAGCAAAAACATGCATCTGGATTTACAACATTCACAGCAAAGATCCTATAGCGGAGCAAGATAGACCACTCCTGCTAAATGCAATGGGCTGACGTGTAGTACACAACGGAGCGGAACGTGGGCCTTTTTTTCATCCATTTCAGTAACCCGACCCGACCCGACTCGCAGTGTAATCAACGTTGTGGGGGAACAGTTTGTGTTAATAAATTAGAATTCTGAAAATGAGAAGATTTTTCCAAATAATATTTTTACAATATTATTATATTTCCATAACCGGCTTCCGTCTCCGCACTATTATCCTACGGGATCTTTGGTGCGGAGACGGAAGCCGGTTATGGAAATGGGGCCGAAAATTACCCATGAATCTGCCCACGTACCGACCGTACTATGTCTTTTTCGTCGAGTGGACCATCTTGCCCGCTGTAGGATCTTTGGTTCACAGTAGTTTGTTTCTTCTCGGCTGCTTTGTAACAGGTGGGGATAAAATTGATTGGGTTGTGATTCACAACAGCTTGTTGTGTGTTTATGTTACATCTTAGATCCCAACGTTTTCTACATGCATTGAATTCCTATTGCCGTCCAATCAATGTTACTTGAGCGTGATTGTTTTGTGTTTATTGATAATGAGATCACACACACCAAGCAAAGTGCTTCAGTTGCTCTGCATTCTCAAACATGTTATAGACTCATAGAGTGATACAGCGTGGAAACAGTACCTACGGCCAAACCTGCCACACCGGCCAACAATGTCCCAGCTACCCTAATCCTATTTGCCTGTGTTAGACAATAGACAATAGACAATGGGTGCAGGAGTAGGCCATACCTGATCTATTCCCATTAATAATCTTGTACACCTCTATAAGATCACCCCTCATCCTCCTGCGCTCAATAGACAATAGTAGATAGGTGTAGGAGTAGACCATTCGGCCCTTCGAGCCAGCACCGCCATTCAATGTGATCATGGCTGATCATCCACAATCAGTACACCATTCCTGCCTTCTCCCCATATCCCCTGACTCCGCTATCTTTAAGAGCCCTATCTAGCTCTCTCTTGAAGGTATCCAGAGAACCGGCCTCCACCGCCCTCTGAGATGGAGAATTCCACAGACTCACAACTCTCTGCGTGGAAAAGTGTTTCCTCGTCTACGTTCTAAATGGCTTACCCCTTATTCTTAAACTGTGGGCCCTGGTTCTGGACTCCCCCAACATCGGGAACATGTTTCCTGCCTCTATTGTGTCCAAACCCTTAACAATCTTATATGTTTCAATAAGATACCCTCTCATCCTTCTAAACTCCAGAGTGTACAAGATGGGACACTAGCCCCATCTGCCTGCGTTTGGTCCATATCCCCCCAAATTGGTCCTATCCATGTACCTGTCTAACTGTTTCTTAAACGTTGGGATAGTCCCAGCCTCAACGACCTCCTCTGGCAGATTCCAACTGAATATTTTCCCCTTCACCCTGAACCTTTGTCCGCTGGTCCTTGATTCCCCTACTCTGAGCAAGAGATTCTGTGCATCTAGCTGATTTATTCATCATGACTTTGTACACCTCTACAAAGATCACTCCTCATCCTCCTGCGCTCCAAGGAATAGAGACCCAGCCGACACAACCTCTCCCTGTGTTCCTTCTGTCTTTCTGCAGCTACTAACACTTAGCATAGAGTCACAGTCATAGACCCTTTGGCTCACCTTGCCCGCACTGACCAACAATGTCCCATCTACACTAGTCCCACCTGCTTGCGTTTGGCCCACATTCCTCTAAACTGCCCCTAGTACAAATACAAATACACAGTGCAGAACATGGATAGGTGACTGATATGTCCGAGATACTACATTTAGAAAACATTAGGCTGGTCTTGGCTGAAAAAGCAGATCAATTTCTTAAAACATGGTCGCCTTTCACTGAATTTCTGCAACAACAGAATGGTTTAACACAAATTTAAAACCGATATGCCAGGGATGGGTGGGGGCGGGGGGGGATGGTATATCAGCGAGACCTGGGTGTCATGGTACACCAGTCATTGAAAGTAGGCATGCAGGTGCAGCAGGCAGTGAAGAAAGCGAATGGTATGTTAGCATTCATAGCAAAAGGATTTGAGTATAGGAGCAGGGAGGTTCTACTGCAGTTGTACAGGGTCTTGGTGAGACCACACCTGGAGTATTGCGTACAGTTTTGGTCTCCAAATCTGAGGAAGGACATTATTGCCATAGAGGGAGTACAGAGAAGGTTCACCAGACTGATTCCTGGGATGTCAGGACTGTCTTATGAAGAAAGACTGGATAGACTTGGTTTATACTCTCTAGAATTTAGGAGATTGAGAGGGGATCTTATAGAAACTTACAAAATTCTTAAGGGGTTGGACAGGCTAGATGCACAAGAAGATTGTTCCCGATGTTTGAGAAGTCCAGGACAAGGGGTCACAGCTTAAGGATAAGGGGGAAATCCTTCAAAACCGAGATGAGAAGAACTTTTTTCACACAGAGAGTGGTGAATCTCTGGAACTCTCTGCCACAGAGGGTAGTTGAGGCCAGTTCATTGGCTATATTTAAGAGGGAGTTAGATGTGGCCCTTGTGGCTAAGGGGATCAGGGGGTATGGAGAGAAGGCAGGTACGGGATACTGAGTTGGATGATCAGCCATGATCATATTGAATGGCGGTGCAGGCTCGAAGGGCCGAATGGCCTACTCCTGCACCTAATTTCTATGTATCTATGTTTATTTTATTATTTTTCGTCATTCTTTCCTTTTTTCTCTTTTTTTTTTAAATTTAGGTTTCAATGGTAAAACTGAAGCTGTACAATAATTGTATAACTGTTATGTTGATTGGCTTATCCCTGTACAATTGCTTCTAATGAAATAAATTCCAAAAAAAAAAAAAGTACATGGATAGGCGGCGTTTCGGGTCGGGGCCCAAAGCCCTTTGTGCAACCGCCCATAGCTCAGAGATTAGTGCTCTGTAGTGTTCAGCTGGGTGGAAACCCACTGGGAACAGATTAGAAACATAGAAAATAGGTGCAGGAGGAGGCCATTCGGCCCTTCGAGCCAGCACCGCCATTCATTGTGATCATGGCTGATCGTCCCCAATCAATAACCCGTGCCTGCCTTCTCCCCATATCCCTTGCCTCCACTAGCCCCTAGAGCTCTATCTAACTCTCTCTTAAATCCATCCAGTGACTTGGCCTCCACTGCCCTCTGTGGCAGGGAATTCCACAAATTCACAACTCTCTGGGTGAAAAAGTGTCTTCTCTGCTCAGTCTTAAATGGCCTCCCCTTTATTCTAAGACAGTGGCCCCTGGTTCTGGACTCGCCCCAACATTGGGAACATTTGTCCTACATCTAGCTTGTCCTGTCATTTTATAATTTTATATGTTTCTGTAAGATATCCCCTCATCCTTCTAAACTCCAGTGGATACAAGCCTAGTCTTTTCAATCTTTCCTCATGTGACAGTCCCCGCCTTCCCAAGGATCAATCTCGATTGATTGATTAGTACGGGTGTCAGAGGTTTTAGGGAGAAGGCAGGAGAATGGGCTTGAGACGGAGAGAAAAGGGCCTATCCCACGTGCCGATTTTGCTGGCAGCATATCAGTGTCGTCAAAAGATTTTGAGCATTTCAAAATCCAGCGGCGAACAAAAAAATGTTGCGACACTTGATAAACCACCGCGCGTCAATACGTCATCACGCCGCGTCATCGCCATGTCATATATCGTCACCAAACGTATTTTTCAGTGACCTGTCAGTCAGTCAATTACGCCAGCAGTCGCCGAAGATATCGGCAAGTCGGATAGGCCGTATTAGATCAACCGTGAGTGAATGGCAGAATAGACTCGATGGGCCGAATGGCCTAATTCTGCTCCTATCCCTCTTGAATATGGATTTATGAATAAGATCATACGTGCCCAACAACCCCCCTACAACTCAGGCCCTCAAGTCCTGGCGAAAGTCGTTAAATGGAAAATCGAGGAGCATCTTTGACTTATGACCTATTTCTAATCTCTCTGTGAATGGGATTCCAGACTCCATCTACAATGTGCGACAAGGATTGACCTCAGAAGCAATCACTGTTTTTTCTTCGAAGAAACTTAACGGGCCCGTCCCACTTGCGCAACTTTTTCGGCGACTGCCGGCAACCGTCATAGGTCATTGCAGGTCGGCGAAAATGTTCAACAGCGGCGACCAGAAAGACGCAACGATTCTTTGGGCGACTGAGGAGACGACTCACGACCGTACAGGCGACATGTCACGGGGTGAAGCCCGTACGGTCGTGAGTAGTCGCCCAAAGAGTCGTACCTTGTTCTGGTCGCCGCTGGGTTTTCAACATGTTCAAAAATTTTGGGGACCTGCAACAACCTATAACGGTGCTGACAGTCGCCGAAAAAGTCGCGTAAGTGGGACAGGCCCTTATTCTAGTGTTACACTTTGAGATTTTATCAATACTTAAACATCTGTCTGTTTTATTTCTCAAGCACACTTCCTGGATGAGATAGTGAAAGGTACTGCATGTTTTCTGCCGAGCTGTCTCGTTGTGTAAACAGTATCTTGTTTTTTTATTCACCTCCTCTCATTCTTCAAGCTTTTTGATTACTAATGCATCAATGGAGCCTTTGTACAGAATTGTATCTACAATATCTTTTACATCAGTCATTAGTACCTCAAAAGAAAAAATTAGCTGACGAGCTGGAAAGGGGTCATCGAGTCATACAGCGTGGAAACAGGCCCTTCAGCCCAACTTGCCCACACCGACAATTCTACACTAGTCCCGCCTGCCTGCGTTTGGCCCATATCCCTCCAAACCTGTCCTAGTCAAGTCAAGTCAAGAGAGTTTTATTCTCCTGGGTCCCAGATAGGACAATGAAATTCTTGCTTGCTGCAGCACAACACAATATGTAAACATAGTACAGAACAGGAGATAAAAGTTCAGAAGGTAGACAAAAATGCTGGAGAAACTCAGCGGGTGAGGCAGCATCTATGATTCGCTCCATAGATGCTGCCTTACCCGCTGAGTTTCTCCAGCATTTTTGTCTACCTTTGATTTTCCAGCATCTGCTGCAGTTCCTTCTTAAACAGATTAAAAAATCAGCGTATCTATATAGCATAGACCATATACTCCCGATGTTAGGGGAGTCCAGAACCAGGGACCACACACAGTTTAAGAATAAGGAGTAAGCCATTTAGAATGGAGACGAGGAAATACTTTTTCTCACAGAGAGTGGTGAGTCTGTGGAATTCTCTGCCTCAGAAGGCGGTGGAGGCGGGTTCTCTGGATGCTTTCAAGAGAGATCTAGATAGGGCTCTTAAAAATAGTGGAGTCAGGGAATATGGGGAGAAGGCAGGAACGGGGTACTGATTGGGGATGATCAGCCATGATCACATTGAATGGTGATGCTGGCTCAAAGGGCCTAATGGCCTACTCCTGCACCTATTGTCTATTGTCTGTAATACAGAACAGGAGATAAAAGTTCAGTGTGTCTATAGACCATAGACCATATATATATATATACACAATAAATAAACAGTACCTGTACCAGTCTAAATGTTTCTTAAATGTTGCGATAGTAGCAGACTCAACTACCTCCTCTGGCAGCTCGTTCTAATCACCCACGCCCTTTCTGTAAATAGATTACACCTCCGATTCCCATTACATCTTTCCCCCCTCACCTTAAACCTATGTCCTCTGGTTCTCGATTCTGAGGCCGTGGCCTTTCATTATTTGCTTTTAGCTTCACTTGCGCGAGCCCCTAGTATTACAGGCATTAAGTCAACTCTAGAGCCAACATGACCTTGCTCATATGTCTATGAGAACTGGTTATACCTGTTGTGAGTGGGTGTAGAGGTGGCCTAGTGGAATGATCCTTGGATTATAGACAATAGACAATAGACAATAGGTGCAGGAGTAGGCCATTTGGCCCTTCGAGCCAGCACTGCCATTCAATGTGATCATGGCTGATCATCCCCAATCAGTACCCCGTTCCTGCCCTCTCCCCATATCCCCTGACTCCGCTATCTTTAAGAGCCCTATCCCGCTCTCTCTTGAAAGTATCCAGAGAACCGGCCTCCACTGCCCTCTAAAGCAGAGAATTCCACACTCACTACTCTTCGTGAGAAAAAGTGTTTCCTCGTCTCAGTTCTAAATGGCTTACCCCTTATTCTTAAACTGTGGCCCCTGGTTCTGCCCCCCCCCCCCCCCCCCCCCCCCCCCCCCCCAACATCGGGAACATGGTTCCTGCCTCCAGCGTGTCCAAATCGTTAATAATCTTATATGTCTCAATTAGATACCCTCTCATCCTTCTAAAGTGCAGAGAGGTTTCATCAGAATGTCCCTTGGATATCGGGTGAGGAGGGTGTTTACCAGAATGACCCTTGGTTTAGAGGTATCGAGAGGGCTTACCCAGAATGAGTAGTTAACCTATGATGAGCGTTTGTCGGCACTGGGCCTGTACTCGCTGGAATTTAGAATGATGAGGGGGGGGAACCTCATTGAAACGTACAGAATAGTGAAAGGCCTGGATAGAGTGGATGTGGAGAGGATGTTTCCACTCGTGGGAGAGTCTCGAACTAGAGGTCACAGTCTCAGAATTAAAGGACATTCTTTTAGAATGGAGATGAGGAGGAATTTCTTCAGCCAGAGGGTGGTGAATCTATGAACTTCATTGCCACAAAAGGCAGTGGAGGCCAAGTCAAGGTGGAGATAGAGAGATTTTTGATTAGTACGGGTGTCAGGGGTTATGGGGAGAAGGCAGGAGAATGGGGTTCGGAGGGAGCAATAGATCAGCCATGATTGAATGGCGGAGTAGACTTGATGGGCCGAATAGCCTCATTCTGTTCCTTTTAGTTATGAATGTATAAACAAAAAATACAAGCCACCGAATGGAAAATTTGTTTTTGATTTCGTACGAAAGGAAATCAATTTTAACAATGTCCACCATTATTTGTAGCTTTGTGTGAAACAGTTGAAGTGGCGTGGAGTAAATATGATCCCAGTTTAATGATCGCGACACTTCATCTTTCATTAATGCTATTTATATGTTTTTACAGCCTTTCTGGTTTGGCAGAAATGTTCCTCCATTTGCCGTGTATGGGAAGGAACTGCAGATGCAGGTTTAAGCCAAAGAAACACACAAAGTGCTGGAGTAACTCAGCGGGACAGGCAGCATCTCTGGAGAGACGGGATGGGTGACATTTCGGATCGGGACCCTCTTCAGACTATTTTTGAGGAACGGTCACCTATCCGTGTTCTCCACAGATGCTGCCTGACCCGCTGAGTTACTCCAGCACGCTGTGAAACGTCACCTATCCATGTTCTCCACAGATGCTGCCTGATCCGCTGAGTTACTCCAGCACTCTGTGAAACGTCACCTATCCATGTTCTCCACAGATGCTGCCTGACCCGCTGAGTTACTCCAGCACTCTGTGAAACGTCACCTATCCATGTTCTCCACAAATGCTGCCTGACCCGCTGAGTTACTCCAGCCCTCTGTGAAATGTCACCTATCCTTCTCCTCCACAGATGCTGCTTGACCCACTGAGATACTCCAGCACTCTGTGAAACATCTCCTATCCATGTTCTCCACAAATGCTGCCTGACCCGCTGAGTTACATTGCCAGATATGTCTTATTCTGACAATAAACCCTTTTTTGACTTAGAAGCAGCCCTAAGATTCCTGCCCATTTCACTCACAATCGTACTTGGGAGGTCATGTTACAGTTGTATATGTTTAGTTTAGTTTAGTTTATTGTCACGTGTACCGAGGTACAGTGAAAAGCTTTTGTTGCGTGCTAACCAGTCAGCGGAAAGACAATACATGATTACAATCGAGCCGTCCACAGTGTACAGATACAGGATAAAGGAATATCGTTTAGTGCAAGGTAAAGTCCGATCAAGGATAGTCCAGGGGTCACCAATGAGGTAGATAGTAGTTCAGCACTGCTCTCTGGTTGTGGTAGGATGGTTCAGTTGCCTGATAACAGCTGGGAAGAAACTGTCCCTGAATCTGGAGGTGTGCGTTTGTTTTCACACTTCTGTACCTCTTGCCCGATGGGAGAGGGGAGAAGAGGGAGTGGCCAGGGTGCGACTGGTCCTTGATGATGCTGCTGGCCTTGCCGAGGCAGCGTGAGGTGTAGATGTAGTCAATGGAAGGGAGGTTGGTTTGGGCTGCATCCACAATAAGGAGGTGGTTGAGGCAGGGACTATCGCATCGGTTAAGAAACATTTAGACTGGTACAAGAATATGGACAGGTTTGGAAGGATATGGACCAAGCGCAGACTAGTGTAGCTGTGACATGTTGGTCGGTGTGGGCAAGTTGGGCCGAAGGGCCTGTTTCCACACTGTATCCTCTACGACTCTAGTAATAGCAAGCATCCCTTCTCCCCTTGTTTGTACAAATACAGGTTCTGAATATGCCATTACTTTTAATTATGTTCCACAATTTTCCTCCTTGTCCATACCAGCAGACAAGATAGGATATAAAGGTAAAGGCCAAGGCCCCAGGGGCTTTGTTGCTTCAACAATCCCGCACCACTATCTGTCTTCAAGCTCATCATTCACCATGACTTTTTTTGTGTTATTTTCAAAAGTCTTTTTTGATTTTGGTTCTCGTTAATTTTACTCTCCGTCTGTTCATTTGTTTGTTCTCGTCCTGGCTTTTCATCTTGCGCTCACTGTGGTTCTCGCGGGCTAATGCATTCCGTGCATCGCTATAAGTTGTTTCCCCGACACGCCAGGCTGCTCTTTCTGTTGAATACCCTTGTCCGTATCGCTCACCCCACCTGCAGTCTCGGCGAAAGGGCCTGTCCCACTTTCCCGAGTTATTCAAGAATTCTCCCGAGTTACTCGCGAATTCTCCCCGTGTTTTCAACCTCGGGCAGAATGTTCCTAACGAGTCTGTAGGAGTCCGTGGATATATCGGTAGCTGCTCGTTATGCCAGCCGTATGTACTCGTAGAGCTATTTTTTTTTCTCTTGTGGACATTTTTCATCAGGCTGGATAAAAACGTCCCAATAGACAATAGATAATAGGTGCAGGAGTAGGCCATTTGGCCCTTCGAGCCAGCACCGCCATTCAATGTGATCATGGCTGATCATCCCCAATCAGTGCCCCGTTCCTGCCTTCTCCCCATATCCCCTGACTCCGCTATCTTTAAGAGCCCTATCTAGCTCTCTCTTGAAAGCATCCAGAGAACCTGCCTCCACCGCCCTCTGAGGCAGAGAATTCCACAGACTCACCACTCTCTGTGAGAAAAAGTTACTGTTTGCGATGTGTAAACAACCATCTGCATTGTATACCCACTGGCAATACGCAGAGAATTCCACAGACTCACATCTCTCTGTGAGAAAAAGTGTTTCCTCGTCTCCGTTCTAAATGGCTTACTCCTTATTCTTAAACTGTGTGTGGCCCCTGGTTCTGGACTCCCCCAACATCGGGAACATGTTTCCTGCCTCTAGCGTGTCCAAAACCTTAATAATCTTATATGTTTCAATGAGGTTCACTCTCATCCTTCTAAACTCTAGAGTGTACAAGCCCAGCCTCTCCATTCTCTGAGCTTATGACAGTCTCGCCATCCCGGGAATTAACCTTGTAAACCTACGCTGCACTCCCTTAATAGCAAGAGTCCCGACTTACCTGATGCCCCGAGTACCTACGGCTGGCATAACGAGCCGCTACGATATATCCACGGACTCGTTACGAACATTCTGCGAGTTTTCAAACTCGGGAGAATTCGTGAATACCTCGGGATAGTGGAACAGGCCCTTAAGGTGCTTAGCTCTCCCATGTCTTACACGCCTTCTGCTTCCTCCCTTTGAAAAGAATGTGAGTTTTTGGAAAGCATTCAAAAGTTTCTTTGATTGAGAACAAATTATTATTACTATCGTTATTATTATTATTATTATTATTATTATTACACACACCCTGCCTAAAACTTTGTCCATCTATTTCAGCCGCCATCATTTCACATAAATAAGACAGAGCCCGAGAATAACATTGGGATTCAGCTTGCATTTTGTCACGCTGGTCACAGGAGGAATGCGATTCATTTCGAAGGTTCAATGGTGCTTCTACTGTTACACCTGCGATGTGCTAACACACACAATGACATTCTTGTTTAAGAAGGAACTGCAGATGCTGGAAAATCGAAGGTGGACAAAAATGCTGGAGGAACTCAGCAGGTGAGGCAGCATCTACAGAGCGAAGGAAATACCCAACGTTTCAGGTCGAGACCCTTCTTCAGACGAAGGGTCTCAACCTGAAACGTCGCCTATCTCCTTCGCTCCATAGATGCTGCCTCACCCGCTAAGTTTCTCCAATATTTTTGTCTACCCATGAAATTCTTGGTAGTATTTTGATTTTCAAAGATACAGCGCAGAAACAGGCCCTTCGGCCCACCCTGTCCCCACCGACCAGCGATTCCCGCACACTGACACTATCCTACACACACTAGGGACATTTCACGGCTATCCCAAGCCAATTAACCTACAGTCGACCTGCACGTTTTTAGAGTATTGAAAGTAAACCGGAGCACCCGGATAAAATAGACAATAGGTGCAGGAGTAGGCCATTCGGCCCTTTGAGCCAGCACCGCCATTCAATGCGATCATGGCTGATCAACCCCAATCAGTACCCCGTTCCTGCCTTCTCCCCATATCCCCTGACTCCGCTATCTTTAAGAGCCCTATCTCACTCTCTCTTGAAAGTATCCAGAGAACCGGACTCCACCTCTCATCCTTCTAAACTCCAGAGTGTACAAGCCCAGCTGCTCCATTCTCTCAGCATATGACAGTCCCGCCATCCCGGGAATTAACCTTGTAAACCTACGCTGCACTCCCTCAATAGCAAGAATGTCCTTCCTCAAATTGCTCCAGCACATCGAACGCGCATGCCGACCTGACTTTGTGGACTTTGACCAAAGCATATCGGCGCCCGCATGTCCAATGATTTTAAATAATTTCACCGTGCCGTTGGATATGTTGCAACAAAAAGCACGATTGAACCATTGATGGTTTAGTTAGGAGCGTTTCAAAGAGTAGAAAATATTCCCAGTTTGGATGATAGAGGGGTTCAGTTTATCCATGTGAAATGATGGTAGCCTTTTGCATCAAATGGCTTGCGGCTAGCGGCCGTTCACCAGTGTCCGCGCACAGACTGAAGCGGCTGTCCGCTGTGGCGTGGCGTGGCGTGGCGTGGCATTCATGACGTGTGTTCATTCCACAGAGGGCTGTCCCGGCCTCTGCAATAGTAACGGAAGATGCACCCTGGATCAGAACGGCTGGCATTGTGTCTGCCAGGTGGGTTGGCGAGGAGCGGGCTGCGACGTCGCCATGGAGACCCTGTGCTCGGACGGCAAGGACAACGAGGGAGGTAAGAACCGTGGAACCTAATGTCCGAGACACTACATTTGGAAACCATTAGGCTTGTCTTGGCGGGAAAACCAGATACATTTCTTCAGACATGGTTACCTTTTACTGAATTTCTGCAACAACAGAATGGTTAAACACAAATTTAAATTTAAATCTGACACCGAGGGATGGGTGGGGGGGGGGGGGGGGAATGTATATCTCCATCTTTTCTTTTCTTATTTAATTTCTTTTTTTCTTTATTCTGTTCTGTTCCTCGTAGCATAGGGGTCTTTTTCCTGCTCTTTTTCATTTTATTTCTTTTTTCTTCATTATTTCCTTCTTCTTAGTTTGTTTTCCTTTTTTTCTTTTTTTTTAAATTTAGGTGAAAAGGTTAAAAATGAAGCTGGACAGTAATTGTATACTTTTTATGCCGATCGTCTTATCCCTGTAGAATTGCTTCTAATTATTATTATTTTTTTTTTTAAAAACCCCAAAAAACGTGGAACTGTTATAAGGTGCAGTTTGCTGAAATGTCTCGGCACGAAACCTCACCCATTCCTTCTCTCCAGCGACGCTGCCCGTCCCGCTGATTTACTCCAGCATTTTGAGTCGATCTTCGAGGGTTTGGAAGATGCGCTAAGCCTGGGGTCGGCAACTTAAGGCTCCCGGGCCGAATGCGGCCCAGTAATCCAAAATCATCCGGCCGCAGAGCGCCCGCCCTGAGCATTGGCCGAGCGGCAGCCGACCTCGGTCTGTACACCGTCCTGCGCAAAGCCGCCGGCACAGCCGCGCACCTTCAGTGAACACGTTTAAGAAAAAAACGCAGACGCTGGAAAAATCGAAGGTAGATAAAAATGCTGGAGAAACTCAGCGGGTGAGACATGCGAGGACTGCACGAGGCTGCCACACCCGCTGAGTTTCTCCAGCATCTTTGTCTAACCTTCTGTGAACACGTGATTTGATGCCTGCCATCCGAGGCGGGATGGGGGCGGGATCCATGTGTACACGTGATAGATGTGGCCCGCCATCCGCTCACACATGCGTCCTGGCCCCTATGCAGAACAAGGTTGCCCTCCCCTGCGCTAAACTGAATGCCTGAGGGATTGTGTCGGGATCACCATGGTTTTAATTTGGGAACAGCGGATTGTGAAAGCACAAATTCATTTGAAACCAAATCATTAAATATATTCGAGGAGAAATTAGATTGTATTCTCAGGGCTAGAGTGATCAAGGGATATGGGAAGAAAAACTTGAAAATGTAGAAACAAGGAGGCACAGAGCTGGTTTATGAACGTCACGCTGCCTCGGCAAGACCAGCAGCATAATCAAGGACCAGTCTCACACTGGTCACTCCCTCTTCTCCCCTCTCCCATCCAGCAAGAGAAATATTTGGACAGGTATGTGGATTGGATGGGTTTATAGACAATAGGTGCAGGATAGGCCTTTTGAACCAGCACTGCTATTCAATGTGATCATGGCTGATCATCCCCAATCAGTACCCCGTTCCTGCCTTCTCCCCCTATCCCCTGACTCCGCTATCTTTAAGAGCCCTATCTAGCTCTCTCTTGAAAGTATCCAGAGAACCTGCCTCCACCAGGCAGAGAATTCCACAGACTCACCACTCTCTGAGAAAAAGTGTTTCCTCGTCTCCGTTCTAAATGGCTTACTCCTTATTCTTAAACTTTGGCCCCTGGTTCTGGACACCCCCAACATCGGGAACATGTTTCCTGCCTCTAGCGTGTCCAAACCCTTAACAATCTGATATGTTTCAATAATATTCTCTCGTCCTTCTAAACTCCAGAGTGTACAAGCCCAGCTGCTTCATTCTCTCAGCATATGACAGTCCCGCCATCCCGGGAATTAACCTTGTAAACCTACGCTGCACTCCCACAATACCAAGAATGTCCTTCCTCAAATTTGGGGACCAAATTAGGGAGATGCCTTGAAATTTCCTTATGTGCACAACACTATACAAAGGCCACTTTTCTTAATTCAGGCATCTTCCAAATCGGGATCAGACCAGTTGGATAACATGGACAGGGTAGATGCACTGAGTCTCTTGCCCAGAGTAGGGGAGAATCGAGAACCAGAGGACATAGGTTTACGGTGAAGAGGAAAAAGATTTCATACGAATCTGAGGGGTCACTTATTTTACATAATGGATGGTGGGTGGATGGAGCGAGCTGCCGGAGGAGGTAGTTGAGGCAGGGAATATTGCAACATTTAGTTTAGAGATACAGCGCAGAAACAGGCCCTTCAAGTCAAGTCAAGTCAGAGTTCATTGTCATGTGTCCCAGATAGGACAATGATATTCTTGCTTGCTGCAGCACAACAGAGTATCGTAAGCATAAATACAGAACAGGTCAGTGTGTCTATATAGCATAGACCATATATATACATATAAATAAACAGATAGTGCAATAGGCTGTATTGGTTGAGAGTTTGTTTGATGTCATGTTTAATAGCCTGATGGCTGTGGGGAAGAAGATGCTCCTGAACCTGGATGTACCAGATTTCAGGCTCCTGTACCTTCTTCCCGATGGCAACGGAGAGATGAGTGTGTGGCCAGGATGGTGTGAGTCCTTGATGATGCTGGCAGCCTTTTTGAGGCAGATAGATCCCTTTGATGGTGGGGAGGTCAGAGTCGATGATGGACTGGGCAGTGGTCACAACCTTCTGATGCATTCTTTTCCGCTCCTGGACGTTCTGCCCACCCACCAGCGATCCCGGCGCACTAACACTATCCGACACACACTAGGGACCATCCACAATGACACCAAGCCAATTAAACCTACAAACCTGCACGTCTTTGGAGTGTGGGAGACTGGAGATCCTGGAGCAAACCCACGCAGGTCACCGGGAGAACGTACAGACAAGCACCCGTGGTCAGGATCGAACCCGGGTCCCCTGGTGCTGTGAGGCAGCAACTCTACCACTGCACCACCGTGCCATCACGAATATAATCAATATAAGACAGGTACATGGATAGGACAGGTTTGTAGGGATATGGGCAGGCGGGACTAGTGTAGCTAGGACACGTCGGTCGGTGTGGGCAATTTGGGCTGAAGGGCCTGTTTCCACACTGTGTAACTATGATTCTATGCAAAGACGATTTCATACAAATAGCTTCGGGGTACGACAAATCTAACTAGGAAAGGAGGAAAAGATATACTCAAGCAGCTATTTCAGAATCCCACTTTAATAATTGGGATTTCGAGGCTGCTGACACGCTTGGATTGTATTGGAGTGCAGATTGTATTTGTGTTTTAGCGGCTTCTAAATTAATGTTGCAGTCAAGTGCCTTACTTTAAACAAGGTGCTCCACCTGGGACTATTTGTGTGGGAAGCCAGTCCACAAAGCAGGCAGCAAGGGAATTATAACATCGACTGTACTGATGCGGAGAACAGAAAGGTAATAACACAAGTCTAATTCCTTCGCATTACAGTGATTGAGATCATTTTCCGGGGATTGAGTTCAGGAAAACTCGGAAGAGATCCACCATTTTTCGTGAACATATATGAATCAGCATTTCTGTTGCAATTATCAAAAGCTTATCTTATCCGGGAAGTTAATTGACAAATTTTGCTGCCTTGAAATACATTAGCACTTTGTTTGAGGAACCTCTTCCAAGTGTGGCGCAGCGGTAGAGTTGCCGCCTCACAGCGCCAGAGACCCGGGTTCCATCCCGCCTACGGGCACTGTCTGTACGGAGTCTGTACGTTCTCCCCGTGACCTGCGTGGGTTTTCTCCGAGATCTTCGGTTTCCTCCCACACTCCAAAGACGTCAAGATTTGTAGGCTAAGAAGGAACTGCAGATGCTGCTTTACACCGACGATAGACACACAATGCTGGAGAGAAGCAACGGGCGACATTTCCAGGGTGAGTCCCGTCTTCAAACTAACGTTCCGAGCCGGAATCTCATCCATTCCTTCTCTCCAGAGATGCTGCCTGTCCCGTTGAGTTCCTCCCACGCTCCAAAGACATGAAGGGTTGTCGGTTAATTGGCTTGGTGTAAATGTTTTAAAAAATTGTCAATAGACAATAGGTGCAGGAGTAGGCCATTTGGCCCTTCGAGCCTGCACCGCAATCCAATGTGATCATAGAAACATAGAAACATGGAAATTAGGTGCAGGAGTAGGCCATTCGGCCCTTCGAGCCAACACCGCCATTCAATATGATCATTGCTGATGTTCCCCAATCAGTACCCCGTTCCTGCCTTCTCTCCATATCCCCTGACTCCGCTATCTTTAAGAACCTTATCTAGCTCTCTCTTGAAAGTGTCCAGAGAACCGGCCTCCACCGCCCTCTGAGGCAGAAAATTCCACAGACTCACCACTTTCTGTGTTCTTAGTGTGTGTAGGATAGTGCTAGTGAGCGGGGATGGCTGGTGGGCATGGACTCGGTGGGCCGAAAGGCCTGTTTCCGTGCTGTATCTCTGAAACTAAAAACTAGAAACAGAGTTCTTTGATGCAGCGTAGGGAAATGGAGAAGCAGAGGACATACATTTAGGTGGGAGGGGAAAGATTTAATATGAATCTGAGGGGTATCATTTTCATTCAGAGGGTGGTGGGTGTATGGAACGAGCTGCCAGAGAAGGTAGTTGAGGCTGGTACAACAGCAACGCTTAAAAGGCACTTGGATAGTTACGTGGATGGGAAAAGTTTAGAATGAAGCGGGCTAATGGGACTGGCCTAGATGGGGCAGGTTGGCGTAGGCAAGTTGGGCCAAAGGGCTTGTTTCCATGCTGTAGGCCTCTTTGGTGGCCAAATCACCCACGCCTGCCTCCACTCCTCCTGTTGCTAAATTAAAACAGTGGTGATCTCGACATGATCCCTCAGGCATTCAGCTTAGCGCATCTTCCAAACCCTTGATATCGCTCATGTAACAAGCACCCACTATTTCCCCCTTAACAGCCAATTTATTTTGCGTTCCCCGTTGCAGGCGGTTGGAACAGCTTTGGAGGTTATAAAAACAAAGGAATATTAGTGTCACCAGCAGTGAAACAAATTGTATTATTCATGACGTCCTTAGCATTCCTTTAGCGAGGATATTATTCCGACTTTCTCTGACGGCCTTGCGGAAACAAAGCAGGTACAGAGGCTGCGGTAAATTGGCTCCAAGATGGTGCTAATCTATATATAGCCTTTGCTGTTTTACCGTCTTCTTCTTTAAGCAATCAATTCGTCGTCAAATCTGCGCCGAGACGATGACTCGCGCCCGGATGAAGCCTTCGCAAATGGAAGAAGGGAGAAAACAGAACTTCAAGTGTGTTGCCACATCAATCAGAAGTTCGCTCCTGGCCGGGAGAATTTCATTAAACACAATGCGCTGGTGAAGTGATTAACGGGACTGATGTACCGCGCTCGGCACTTTGAAAGGGAAGCTCGGAGAAGTGGAAGGTTTCGCGTTGCTTTGAAAACCCGCAGCAAAATGAAATTTAATGCGTACTGCAAAGTGGAGGAAAAAATGTAGGAGTCGGGGGCAAATAAGGATTAAAAAGCAGCAAATGGATCTGAAGGAACAACAGTGTTTCAAAACACCCATTATTATTCTTATTATTATTTGGAGTATAGCGTGCAGATTCGGAGACCGTTTCTTCCCAGTGGCTATCAGGCGACTCGAACATTAGGGGCGGAGCGATGGCGCAGCAATAGAGTTGGCGCCTCACAGCGCCGGAGACCCGGGTTCCAACCCGACTACGGGTGCTGTCTGTACGTTCTCCCCGTGACCTGCGTAGGTTTTCTCCGGGTGCTCCGGTTTCTTCCCCACACTCCAAAGACGTGCAGGTTTGTAGGCTGAGAAGGAACTGCAGATGCTGCTTTAACCATATAACCATATAACAATTACAGCACGGAAACATAGAAACATAGAAATTAGGTGCAGGAGTAGGCCATTCGGCCCTTCGAGCCTGCACCGCCATTCAATATGATCATGGCTGAACAGGCCATCTCGACCCTTCTAGTCCGTGCCGAACACGTATTATCCCCTAGTCCGATCTACCTGCGCTCAGACCATAACCCTCCATACCTTTCCCGTCCATATAACTATCCAATTTATTTTTAAATGAAAAAAACGAACCTGCCTCCACCACCTTCACTGGAAGCTCATTCCACACAGCCACCACTCTCTGAGTAAAGAAGTTCCCCCTCATGTTACCCCTAAACTTCTGTCCCTTAATTCTCAAGTCATGTCCCCTTGTTTGAATCTTCCCTACTCTCAGTGGGAAAAGCTTATCCACGTCAACTCTGTCTATCCCTCTCATAATTTTAAAGACCTCTATCAAGCCCCCCTTAACCTTCTGCACTCCAAAGAATAAAGCCCTAACTTGTTCAACCTTTCTCTGTAACTTAGTTGCTGAAACCCAGGCAACATTCTAGTAAATCTCCTCTGTACTCTCTCGCTTTACACCGCCGATAGACACACAATGCTGGAGAGAAGCAACGGGTGACGTTTCCGGGTCGAGTCCCGTCTTCAAACTAACGTTCCGAGTCGGAATCTCACCCATTCCTTCTCTCCAGAGATGCTGCCTGTCCCGTTGAGTTACTCCAGCATTTTGTGCCTATCTTCAGGTTTGTAGGCTAAATGGCTTGGGAGAAATTGTAAATTGTCCCTAGTGGATAGGATAGTTGTAGTGTGCGGGGTGATTTCTGGTTGGCACGGACTAGAGGGGCTGAAGGGCCTGTTGCCGTGCTGTATCTCTAAATTAAAACAAATGTACACCCCAGGTAGACACAAAATGCTGGAGTTACTCAGCAGGACAGGCAGCATTTCTGGAGTGAAGGAATGGATGACGTTTCAGGCCGAGACCCTGATTCAAACTGAGAGAAGGGTCTCGACTCGAAACGCCACCTATATTCCTTCTCTCCAGATACACTGCCTGATCGACCCACTGAGTTACTCCAGCGTTTCGCGTCTGCTATCTTTAGTGCCGTTCCTTCCTCCACATACACTGGGGCGACTGTCAGCAAAGGGCCTGACCCACTCAGGCGTCATTTGCGTGTCATTTACGCTACATCATTTATGCATCACGACCCATGGTGCGCGCTTCGTGATGCGCACGTGACGCGCGCATGGTGCGTGGTAACGTAGGTAGTGACACGCGGTCGCGCACGGCGCCACAGGATTTTGGGATGTACAAAATCGTCTCGTGGCGCCCAAGTGGGACAGGCCCTTAACTCAATCGCAGGTGTTTCTCCCACTTCTGTGCAGGCGCGAGCAAGTCCCTGGCTTGCACTCCGTTTAAGTCGAGTAAGCCAGCTTCCCGTTGGAGAGGCCGGCAAGCGTTCCCTTTCAAATTGAGCGGAACAGCAATCTGACTCCGCAGATCCAAATCCAATGCCTCGCAAAGTAGGTTAATGGTGTTGCACTAATGAGAAGCAGATGAACAGCTTGTCCGTCGGCTTGGCGATCCGGACTTCCCAATCCATTGCCTGTAATGGCGATGCGGGGAATGATATATGTACTGCATGTTAATTGAGCTCTTCACAACCAGCCGGCATAATTATCATTCATCACTACTGCCCACATGTAATGGTGCTGGCTGCTAAATATGTCACTAACATGGGCTCTTTAACAAAGAGATAGGTTGAGGTTTGTTTACCGTTACAAACTCTCAATCCACACCTTTAGCAGCGGGTCTTGGAGTAACTTGGAGTGTAGCGATTCATGCCACTGTTAACCTCAGGCGAAAGTGGGCTTAAATTATTGATCGGAATGGGGATGGCGGGACTGTCATATGAGGAAAGATTGAAAAGACTAGGCTTGTATGCACTGGAGTTTAGAAGGATGAGGGGGATCTTATAGAAACGTTTTTAAATTATAAAAGGACTGGACAAGCGGGATGCAGGAAAAATGTTCCCAATGTTGGGCGAGTCCAGAACCAGGGGCCACAGTCTTAGAATAAAGGGGAGGACTTTTAAGACTGAAGTGAGAAAAAACTTTTTCACCCAGAGAGTTGTGAATTTGTGGAATTCCCTGCCACAGAGGGCAGTGGGGGCCAAGTCACTGGATGGATTTAAGAGAGTTAGAGAGTCTGAAGAAGGGTTTCGGCCCGAAACGTTGCCTATTTCCTTCGCTCCATAGATGCTGCCGCACCCGCTGAGTTTCTCCAGCATTTTTGTCTACCTTCGATATTCAGCATCTGCAGTTCCTTCTTGAACGTTAGATAGAGCTCTAGGGGCTTGTGAAATCAAGGGATATGGGGAGAAGGCAGGCACGGGTTATTGATTGGGGACGATCAGCCATGATCCCAATGAATGGCGGTGCTGGCTCGAAGGGCTGAATGGCCTCCTCCTCCTGCACCTATTTTCTATGTTTCTATGTCCATCCTGTTTTGCTGCAGCTGAGTCCACATCACCTCAATGAAGTCAAGAGTCAAGAGTGTTTTATTATCCTGTGTCCCAGATAAGACAACGAAATTCTTGCTTGCTGCAGCACAACACAATATGTAAACATAATACAGAACAGGAGATAAAAGTTCAGAAGGTAGACAAAAATGCTGGAGAAACTCAGCGGGTGAGGCAGCATCTATGCTTCGCTCCATAGATGCTGCCTTACCCGCTGAGTTTCACCAGCATTTTTGTCTACCTTTGATTTTCCAGCATCTGCTGCAGTTCCTTCTTGAACAGATAAAAATTCAGTGTATCTATATAGCAGAGACCATATATATATACACACAATAAATAAACAGATATGGTGCAATAGTAGTAATAGTGAATTATTATTCAGAGCTTGTTTCATGGTGGGTTTGATGGCTGTGGGGACGAGACTGTTCCAGAACCTGGATGTTCCAGATTTCAAGCTCCTGAAACATCCCTTATCCTAAGCTTATAAATTCGATTTTAGTCATAGAGTGATACGGGTCTGTCACACTTGGTGATTTTTTTCGGCGATATCAGTGTCGCCAAAAAATTTTGAACATTTCAAAATCCAATGGCGAAAAAAAAATATTGCGACACTTGAAATAACACCGTGCGTCAAAACGTCATCACGCCGAGTATATTTCGGTCACCTGATACGTCAGTCAATGATGCCGGCCGTCGCCGAAAAAATCGCCAAGTGGGACAGGCCCTTTACAGCGTGGAAACAGGCCCTTCAGCCCAACTTGCCAACACCAGCCAACATATCCCATCTAAATTAGTCCCACCTGCCTGCATTTGGTCCATATCCCTCCAAACCTGTCCTATCCATGTACCAGTCTAACTGTTTCTTAAATGTTGGGATAGTCCCAGCCTCAACTACCTCCTCCGGCAGCTCGTTCCATACACCCACCACCCTTTGCGTGAAAAGTTTACCCCTCGGATTCCTATTAAATCTTTTTCCATTCACCTTGAACCTATGTCCTCTGGTCCTATTGATTCCCCTACCCTGGGCAAGAGACTCTGTGCATCTACCCGATCTATTCCTCTCATGATAATAGACAATAGGTGCAGGAGGAGGCCATTTGGCCCTTTGAGCCAGCACCGCC
This sequence comes from Leucoraja erinaceus, assembly GCF_028641065.1. Classification (NCBI taxonomy): domain Eukaryota; kingdom Metazoa; phylum Chordata; class Chondrichthyes; order Rajiformes; family Rajidae; genus Leucoraja; species Leucoraja erinaceus. The sequence continues at coordinate 1,722,679 of NC_073417.1, forward strand.
ATTCAATGTGATCATGGCTGATCATCCCCAATCAGTACCCCCCGTTCCTGCCTTCTCCCCATATCCCCTGACTCCTTTGTTTTTAACAGCCCTATCTAACTCTCTCTTGAAAGCATCCAGAGAACCTGCCTCCACCGCCCTCTGAGGCAGAGAATTCCACAGACTCACCACTATCTGTGAGAAAAAGTGTTTCCTCGTCTCCATTCTAAATGGCTTACTCCTTATTCTTAAACTGTGGCCCCTGGTTCTGGACTCCCCCAACATCGGGAACATCTTTCCTGCCTCTAGCGTGTCCAAGCCCTTAGCAATCTTATATGTTTCAATGAGATCCCCTCTCATCCTTCTAAACTCCAGAGTGTACAGGCCCAGCTGCTCCATTCTCTTAGCATATGACAGTCCCGCCATCCCGGGAATTAACCTACGCTGCACTCCCTCAATAGCAAGAATGTCCTTCCTCAAATTAGGGGACCAAAACTGCACACAATACTCCAGGTGTGGTCTCACTAGGGCTCTGTACAACTGCAGAAGGACCTCTTTGCTCCTATACTCGATTCCTCTTGTTATAAAGGCCAACATGCCATTCGCTTTCTTCACTGCCTGCTGTACCTGCATGCTTACTTTCATAGACTGGTGTACAAGGACCCCTAGATCCCGTTGTACTTCCCCTTTTCCCAACTTCACGCCATTTAGATAGTGATCTGCCTTCCTGTTTTTGCAATTAATATCCTGTTTAGCAATTCATATGTTCGGTGTAAATGGGTTGAAGTCAGTCCTGTTTCGCTGTAACTGAGTCCCCATCACCTCAGTGAACCCTTTTCCGAAGCTTATTAGATTGGACTCACAGGGTCATGCAGCGTGGAGAGTGGACCTTCGACCTAATTGCCTATGCCGACCAACATAGTGGGTGACCCAGCGGTAGAGTTGCTGCCTCACAGCGCCGGAGACCCGGGTTCAATCCCAACTACGGGTGCTGTCTGTACGGAGTTTGTACGTTCTCCCCGTGACCTGCGTGGGGTTTTCTCCATGATCTTCAGTTTCCTCCCTCACTTGGCTCACCGAGTCCGCACCGACCAACGATCCCCGCACACTAACATTATCCTACACACACTAGGGACAATTTACAATTTACGCCAAGCCAATTAGCCTACAAACCTGCACGTCTTTGGAGTGTGCGGGGGAAACCGAAGATGTCAGAGAAAACCCACGCGATCACGGGGAGGACGAACAAACTCCGTACAGACAGCCCCCGTAGTCAGGATGAAACCCGTGTCTCCGGCGCTGTGTGGCAGCAACTCTAATGGCCCTGTCCCACTTAGGCTATTTTTTGTCGACTACAGGCGACTGCCACAAAAGTTTCAACATGTTGAAAAATTTTCGCAACTGTGGTGACAATCTTTTGCTGACGCAGGTTGTAGTAGGTTGTCGCCAGGTGTTGTAAGTAAATTCCATTAAAGCTAGTCCCTGGCAGTTGCCTAAAGAGTCGCCTATGTGGGAGAGGCCCATTATAGGGTCTCGACCAGAAACGTCACCCATTCCTTCTCTCCAGAGATGCTGCCTGTCCCAAATGAAATGAGGTAGTTGAAGCAGAGATTATCGCCATGCAGGCAGGTGGGACTAGTGTAGATGGGACATGTTGGCCGGTGTGGGCATGTTGGGCTGAAGGGCCTGTTTCCACACTGTATCACTACAGCTGCTCCTCGACCAATCGCCAGATGTAATCGCTGCATTTGCCGATCGTAAAGTCGAAATATTGCATGGTAAATCGGGGAGCACATGTACACTGTGCTAGCTGATCGGGGACTTTCCGAAACGTAATCACTTGTGAAGTGTGGAGCAGACATCTGAAGAAGGGTCTCAACCCAAAACATCACCTATTCCTTCGCTCCATGGATGCTGCCTCACCCGCTGAGTTTCTCCAGCATTTTTGTCTACCTTCGATTTTCCAGCATCTGTAGTTCTTTCTTAGACTTTGACAAAATGTCATTTGCTACTGCATCTGAGATCTGAGAATAAACATAGGGCTTGGAGCCACAGAGTAGTTGCGTAACATTGTGTGGGTGATCCAAACCCCCCGCTATCAAGACCCTCCCATCCCCGCCATCTCTCAGTCTGTCGACCCTAGTCCGAGCTTCACGATCTCTCTGAAGTTCCACATGGGAACAAGGTTCATCAATTATTTACCTTTTACATTGCATCAGACTGACAAATATCCACAGGAGTCAAACATAGATGGTTTCTGATCAAGGTAAACATCTGCAGCCTCTGATGTTCGGCTGTGATGAAGGACTCGACTTTTCTGAACAGCGAGATTAGTTTAGTTTAGTGTAGTTTACAGATGCAGCGATGGACCAGGCCCTTTCGGCCTGCAGATGCAGTTTTACATGAGTAGACAACAAAACCGCTCAAGCCACTGTGCCGCCCTTTAAGCTTCACAACGATTGGGAAAATATATATTTCAGTTACATGAAAAAATATAGCACACGAGATGTGGCTCTACATGCCTATGCATCCTGATGCACTGGGTATCAACGATAGCCACAAAATTCCTGGAGTAACTCAGCGGGTGAGGCAGCACCTGTGGAGAGAAGGAATGGGTGACGTTTCGGGACGAGACCCTTCTTCAGATTGAAATTCGTTGAAAGCGAGACCTAGCCCAAATTGGAGGAGCAGCACCTCATATTCTGCTTGGGCAGCTTACACCCCAGCGGTATGAATATTGATTCTAACTTCAAGTAACCCTTGCTCTCCCTCTCTCTCCATTCCTCCCCCATCCTAGTTCTCCGACTAGTTTGACTGTCCTCCTGATTAAATTTTGTTGGTTGTGCAGCTGGTTGTCACCTTGCCCCGAGCTAACAATAATCTCTTCCACATTTTCCATGATATTTCTTCCCCTTTGTTCTCTCGTTTTCACGCCTTACCCTTCCATATCTCTGCATCTCCCTCTCCCCGATTCTCAGTCTGAAGACAGGTTTCGACCCGAAACGTCAGGTGTTCCTTCCCTCCAGAGATGCTGCCTGACCCGCTGAGTTACTCCAGCACTCTGTGAAACGTCACCTATCCATGTTCTCCACAGATGCTGCCTGACCCGCTGAGTTACTCCAGCACTCTGAAACGTCACCTATCCATGTTCTCCACAGATGCTGCCTGACCCGCTGAGTTACTCCAGCACTCTGTGAAACGTCACCTATCCATGTTCTTCACAGATGCTGCCTGACCCGCTGAGTTACTCCAGCACTCTGTGTGTATCTTCGGTGTAATACAGCGTCTGCCATTCCTTCTACACGGGACTCATGTCAACACACTGTGACTGCAAACTAGTCAGTGCCGGTCTGCTCCTTCCTGTCTAGTCCGATTGAGTTCAACATCTCCGCCAGCCTCCCACTTCTGGGGCCGCTGGTGACATTGAACAAGGAATCAACCAGCCATGTCCCGAATGTAGTCCCTTTTGGGACAGGCTGGTGGATTTCAAGGTTACAGGCCACGCTTGCTGCATCTGGTGATGTAACAGCACATTCCTGCCTTTGAGATGTTCGCTGGTGGTGTTTGCAAAGATGGACACAAAATGCTGGGCGTCACGGTGTAGTCAATAGACAATAGACAACAGGTGCAGGAGTAGGCCATTCGGCCCTTCGAGCCAGCACCGCCATTCAATGTGATCATGGCTGATCATCCCCAATCAGTACCCCGTTCCTGCCTTCTCCCCATATCCCCTGACTCCGCTATCTTTAAGAGCCCTATCTAGCTCTCAGTTGAAAGTATCCAGAGAACATGCCTCCACCACCCTCAGAGGCAGAGAATTCCACAGACTCACAACTCTGTGAGAAAAAGTGTTTCCTCATCTCCGTTCTAAATGGCTTACCCCGTATTCTTAAACTGCAGCCCCTGGTTCTGGGCTCCCCCAGAATTTCATGCTGGAGTTTCTCGCCTGAGTTTCTCCAGCATTTTTCGTCCGAACGAAATATCTGTGCTTCCAAGTCACAGGCTGTGCAAAGTGCGCCGAATAATGACGGATAATGTCGCGAATCGGGAGGGGGGGGAATAACAATCCCGCAGTCATCCGTCACTCACTTGTGCACGAGGTTTGACAACGACCGCGGAGAACATCAGCTCCTTCTCAGCGACTGGAAATCAGATTCCTGCCTGTGATTGATGTTTTCCAAGGAGGCTGCAAGTGTGCATTTCCAACTGATTAGTTCCGTGTGTGCCAATCTCTTGCAGTTTTACGACCCGCAGCTTCTGCTCCAGAAGTGCGCTCGCTCTACATATAAATAAACTTAACAAAGATGAATGAGTGAATCGGTGGGAGCCTCTTCCTTTATTTGCCTTCGATATTTCCTGAGGGAAAGATTTGTGTGGGATGCAATACTGGAAAAATGAGCTCTTAACTCTCTCGACGCTGGGCCCTGTCATTATTCCGCAGACGGACAAGCACATGCAACGTCGAATGGCACGGTTTGTGTAGGAAGGGACTGCAGATTCTGGTTTGTACCCAAGATAGACACAAAAACCTGGAGCAACTCAGCGGGACGGGCAGCATCTCAGGATAGACAATAGACAATCGGTGCCGGAGTGGGCCATTCGGCCCTTCGAGCCAGCACCGCCATTCAATCCTGGAGTAACTCAACTGGTCAGGCAGCATCTCTGGAGAAAAGGAATATGTGACATTTCTGGTTGAGACCCTACTTCAGACCTTTTCTCCAGAGATGCTGCCAGACCCGCTCCTGCCTGCTCCCCATATCCCCTGACTCCGCTATCTTAGAAACATAGAAACATAGAAATTAGGTGCAGGAGTAGGCCATTCGGCCCTTCGAGCCTGCACCGCCATTCAATATGATCATGGCTGATCATCCAACTCAGTATCCCGTACCTGCCTTCTCTCCATACCCCTGATCCCCTTAGCCACAAGGGCCACATCTAACTCCCTCTTAAATATAGCCAATGAACTGGCCTCAACTACCCTCTGTGGCAGAGAGTTCCAGAGATTCACCACTCTCTGTGTGAAAAAAACACTCTCTGTGTGAAAATCTTTAAGAGCACTTTCCAGCTCTCTCTTGAAAGCATCCAGAGAACCGGCCTCCATCGCCCTCTGAGGCAGAGAATTCCACAGACTCACAATTCTCTGTGAGATAAAGTGTTTCCTCGTCTCTGTTCTAAATGGCTTACCCCTTATTCTTAAACTGTGGCCCCTGGTTCTGGACTCCCCCAACATCGGGAACATGTTTTCTGCCTCTAGCATGTCCAGACTCTTAACAAACTTTAGATGCTGGTGCACCCACTGAGTTTCTTCAGCATTTTTGTGTACCTTCTTAACAATCTTATATGTTTCAATGAGATTCCCTCTCATCCTTCCAAACGCCAGAGTGTACAAGCCCAGCTGCTCCATTCTCTCAGTATGTTTCATGTTTCCTGCCTCTAGCGTGTCCAATTTGTCGTCTCCGTTCTAAATGGCTTTCTCCTTATTCTTAAGTGTACTCAGGATCGAGCCGTGGCCTCTGGCGCTGTCAGGCAGCAGCTCTACCCGCTGCGCCACCTTACGCTGCTTCGCAGTCTGTGAGAAGTGGTGACGTGTTTTCTCCTCTTGCTCCGCAGATGGACTGGTCGACTGCATGGACCCAGACTGCTGCTTGCACAACGCCTGCCAGAACCAGCCCTACTGCCGAGGCTCGCCCGACCCGCTGGACATCATCGGCCAGAGCCAGCAGCAACCGCCCCAGCAAGCCGCCAGGTCCTTCCACGACCGCATCAAGTTTCTCATTGAGCCCGACAGCAGTCACATCCTGCCGGGGGAAAACCCTTTCAACAGCAGGTCAGTCCCTCACACGCTGAGCTCAACAGGCAATAGGTGCAGGAGTAGAGGCCATTCGGCCCTTCGAGCCAGCACCGCCATTCAATATGATCATGGCTGATCATCCAACTCAGTATCCCATACCTGCCTTCTCTCCATACCCCCTGATCCCCTTAGCCACAAGGGCCACATCTAACTCCCTCTTAAATATAGCCAATGAACTGTGGCCTCAACTACCTTCTGTGGCAGAGAATTCCACAGATTCACCACTCTCCGTGTGAAAAATGTTTTCCTCATCTCGGTCCTAAAAGATTTCCCCCTTATCCTTAAACTGTGTGACCCCTTGTTCTGGACTTCCCCAACATGGGGAACAATCTTCCTGCATCTAGCCTGTCCAACCCCTTAAGAATTTTGTAAGTTTCTATAAGATCCCCCCTCAATCTTCTAAATTCTAGCGAGTACAAGCCGAGTCTACCCAGTCTTTCTTCATATGGAAGTCCTGACATCCCAGAGACATAGGGAGAGGTTGAGCAAGCTGGGACTATTCCATGGAGCGCAGGAGAATGATGGGCGAATTTATAGTGTATAAAATCTAGAGAGGAATAGATCGGGTAGATGCACAGAGCCTCTTGTCTAGAATCTATAACAAGACTTATAACAAGACAAGGTTTAAGGTGAGGGGGAGGGAAAGATTTTATAAGAATCTGAGGGGTAACTTTTTCATGCAAAGGGTGGTGGGTGTATGGAACGAGCTGTCGGAGGAGGTAGTTGAGGCTGGGACTATCCCAACGTTTAAGAAACATTTAGACAGGTACAAGGGTAGGACAGGTTTAGAGAATTGTGGACCAAACACAGGTAGGTGGGACTAGTGTAGATGGGCCATGTTGGTGGGTGTGGGCAAGTTGGGCTGAAGGGCCTGTTTCCATACTGTATCAATCCATGACTCGAGACCAAGTCAATGGGTATTTTAAAAGTGGAGATTGACAGCTTGATGAGTACGGGTGTGTCAGGGGTTATGAGGGGAAGGCAGGAGAATGGGGTTGAGAGGGAAAGGTAGATCAGCCATGATTGAATGGTGGAGTAGACTTGATGGGCCGAATGGCCTAATTCCGCTTGTAGAACTTGTGAATGTGATTGGTTTAGAAGGGAAGGCAGACACAAAAAGATGGATTAACTCAGTGGGTCAGGCAGCATCTCTGAAGAAAGGAATTTCAGTTCAAGACCCTTCTTGTTTTAGTTTGATTCAGAGATATGTGACAGAAATAGGCCCTTCAGCCCACTGAGCCCACACCGACCATCGATCTCCGTACACCAGCACTATCCTACACACTAGGGATAATTTTCAATTTTACCAGTCGATTAAGCTGCAAACCTGCACATCCTTGGAGTGCGAGAGGAAACCGGAGGACCCAAAAAAACCCTGCACGGTCACAGGGAGAACGTGCAAACTCCGTACAGACAGCACCCGTAGTCAGGATTGAACCCAGGTCTCTGGCGCTGCGAGGCAGAGACTCTACCACTGCGCCCCTGTCTTGTTAAATAATACATTGTTTACCCACAAGTAGTCCTTAACTGGACTGCAGTGAACTTAGGGGGAGTCACGGTGGCGCAGCGGTAGAGTTGCTGCCTCACAGCGCCAGAGACCCGGGTTCAATCCCGACTACCGGTGCTGTCTGTACGGAGTTTGCACGTTCTCCCCGTGACCTGCGTGGGATTTTCTCCGAAATCTTCGGTTTCCTCCCACTCTCCAAAGGCGTGTGGGTTTGTAGGTTAATTGGCTGGGTGTAAATGTAAAAGCTGTCCCTAGTGGATATAGGATAGTGTTAGTGTGCGGGGGGTCGCTGGTCGGCACGGACCCGGTGGGCCGAAGGGCCTGTTTCCACGCTGTATCTCGAAACCAATCTAAACTAAACTAATTACCTGCCTGAATGCACATCCATTTTGATGGAAATGATGTTTAATTTCCCGGATAGGTGCGGAGAGAGAGAGAGAGAGAGAGAGAGAGATAGACAGAGAGAGAGAGATATTTCTGTGTGGTCACATCGAGATGTCTTTAAATAATTGATTATGTGGAGGAAATCTCAGCGAACATTTTACGGGAAAAAAAAATGTTAGACTGCAGATTTACAAAGGCTGTTTGTCAGTATCGCAGCTGTTTAGGTTCAGCATATCAGTGAAATGAAGTTAGACTTCTACACTTTAGAGATACAGCGCGGAAACAGGCCCTTCGGCCCAACAGGTCCGTGTCGACCAGCGACCACCCCGTACACTAGCACTATCCTACACACGTTAGGGACAATTTTATAATTGGTACTGAACCCATTATCCTGCACATCTGCACGCCTTTGGGGTGCGGGAGGAAACCGGAGCACCCGGGAAAAACCCACGCAGGTCACGGGGAGAACGTGCAAACTCCGCGCAGACAGCAGGATGGAACCTGGGTCTCTGGCGCTGCGAGGCAGCAGCTCTACCCGCTGCACCACTGTGTTATCTGGGAACTGTAACTGTAGCGGCCCCTGTTGCCACCAATCTTTCCACCACCACGCACAAGAAGCAACAAGACAGACACCGTTGTCTACAGATGCCGACACGTGCGTTCAACTCTGGCTGGACAACTTCTAATCAAGTCAAGTCAAGTCAAGTCAAGTTTATTTGTCACATACACATACGAGATGTGCAGTGAAATGAAAGTGGCAATGCTTGCGGACTTTTGTGCAAAAGACAAACAACCAAACAAACTATAAACACAATCATAACACACATATACCTTTACATAATAAATAATGGAAGGAAAAACGTTCAGTAGAGTTAGTCACTGGTGAGATAGGCGTTTACAGTCCGAATGGCCTCTGGGAAGAAACTCCTTCTCAACCTCTCCGTTCTCACCGCATGGCAACGGAGGCGTTTGCCTGACCGTAGCGGCTGGAACAGTCCGTTGCAGGGGTGGAAGGGGTCTCTCATGATTTTGTTTGCTCTGGAGTTGCACCTCCTGATGCATAGTTCCTGCAGGGGGGGCAAGTGAAGTTCCCATGGTGCGTTCGGCCGAACGCACTGCTCTCTGCAGAGCCTTCTTGTCCTTGGGCAGAGCAATTCCCAAACCAGATGTTAATGTTCCTGGACAAGATGCTTTCCACCGCCGCTGCATAGAAGCACTGGAGGATCCTCGGAGACACTCTGAATTTCCTCAGTTGCCTGAGGTGGTAAAGGCGCTGCTTTGCCTAACTCATGAGTGCTGAGGCGTGTGATGCCCATGTCATATCCTCGGAGATGTGGACTCCCAGATATTTAAAACAGTTCACCCTATCCACAGGATCCCCATTTATCCTCAATGGAGTGTACGTCCTCGGATCTTGTGTGTGTGTGGACTCGATAAGAAGAAGAACACCTCACAACTGTATACAGACTATATCTTGTGACTAGAGTTGCTGCCTTACAGAACATGAGATCCTGTGTTCAGTTTCAGCACCATGTTATAGGAAAGATGATGTCAATCTGGAAAGGGTGAAAAGCAGATTCATGATGTTGCCATGTCTAGAGGGCCTGAGCTACAGGGAGAGGTTGAGCAGGCTGGGATTCTATTCCTTGGAGCGCAGGAGGATGAGGGGAGATCTTATACAGGTGTACAAAAACATGAGAGGAATAGATCGGGTAGATGCACAGAGTCTCTTGCCCAGAGTAGGGGAATTAAAAACACCAGAGGACATGGGTTCAAGGTGAAGGGAATATGAGAGGTACTGTGACCTTTTCACACAAAGGGTGGTGGGTGTATGGAACGAGCTGTATGCCAGAGGAGGTAATTGAGGCTGGGACTATCCCAGTGTTTAAGAAACATTTAAACATGGATGGGACAGGTTTGGAGGTATACGGGTCAAACGCAAGCAGGTGGGACTAGTGTGGATGGGACATGTTGGTCGGTGTGGGCAAGTTGGGCTGAAGGGCCTGTTTACCACACTGAATAATAACTCCATGACTAGCAGCCTGATCTGAATACGCTGACTCAAGTATTGTTCAAGTGCCTTGCGTGAGAAAGCCTTGGTTTCCAACTGTGGATCCTTTGTGCTCCACTTATTATCCACCAGGATCCCCTGGTTCAGACTAAATGGATAACCCTTTAGGAGCCTGTCAAGAACTCCAAATCAGGCTGATAAATGATGTTAATACAGACCCTAATTGGTTGCATAGTGGTGCACAAATTATTTAATTAGCTTTTTATGAATTTGTAATGATCTGTAAATAAAATGGGAATGGAAGCATGAAGATGTTCCCAATGTGCAGCCACCAGAATATTGTACTCTTTCTGTCAATGGCCGTCCAATTAATTAAGGCATAAGGAACTGCAGATGCTGGTTTACTAGAAGAAAAGACACAAAGTGTATAAACGCAAGCAATAGACAATAGACAATAGACAATAGGTGCAGGAGTAGGCCATTAGGCCCATCGAGCCAGCACCGCCATTCAATATGATCATGACTGATCATCCCCAATCTGTACCCCGTTCCTGCCTTCTCCCCATATCCCCTGACTCCGCTATTTTTAAGAGCCCTATCTAGCTCTCTCTTGAAAGCATCCAGAGAACCGGCCTCCACCGCCCTCTGCGGCAGAGAATTCCACAGACTCACCACTCTCTGTGAGAAAAAGTGTTTCTTCATCTCCATTCTAAATGGCTTACTCCTTATTCTTAAACTGTGTGTGGCCCCTGGTTCTGGACTCCCCCAACATCGGGAACATGTTTCCTGCCTCTAGCGTGTCCAAGCCCTTGACAATCTTATATGTTTCAATGAGATGCCCTCTCATCCTTCTAAACTCCAGAGTGTACAAGCCCAGCTGCTCCATTCTCTCAGCATATGACAGTCCCGCCATCCCGGGAATTACCCTTGTAAACCTACGCTGCACTCCCTCAATAGCAAGAATGTCCTTCCTCAAATTAGGGGAACAAAACTGCACACAATACTCCAGGTGTGGTCTCATTGTAGGAATAGATTGGGTGGACACACAGAGTTTCTTGCCCAGAGTAGGGGAATCGGGGATCAGAGGACATGTGTTTAAGGTGAAGGGGGAAAGATTTAATAGGAATCTGAAGGGTATCTTGTCCACACAGAGGGTGGTGGGTGTAAGGAACGGGCTGCCAGAGGAGGTAGTTGAGGCAGGAACTATCGAAAGACCCACACCATCCAGGCCACACACTGCCATCGGGTAGAAGGTACAGGAGCCTGAAGACTGCAACGTCCAGGTTCAGGAACAGCTTCTTCCCCACAGCCATCAGGCTATTAAACACAACAACAAATAAGCTCTGAACTACAACAGACTAATATTATTATTATTATTACACTTTATTTATTCAGTATGTGTGCACATCGTGGGGTGAAACCTGTACGATCGTGAGTAGTCGCCCAAAGAGTTGTACCTTTTTCTGGTCGCCACTGCGTTTTCGATGTGAAAATTTTCGGCGACTCTGACGGGTGCCGGCTAGTCGCCGAAAAAATCACGTAATGGGACAGGCCCATAACACGATCCTACACACCAACAGTGAAACTAAGCAAGACAGACGGTGGAAATAGTCAGACGACTTGGAGTTGGAGTAGAGAGGGGTTACTTGAAAGTCGAGAAATCAATATTCACAAACAGTTTCTCCACACAAAACTCTGGAGCAACTCAGCGGGGACAGGCAGCATCTCTGGAGAGATGGAATGGGTGACTGGTCTTCAGATTGAGTGTCGGGAGAGAGAAATGAGAGATATAGACAACGATATAGAGAGACAATAGAATCAGCAGTTTTGGGCTCCAAATTTGAGGAAGGACCTTCTTGCTATTGGGGGAGTGCAGCGTAGGTTTACAAGGTTAATTCCCGGGATGGCGGGACTGTCATATGTTGAGAGAATGGAGCGGCTGGGCTTGTACACTCTGGAGTTTAGAAGGATGAGAGGATATCTTATTGAAACATATAAGATTGTTTAGGGTTTGGACACGCTAGAGGCAGGAAACATGTTCCCGATGTTGGGGAGTCCAGAACAGGAGCCACACACAGTTTAGGAATAAGAGGTAAGCCATTTAGAACAGTTGAGGAAACTTTTTCACACAGGGAGTTGTGAGTCTGTGGATTTCTCTGCCTCAGAGGGCGGAGGAGGCCGGTTCTCTGGATACTTTCAGGAGAGAGCTAGCTGTGGCTCTTAAAGATAGCGAAGTCAGGGGATAATAGACAATAGACAATAGGTGCAGGAGTAGGCCATTCGGCCCTACGAGCCAGCACCGCCATTCAATGTGATCATGGCTGATCATCCCCAATCAGTACCCCGTTCCTGACTTCTCCCCATATCCCCTGACTCCGCTATCTTTAAGAGCCCTATCTAACTTCCTCTTGATATGGGGAGAAGGCAGGAACGGGGTACTGATTGGGGATGATCAGCCATGATCACATTGAATGGCGGTGCTGGTTCGAAGGGCCGAATGGCCTAATCCTGCACCTGTTGTCTATTGTCTATATAGTCGGTGACATGGAGACACAATAGAAGTAACATCTGCAGTTCCTTCCCACACAGTCATTAACAAACAGTTTGTTGAATAGACGTCTGATTGATGCTTTTGTTGTTTCTCTTCTCCTTTCCCCCCTCCCCCCCCCGACCCCCCACAGCCTGAGCTCCGTGATCAGAGGACAGGTCCTGACGGCGGATGGGACACCCCTGATTGGAGTTAACGTCTCGTTCCTGCACTACCCGCAGTACGGCTACACCATCACCCGTCACGACGGAATGTGAGTCTCAGCAAGTGGCGATAAAACGGTCTTGTCCATCCTGTACCAGGGTGTGTGAGAAAGAGCAGGTGCTGGTTTAAATCAAAGGCAGACGCAAAACGCTGGAGTAACTTACCCGGGTCAGGCAGCGTCTCTGGAGAGAAGGAATGGCCGACAATAGACAATAGACAATAGGTGCAGGAGTAGGCCATTCGGCCCTTCGAGCCAGCATCGCCATTCAATGTGATCATGGCTGATCATCCACAATCCGTCCCCCGTTCCTGCCTTCTCCCCATATCCCCCCTGACTCCGCTATCTTTAAGAGCCCTATCTAGCTCTCTCTTGAAAGTATCCAGAGAACCGGCCTCCACCGCCCTCTGAGGCAGAGAATTCCACAGACTCACCACTCTCTGTGAGAAAAAGTGTTTCCTCGTCTCCGTTCTAAATGGCTTACCCCTTATTTTTAAACTGTGTGGCCCCTGGTTCAGGATTCCACCAACATCATGAACATGTTTCCTGCCTCTAGCATGTGCAAGCCATTAATAATCTTATAGGTTTCAATGAGATGCCCTCTCATCCTTCGGGTCGGGTCGAGGCCCTTCTTCAGACTGATGTCATGGGAGGGGGCGGGTCAGAGATGGAATGTAGGCGGAGACAGTGGTAGTAGTGGTCAACGGGGAAGGGGGAGGGGATGGAAAGAGGGGGAAAGCAAGGGCTATCTGAAGTTAGAGAAGTCAATGTTCTTACTGCTAGGGTGTAAACTACCCAAGTGAACCCAAGAAGAAGAGTCTCGACCTGAAACGTCGCCTATTTCCTTCGCTCCATGGATGCTGCCTCACCCGCTGAGTTTTGCGGACATTTTTGTCTACAAGCGAAATATGAGGCGCTGTTCCTCCAATTTGCGCTAGGCCTCACTCTGACAGTGGAGGAGGCCCAGGACAGAAAGGTCAGTGCGGGAATGCGAGGGGGGAGTTGAAGTGTTGAGCCACCGGTAGATCAGGGAGGTTAAGACGGAATGTGCGGAGGTGTTCAGCAAAACGATGGCCGAGCCTGCGCTTGGTCCCGCCGATGTACGTGGATGGTGTCAGGTTCCATACACCATGGTCATCCATGGATCACTCTGGTAAACCTCCTATGTAGCCTTAATCCAAGGGTCATTCTGGTAAAACCGTCTCTCAGTCCATAATCCAGGCACCGTTCTCCGAAGTCCTCTCTCCACTCCATGTCCAAGGACCACACTCCAAACCCTCTCCACACCTCTAATCCAGGCACCATTCTAGTAAACCTTCTCTCTACACCATTAATACCCGGATCATTCCGGTAAAGCTCTCCTACACTTCTAATCCAAGGATCATTCTGGTAAACCCTCTTTAAATCCAGTGGTGCAGCGGTAGAGTTGCGGCCTTACAGCAAAATGCAGCGACCCGAGACCCGTGTTCGATCCCGACTACGGGTGCTGTCATAGAAACATAGAAACATAGAAATTAGGTGCAGGAGTAGGCCATTCGGCCCTTCGAGCCTGCACCGCCATTCAATATGATCATGGCTGATCATCCAACTCAGTATCCCGTACCTGCCTTCTCTCCATACCCCCTGATCCCCTTAGCCACAAGGGCCACATCTAACTCCCTCTTAAATATAGCCAATGAACTGGCCTCGACTACCCTCTGCGGCAGAGAGTTCCAGAGATTCACCACTCTGTGTGAAAATAGTTCTTCTCATCTCGGTTTTAAAGGATTTCCCCCTTATCCTTAAACTGTGACCCCTTGTCCTGGACTTCCCCAACATCGGGAGCAATCTTCATGCATCTAGCCTGTCCAACCCCTTAAGAATTTTGTAAGTTTCTATAAGATCCCTTCTCAATCTCCTAAATTCTAGAGAGTAGAAACCAAGTCTATCCAGTCTTTCTTCATAAGACAGTCCTGACATCCCAGGAATCAGTCTGGCGAACCTTCTCTGCACTCCCTGTATGTCTATACGGAGTTTGTACGTTCTCCCCGTGATCTGCATGGGTTTTCTCCGAGATCTTCGATTTCCTCCCACACCCCATAGACGTACAGGTTTGTAAGTTGATTGGCTTGATAAAAGAAATGTAACTGTCCAAGTTGGCGATTTGCAGAGTACTGCCCTGCCGACTACACCATTCAGAAGGTTCAGAAAGTAAATCCATAATCCAGGCACCAACCCTCTCTAACACCTTCTAATCCAAGAATCATTAGGTCATAAGGTATTGATAGTAGAAGAAATAGGCCATTCGTCCCATCAAGTACTCCGCCATTCAATCATTGCTGATCTATCTCTCCCTCCGAACCCCATTCCCCTGCCTTCTCCCCATAACCCCATAACGTTCTAGTCAAAATCTCCGCCTTACAATCGAGCTGTCCACAGTGTATAGATACAGGATGCTGTATGTGTGGTTGTTAGATGTATTCGTCTCTCTGCTGTACCTGTGTTTGCCAGGTGTAGTCGTCTCTCTGCTGTACCTGTGTTTGCCAGGTGTAGTCACTGTAGCAGAGAGTTCCAGAGATAGCACCCGTAGTCCTGGGATGTCAGGACTTTCATATGAAGAAAGACTGGATAGACTCGGCTTGTACTCGCTAGAATTTAGAAGATTGAAAGGGGATCTTATAGAAACTTACAAAATTCTTAAGGGGTTGGACAGGCTAGATGCAGGAAGATTGTTCCCGATGTTGGGGAAGTCCAGAACAAGGGGTCATAAGGGGTTTAAGGATAAAGAGAAAATCCTTAAGGACCGAGATGAGGAGAACTTTTTTCACACAGAGAGTGGTGAATCTCTGGAACTCTCTGCCACAGAGGGTAGTTGAGGCCAGTTCATTGGCTATATTTAAGAGGGAGTTAGATGTGGCCCTTGTGGCTAAAGGGATCAGGGGGTATGGAGTGAAGGCAGGTACAGGATACTGAGTTGGATGATCAGCCATGATCATATTGAATGGCGGTGCAGGCTCGAAGGACCGAATGGCCTACTCCTGCACCTAATTTATATGTTTCTATGTTTCCAAGTCACCTGCCTGCTGTACCTGTGTTTGCCAGGTGTAGTCACCTGTCTGGTGTACCTGTGTTTGCCAGGTGTAGTCACCTGTCTGGTGTACCTGTGTTTGCCTGGTGTAGTCACCTGCCTGCTATACCTGTGTTTGCCAGGTTTGACCTGCTGGCTAATGGTGGAGCCTCGCTCACGCTGTGTTTTGAGCGGCTGCCCTTCATCACCCGCCACCACACGGTGTGGATCCCGTGGAACGTCTTCTACGTGATGGACACCATGATCATGAAGAAGGAGGAGAACGAGATTCCCAGCTGCGACCTGAGTGGCTTTGTGCGGCCCAACCCCAACATCCTGGCCTCCCCTCTCTCCACCTTCTTCCGAACCTCTTCCTCCGAGAGTCCCATCATTCCGGAGACACAGGTAAGGCCTTGCCGCCTCGCCCCGCTTGCAGCAGGTATTGTAAAACAATGACAAGACGCCCCGAGAACGGACACGGCGCACAACGCCAGAGACGCGGGTTCCACCCTGAATACGGGTGCTATCTGTGTGGAGTTTGCACGTTCTCCCTGTGACCGAGTGGGTTTTCTCCAGGTGCTCCGGTTTCCTCCCACACTCCAAAGACGTTGTAGGCTATTGGTTCAGTAAAATTGTAAATTGTCCCTAGTTTAATGTGTAAATAGTGGGATAGTGGGGAACTGGGAGAAACTACATTCCAATCAGTGCCCTACCCCAAATACCCCATTTACTGGTGCCCTCCCCTAATACCCAGTTGTACAGAGCCAATAGTGAGACCACACCTGGAGTATTGTGTGCAGTTTTGGTCCCCTAATTTGAGGAAGGACATTCTTGCTATTGAGGGAGTGCAGCGTAGGTTTACAAGGTTAATTCCCGGGATGGCGGGACTGTCATATGCTGAGAGAATGGAGCGGCTGGGCTTGTACACTCTGGAGTTTAGAAGGATGAGAGGGCATCTCATTGAAACATATAAGATTGGTAAGGGTTTGGACACGCTGGAGGCAGGAAACATGTTCCCGATGTTGGGGGAGTCCAGAACCAGGGGCCGCAGTTTGAGAATAAGAAGTAAACCATTTAGAATGGAGATGAGGAAACACTTTTTCTCACGGAGAGTGGCGAGTCTGTGGAATTCTCTGCCTCAGAGGGCGGTGGAGGCAGGTTCTCTGGAGTCTGGGGATATGGGGAGAAGGCAGGAACGTGGTACTGATTGGGGATGATCAGCCATGATCACATTGAATAGCGGTGCTGACTCGAAGGGCCGAATGGCCTACTCCTGCACCTATTGTCTATTGTCTATTTACAGGTGCCCTCCCCTAATACCCATTTACAGGTGCCCTCTCCTAATTCCCCCACACTAGGGACAACTTTTACATTTACAACAAGCCAATTAACCTACAAACCTGCACGTCTTTGGAGTGTGGGAGGAAACCGAAGATCTGGGCGGAAACCCACGCAGGTCACGGGGAGAACGTGCAAACTCCGTACAGTCAGTACCCGTAGTCGGGATGGAACCCGGCGCTGTGAGGCAGCAACTCTACCGCTGCGCCACCGTGCCACCCGAAACGTGATGAATCCTTTAATCGCCCACAATCTTGAAAAATGTGTAGCTAGTACATACTAACCAAACCTCGAGACAGGGGCTTGTGAAGAGAGTAATTCATTAATTTGTAAAAATTAAAAAAAACATAGATCTTATATATCTTGAAGCAAGAGCCATTCCATACATTACAAGAATGTGCAGGAAGGAACTGCAGATGCTGGTTTAAGGTTTTGACTTTTAGCTATAGTTAAGAGAGAAGAAGAGAGAAAAACCAAGAGAGAAAAAGTGGAATGTGCAAGGATAGAACCCCTATACTACCAGTGGTTGAGCCCAGAGTGAGGAAGTAAAAGCAATAAGGACGATGAAGAAAAATAAATAGACAAAAACAGGAAGAAAAAAAAAAAAGAAAGAAAATTATATGTAAAATCATGAGAGGAATAGATCGGGTAGATGCACAGTCTCTTGCCCAGAGTAGGGGAATCGAGAACCAGAGGACACAGCTTTAAGGTGAAGGGGGAAAAGATTTAATAGGAATCTGAGGGGTAACCTTTTAAAATGCAATAGTGTGGCCTGGCTTTACATGGTCACTCACTTTACAGGAGGATGAGGGAGGATCTTATAGAGGTGTATAAAATCATGAGCGGATTAGATCGGGTAAACGCACGGAGTCTCTTGTCCAGAGTAGACAATAGACAATAGACAATAGGAGCAGGAGTAGGCCATTCAGCCCTTCGAGACAGCACCGCCATTCAATGTGATCATGGCTGATCATCCCCAATCAGTACCCCGTTCCTGCCTTCTCCCCATATCCCCTGACTCCTCTATTTTAAAGAGCCCTATCTAGCTCTCTCTTGAAAGCATCCAGGGGAATCGAGAACCAGAGGACATAGGTTTATGGTGATAGGGGTAAAGATTTAATAGAAATCTGAAGGGTAACATTTTCACACAAAATGTGGTGGGTGCATGGGACGAACTGCCGGAGGAGGTAGTTGAGGCTGGGACTATCCTGTGTAAGAAACAGTTAGACAGGTACATGGACAGGACAGGTTTAAAGGGATATGGGCCAAACGCGGGCAGGTGGGACTAGTGTAAATGGAGCATGTTGGTCATAGTCATATAGCCCATCTTGCCCAACATGTCTTTTCCTCTCATTATTTTATACATCTCTATAAGATCACCCCTCTCATCCTCCTGCACTACAAGGAATAGAGTCCCAGCCTGCTCAACCTCTCCCTGCAGCTCACTGGCATGTTGGGCAGTGTGGGACAGGTTGGGCCGAAGGGCCTGTTTCCACGCTGTATCACTCTATGACTGTTATCCCTGCTCTCACCACTTTGCAAGCGGTGACCCAGTGGAACAGTAGATAATCTGGCCAAATCCGTCTGCTCCGTAATGCTTCACATTCATCTTCCACCGAGAAGAATCATCGCCTTACTTTGCCGTTATAACATATTTTGATTACTAGGCATACAATCACACAACTGGGGTCTGTAATGCTGTAAACTTGGTGGCCCTGTGTCGAGCCATCGAATCATATTTCCCATTCCATCTTCGTGGCCCCATCTGCACCGTCTAATGATGTGTAGTTAATGCCCGCCCAGGAGAAATCAACTGAATGATTATTTTTTCACTTAAATGTATCCCTTGCGGTTATTGGTATTGTCACTGTCTTCGCTCCAGTTGTAAATGAAGTCTTGTAGGAGCAAGTGGAAGAGCTGGTGTTCAAAGTAATTGTGTGCAGTTTTGGTCCCCTAATATGAGGCAGGACATTCTTGCTATTGAGGGAGTGCAGCGCAGGTTCACAAGGTTAATTCCCGGGATGGCGGGACTGTTATATGCTGAGAGAATGGAGCAGCTGGGCTTGTACACTCTAGAGTTTAGAAGGATGAGAGGCGATCTTATTGAAACATATCAGATTATTAAGGGTTTGGACACGCTAGAGGCAGGAAACATGTTCCCGATGTTGGGGGAGTCCAGAACCAGGGGCCACAGTTTAAGAATAAGGAGTAAGCCATTTAGCAATGGAGACGATGAAACACTTTTTCACACAGAGAGTAATGAGTCTGTGGAATTCTCTGCCTCAGAGGGCGGTGGAGGCCGGTTCTCCGGATACTTTCAAGAGAGAGCTAGATAGGGCTCTTAAAGATAGTGGTCAGGGGATATGGGGAGAAGGCAGGAACGGGGTACTGATTGGGGATGATCAGCCATGATCACATTGAATGGCGGTGCTGGCTCGAAGGGCCGAATGGCCTACTCCTGCACCTATTGTCTATTGTTTACAAAGCTGATCTCCTGAGCATGGCTTTAGAACAGCTTGTATATTCTCCACTGACAGGATTACACAGAAATCTGATTAATAGTAAAACGAGGTATTGATTACAGAATGGAGGTTGCAGAAAGACTTAATTAGGTAACAAACTAGATCTTGATTACAGAATACAATGATCCACGTCTGTTATCAGGCAACTGAACCATCCCACCAACAACCAGAGAGCAGTCCTGAGCTACTATCTACTTCATTGGAGACCCTCAGACTATCGATAAACAGACTTTACTGAACTTAAGGGCCAGTCCCACCAGCATGCGACTCCATGCGGCAAGCGCAACCTAAAGGGCCGGTCCCACCAGCATGCACCTGCATGCGGCAAGCGCGACCTAACGTGGTCGCTTGAGCCATACGGCCTCGCGGGGCCGATCCCACTTCGATCGCCGGAGCCGTATGGAGTTGTGGGGAGCTGGTCCCGACATCGCGCGGGGCTCCGATAAACTAACCACGTTCAAAAATTCAGCGCGGCAGCGGCCTGCCGGCCCGCAGCCGCCTGAACGCCGTGCACAGTGTCTCGACGCCGTACATCACGCACGAACTTCCCGTGGACTTCGCTCGAACTTCATGTCACTCATTCGACCTCCGCGCGGCCCCCGCTTCTGGTTTGGTCGCGCTTGCCGCATGGAGTCGCATGCTCGTGGGACAAGCCCTTTAATATTGCACCAAATGTTATTCCCTTATCATGTATCTGTCCACTGTAAACGGCTCGATTGTAATCATGTATTGTCTTTCCGCTGACTGGTTAGCACGCAACAGAAGCTTTTCACTGTACCTCAGTACACGTGACAATAAACTGAACTGAACAATCTGACTTAGTTGACAGTAGATCCAATTTGCTGTAACAATGATGCATTACAACTTGCACAATGGACAATAGGAGCAGGAGTAGGCCATTCAGCCCTTCGAGCCAGCACCGCCATTCAATGTGATCATGGCTGATCAACCCCAATCAGTACCCCGTTCCTGCCTTCTCCCCATATCCCCCGACTCCGCTATCTTTAAGAGCCCTATCTAGCTCTCTCTTGAAAGTGTCCAGAGAACCGGCCTCCACCGCCCTCTGAGGCAGAGAATTCCACAGACTCACAACTCTCTGTGAGAAAAAGTGTTTCCTCGTCTCTGTTCTAAATGGCTTACTCCTTATTTTTGAACTGTGTGTGGCCCCTGGTTCAGGACTCCCCCAACATCGGGAAGTTCCTGAAACGTGGGTGTCTCTACGTTTAGGCTTTGTCTGCGGTTCCCTGTTGGACAATCCACATCCGTATTCACTAGTTATTAGCGGAGTTTAGAGTTTAGTTTATTGTCACGTGTACCGAGGTACAGTGAAAAGCTTCTGTTGCGTGCTAACCAGTCAGCGGAAAGACAATACATGATTACAATCGAGCCGTCCACAGTGTACAGATGCATGATAAAGGGAATAACGTTTAGTGCAAGGTAAAGCCATCCGTACCACACACATAGTTATATTAAAATAATGTTGCTGTAAGAGTAGAGATTTAGTAGTGTGGGGCGATTGTAATATGTGATCATAGATCTGCCTCGGTGTCCAGCACGCATATAGTTGCCTGGATTGGACGCCATCTTGGAAGGGTATATGAGAGTCTGGTTAACAGATACAGCGCAGAAACAGGCCCTTCGGCCCACGGAGTCCGCACCGACCAGCGATCCTTGTACACAAGTTCGATCTGACACACAATGTTTTTTTTTTTTTTTTTTTTTTAATTTTTTTTTTATTAGAAGTACGGTAAATTACAATACTACACAACACATATATCTTAATACATTTTTTGTACCGCTTCATTTTGTTTTTTGAGCTTTAAGAAAAAGATAGAAGTAAGGAAAGTAAAGAAAGTGCGCAAGAGTCGTGAAGTGCAAGAGTGTTGGGAAAAGAAAGCCCCTTAGAAAAGAAGTCAGAAAAGGAAGTAAAGTGAGAAAATAGACCCTAGAAAAGAAAGAAAGAGAAAATAGGAACAATCGCTCTATTATAACATTAAACTCCGCAGAAAGGGGACTAACAACAAAAACAGACTTGGTTGGTAGTCCCCTTTCTGCGGAGTTTAATGTTAAAATAACAGGAACTACATAAAAACACAGACAAAAAATTATAAAAACGCGGACAGGCTGCAGAGGCCGCTGCTGTCCAGAATACACAATCGCTCTATTATAACATTAAACTCCGCAGAAAGGGGACTACCAACCAAGTCTGTTTTTGTTGTTTTACCTCCTGTTACCAGGTCCGTTACCCGTTGTTTTACCTCCCGTTACCAGATCTGACACACAATGTTCACTCTCTCTCTCTCTCTCTCCCTTCCCTCTGAACTTCTCCCTCCCTCTGGTGTTCAACCCTCAGGTGCTTCATGAAGAGACGGACATTCCTGGCACGGATGTCAAGCTGATGTACCTGAGTTCGCGGGCGGCCGGCTACAAGCCGGTGCTGAAGATCACCATGACCCAGAGCACCATGCCGTTCAACTTGATGAAGGTCCACCTCATGGTGGCCGTGGTGGGACGGCTCTTCCAGAAGTGGTTCCCCGCGTCGCCCAACCTCGCCTACACCTTCATATGGGACAAGACCGATGCCTACAACCAAAAGGTCTATGGTCTGTCTGAGGCTGTCGGTAAGAATGCATCCTCACCTGGAAAAGACACAAAGTGATTAGTACGGGTGTCAGGGGTTACGGGGAGAAGGCAGGAGAATGGGGACGAGAGGGAAGGAATAGATAGATATAGATAGATAGATATGCCATTTATTGTCACTATACATGTACAGTGAAACTGAAAGCTGCTCGTACTCAGTGCGTACATACAATTTAGCACAAAAAACAAGAAACAGAAAAAACAAAAAACAGAAGGGAGATGGGGGGGGGGTTGGAATAGGTGCACAATTTCTGCGGCGCTACATACATATATACATATATACAGATGGAAGTCCGTGTTGGGCGGTGTAGTCAGTGCATGTGTGAATTTGAATTTATAGTAGTTATAATTCTCGGAAAGCAACTATTCCTGAGTCAGATCAGCCATGATTGAATGTCGGAGTAGACTCGATGAGCCGAATGGCCTCCTTCTGCTGATATAACTTATGAACTTATGAACTAGCTTGGTCATTGACAATAGGTGCAGGAGTAGGCCATTCGTCCCTTCGAGCCAGCTCCGCCATTCAATGGCTGATCATCCCCAATCAGTACCCCGTTCCTGCCTTCTCCCCATATCCACTGACTCCGTATCTTTAAGAGCCCCAATCTAACTCTCTCTTGAAAGCATCCAGACAACCGGCCTCCACCGCCCTTTTCCGCGCCTGTATCTCTAAACTAAACTAAACAGGCCCTTCGGCCCACCGAGTCCAGGCTGACCAGCGAACCCCACACATTAACACTATCCTACACACACTGGGGACAATTTTACATTGATACCAAGCCACTTAACCAACAAACCTGTACGTCTTTGGAGTGTGGGAGGAAACAGAGCAACTGGAGAAATTCCACGCAGGTCACGGGTAGAACGTGCAAACTCCGTACAGACAGCACCCGTGGTCTGGATCGAACCCGGGGTCCCTGGTGCTGTGAGGCAGCAACTCTACCGCTGCACCACCGTGCCGCCCTAGCCTGTTGCCGCCGCTCTGTATTCTCTAAGCTAGCTCTAAACCAAAGATCGGCTCTGCTTAAAATGTTCCATGAAGTCTGAGCTGGATATTATTAACATGGTCCCCAGATCCCAGCAGTAATACCTGACGCTCAGTAAAAAGGTTGATGTTGTCACTGGTGTTAATGAATGGCACGAGCTACAAGGAATCAGTCTCCACAAGATCTCTAAGGAGCTTTGTTTTCAAACAGAGACTTTTTAAATTAAGTGATTTTCAAACCACAGAATGCTGAAATGCCTGGAGATTTAAAAATGCAATAATGTGGCCTGGCTTTACATGGTCACTCACTTTACAGGAGGATGAGGGAGGATCTTATAGAGGTGTATAAAATCATGAGTGGATTAGATCGGGTAAACGCACGGAGTCTCTTGTCCACAGTAGACAATAGACAATAGACAATAGGTGCAGGAGTAGGCCATTCGGCCCTTCGAGCCAGCACCGCCATTTAATGTGATCATGGCTGATCATCCCCAATCAGTACCCCGTTCCTGCCTTCTCCCCATATCCCCTGACTCCTCTATTTTTAAGAGCCCTATCTAGCTCTCTCTTGAAAGCATTCAGGGGAATCGAGAACCAGAGGACATAGGTTTATGGTGATAGGGGTAAAGATTTAATAGGAATCTGAAGGGTAACATTTTTACACAAAGTGTGGTGGGTGTATGGAACGAGCTGCCGGAGGAGGTAGTTAAGGCTGCGACTATCCCAATGTTTTAAGAAACAGTTAGACAGGTACATGGATAGGACAGGTTTAGAGGGATATGGACCAAACGCAGGCACAATTAACATGATGACACCAACCAACATGCCCCATCTACACGTCCCACCAGCCTGCGTTTGGCCCATAAACGGCCTGTCCCACGAGCATGCGACTGCATGCGGCTAGCGCGACCTAACGTGGTCACTTGAGCCGTACAGCCCCGCGGGGCCGGTCCCACTTCGATCGCCGGAGCCGTATGGAGTTGTGCGGAGCTGGTCCCGACATCGCACGGGGCTCCGAAAAACTGTCCGTGTTCAAAAATTCTACGCGGCAACGGCCTGCCGGCTCGCAGCTGCCTGGACGCCGTATGCACCGCCTCGACGGGCGTGCGCAGCGTCTCGACGCCGTACGCAGTGTCTTGACGGCGTACGTCATGCATGAACTTCCCGCGGACTTCGCTCGAACTACACGTCACTCACTCGACCTCCGCTCGGCCCCCGCTTCCGGTTTGGTTGCGCTTGTCGCATGCTCGTGGGACAGGCCCTTAACCCTCTAAACCTGTCAATGGACAATAGGTGCAGGTGTAGGCCAATCGGCCCTTCGAGTTAGTACCGACATTCAAAGTGAGCTTCTTCTTATTCTTGCCTTTGATATGCACAGCCTAAAGTTGCAGGACAACTTGTTCTATGTGATCTTATTTGATTGTGCACCCCGGGTTGATTGCATTCGTCGAAATAGGGCGCACCACGTGAAGGTTGCAATCTCCCACCCCAATTCAAAGTGTCCAGAGAACCGGCCTCCACCACCATCTGAGGCAGAGAATTCCACACTCACAACTCCCTGTGTGAAAAAGTGTTTCCTCATCTACTTTCTAAATGGCTTACCCCTTATTCTTAACAGCAACCGTAGTCTTAGAAATATGGAAACATAGAAAACAGGTGCAGGAGGAGGCCATTCGGCCCTTCGAGCCAGCACCACCATTCATTGTGATCATGGCTGCTCGTCCCCAATCAATAACCCATGCCTGCCTTCTCCCCACATCCCTTGATTCCACTAGCCCTTAGAGCTCTATCTAATTCTCTCTTAAATCCATCCAGTGACTTGGCCTCCACTGCCCTCTGTGGCAGGGAATTCCACAAATTCACAACTCTCTGGGTGAAAAAGTTTTTTCTCACCTCAGTCTTAAATGACCTCCCCTTTATTCTAAGACAGTGGCCCCTGGTTCTGGACTCGCCCAACATTGGGAACATTTTTCAGATTCAGATTCAGATTCAGATTCAATTTTAATTGTCATTGTCAGTGTACAGTACAGAGACAACGAAATGCATTTAGCATCTCCATTGAAGAGCGACATAGCAAACGATTTGAATAAATAATAATAAGTGTCCGGGGGGGGGGGGGTGGTGATTGGCAGTCACCGAGGTACGTTGTTGAGTAGAGTGACAGCCGCCGGAAAGAAGCTGTTCCTCGACCTGCTGGTTCGGCAACGGAGAGACCTGTAGCGCCTCCCGGATGGTAGGAGGGTAAACAGTCCATGGTTGGGGTGAGAGCAGTCCTTGGCGATGCTGAGCGCCCTCCGCAGACAACGCTTGCTTTGGACAGACTCAATGGAGGGGAGCGAGGAACCGGTGATGCGTTGGGCAATTTTCACCACCCTCTGCAATGCCTTCCGGTCGGAGACAGAGCAGTTGCCATACCATACTGTGATGCAGTTGGTAAGGATGCTCTCGATGGTGCAGCGGTAGAAGTTCACCAGGATCTGAGGAGACAGATGGACCTTCTTCAGTCTCCTCAGGAAGAAGAGACGCTGATGAGCCTTCTTGATCAGAGTAGAGGTATTGTGGGTCCAAGAGAGGTCATCGGAGATGTTGACTCCCAGGAACCTGAAGCTAGAAACACGTTCCACCTCCGTCCCGTTAATGTGGATGGGGGTGTGCGTGCCGCCTCTGGACTTCCTGAAGTCTACAATGAGCTCCTTGGTCTTCTTGGAGTTAAGGGCCAGGTTGTTGTCAGCACACCATGCTGCTAAGTGCTGGACCTCCTCCCTGTAGGCCAGCTCATCGTTCCAGCATCTAGTTTTATATGTTTCTATAAGATCCCCCCCTCATCCCCCTAGTCCTATCCATGTATCTGTCCAAATGATTTTTTTTAACATTGTGATGGTGCCTCCTCTGGCAGCTCCTGAAAGGGTTTACTGTTTGAGTTTAATCCTGATGGACTTTGCTTGAATGTGAAGGGAGATGTTTGCCACATGCTCACGCTCTCTCTCTCTCTCTCTCTCTCTCCTCCCAGTGTCTGTGGGCTATGAGTATGAGTCATGCCTGGATCTCATCCTGTGGGAGAAAAGGACAGCGATTCTTCAGGGCTATGAGTTGGACCCTGCCAACATGGGAGGATGGTCGCTCAACAAACACCACGTCTTAGACGTTCAAAACGGTAAGTTGTCCGCCTGCAGCCTCAAACAAAAACAATGGTGCGATGGCACTTTACTGTGGTTCCGTCCTGACTACGGGTGCTGTCTGTGCGGAGTTTGCACGTTCTCCCCGTGCCAACGTTCTCACTCCCAAATGAGAGACACAGGATCAAAATACGGGACAATAGACAATAGACAACAGGTGCAGGAGTAGGCCATTCGGCCCTTCGAGCCAGCACCGCCATTCAACGTGATCATGGCTGATCATTCACAATCAGTACCCCGTTCCTGCCTTCTCCCCATATCCCCTGACTCCGCTGTCTTTAAGAGCTCTGTCTAGCTCTCTCTTGCAAGTATCCAGAGAAACGGCCTCCACCAGTCAGAGAATTCCACAGACTCACAACTCTCTGTGAGAAAAAGTGTTTCCTCGTCTCTGTTCTAAATGGCTTACCCCTTATTCTCAAACTGTGTGGCCCCTGGTTCTGGTCTCCCACAACATCGGGAACATGTTTCCTGCCTCTAGCGTGTCCAAACCTTTAATGATCTTATATGTTTCAAATTACCGACGGCAACTCGTTGGCCGACTCGGCCGTGACTGGGTGAATGATGAGTTGGCCCCGGGTGCTGGACTGCACACAAAGCCCAGCCGGCGGGCCAGCTGAGGAGTTTTGGCCCGGGGGCCGCTAGGCGTCGCGCTCAAAGTCCGGCGGCCCCGTCCAACTCATGAACCGATGTCCGGTGGTGTCGGCGCTACGTGAAAGTCAGGGGCCACGGACAGCTGGTCAGGCTGGTCAGGCTGCGGGTCAGGGGCCACAGGTGAGGCGCTGCTGCTGCTGCTGCTGCTGCTGCACCCCACGGGCTACACTACATCGGGGCGGGTGAGGGGGGCCGGACGCAGTGCTCCGACCCGACAGTCCCCTCGACCCGAGCAGTAGCGGTCAAATACGGAACAAGGGAGGTATACGGGATTGCCCAATACACAGGATGTCCCAGCTAATACGGGACAGTTTTCAACCCTAAACCTGACTACGGGTATTTTCAACCTCGTGACCGTGTGGGTTTTCTCCTGGTGCTCTGGTTTCCACCCACACTCCAAAAATGTGCAGGTTTGTACATTAATTGGCTTCTGTAAATTGCCCTGAGTGTGTCGGATAGAACTAGTGTACGGGGATCGCTGGTCAGGGCAGATTCTCTGGGCCGAAGGGCCTGTTTCTGTGATGTGTCTCTAAATTTTTTATTGTATTTTTTTTTTTTAATATAAATGTTAGTATTAACTTGGCTATCATGGCCTGTTTTCCTGGCGGCAGCACTAAGTGGGGTTTGCAGGAGTCAGCCTGGCCTGGCGATGTGTTGATGTCCTCCACCCTCGAGTTAGCGTTGGGGCAGTGAGCAGTCAGACTGAATCACTGGGCGAAAAAGACACAGAGTGCTGGAGTAACTCAGCGGGTCAGGCAGCATCTGTGGAGAACATGGATAGGTGACGTTTCACAGAGTGCTGGAGTAACTCAGCGGGTCAGGCAGCATCTGTGGAGAACATGGATAGGTGATGTTTCGGGTCAGGACCTGTGGAGAACATGGATAGGCGACGTTTCGGGTCAGGACCCTTCACAGATTGGACATGGATAGATGACATTTTGCATTGAAACCCTTCTTTAAACAATTCAGATTAAGACCCCTTTAGAGATACAGCGCAGAAACACGGCCACCCCACCGAGTCCGCGCCGACCAGCGATCACCCCGTGTACTGCCACTTTCCTACACACTAGAGATAATTTACAATTTTTTACTAAAGCCAATTAACCTACAAACATGTACGTCTTTGGAGTGTGGGAGGAAACCGGAGCACCCAGAGAAAACCCACGCAGGTCACGGGGAGAACGTGCACACTCCGTACAGACAGCACCCGTAGTCAGGATCAAACCTGGGTCTGGCACTGTAAGGAAGCAACTCTATTGCCCCTCTTCAGAGTCACTGAGTTACTCCAGCACTTTGTGTCTTTTTCTGTAAACCAGCATCTGCAGTTCTTTGTGTCTCCGTGATTCATTGGGTAATTACCCATCCATCTAGTCTGGTGATCAGATGATTGTGTGTGAGTGTTTTTACACACTTGAACTTGATATGAAATAAAGAATAAAACTGGACCAAATGACTGTGCTATATTGAATTCTACAGCTTCAGGTAACTTGATTTCCGTTGATGTTTAGTGTTAGGTTTATTATTAATGTGATGTGTACCAACGTGCAGTGAGATGCCTTGTACTGATGCTATTCAATCTAATCAGATACACAGTATGTATGTCATGTAAGAGTAAGCATGTCAAACTCAAGTAGAATAGGCAGAGCAATGGGGAAGATGCAAAGTGCAGACTCTGTTCCACCCCTGTCATTCCTTCTTCTACCCCCGCTCCCGTCCGGCAGAAGATACACCAGCTTCAGCACTGCACGCTGCCTCGGGAAAGCAGCCGACATCATCAGCGACTTGTCCCTGTCTCACCCCGGTCATTCCTTCTTCTCCCCGCTCCCGTCCGGCAGAATGTGCAGAAGCTTGAAAGCGCGCACCACCAGACACAGGAACAGCTTCTTCCCCTCTGTTATCAGGCTTCTGAACGGCCCTTCCATAAGCTAGGGTACTGTCCGATTCACCTCTACCCCATCGCGGACATTGGACTTTGTCTGTGGAACTGATGCGTCACAATGCTGAGAACTATATTCTGCACTCTGTATCTTCCCCATTTGCTCCACCTATTTGAGTTTGGCTTGATTTGTATTTATGTGTAATGTCATCTCATACTTAATTGTATTTCTGTATAGTATCATCTGAAATGATTGGATAGCATGCAAAACAAAACTTTTCCCTGTACACCACCTCCAGATTCAGGGACAGTTTCTTCCCAGCTGTTATCAGGCAACTGAACCATCCTACCACAACCAGAGAGCGGTGCTGACCAACTATCTACCTCATTGGAGACCCTTGGACAATCCTTGATCGGACTTTACTGGCTTTACCTTGCAGTAAACGTTATTCCCTTATCATGTTATCAGGCAACTCTCTAGAATTTAGAAGATTGAGAGGGGATCTTATAGAAACTTACAAAATTCTTACGGGGTTGGACAGGCTAGATGCAGGAAGATTGTTCCCGATGTTGGGGAAGTCCAGGACAAGGGGTCACAGCTTAAGGATAAGGGGGAAATCCTTTAAAACCGAGATGAGAAGAACTTTTTTCGCACAGAGAGTGGTGAATCTCTTGAACTCTCTGCCACAGAGGGTAGTTGAGGCCAGTTCATTGGCTATATTTAAGAGGAAGTTAGATGTGGTTAAGGGGATCAGGGGGTATGGAGAGAAGGCAGGTACGGGATACTGAGTTGGATGATCAGCCATGATCATATTGAATGGCGGTGCAGGCTCGAAGGGCCGAATGGCCTACTCCTGCACCTAATTTCTATGTTTCTATGTATCTGTACACTGTGGACGGCTCGATTGTCTTTCCGCTGACTGGTTAGCACGCAACCAAAGCTTTTCACTGTAACTGAAGCTAAAACATGACCAGACATTATCTAAAAATTTGTGTTCACCCAGTTGACCCTTGATCAAGTCGCAACCCCAGGCTCATGCAGCATTCTTGATGTGCTCCCCTGTTTACAGTTTACCGATCAAGCTGCAGGTGACTGTCAAGTAATTTTCCGCATTTGGAGACTGATGCAGCCCTGACATTTCAGCAGTGATTTTATCCGCATTTTCTCTCCCTGATTGCTGTAGGCAGCGCCTGTCTTAATCAATTGTTTTGATCGGTGTGGTCTAATGTGAAATTTAAATCTTGCTTCATGATTTATGGTGATGATTTTTGCCGTCAAGAGGCGAGGGCTGATTCAGTGTGACAATGACAAAGTTGGTCGTGTCTTCTCCTCCCTTCCTCCCCTCTCTGCTCCCTTCCTCCCCTCCCTCCTCCCTTCCTCCTCCTCCTCTCCTCCCTTCCTCCCCTCTCTCCTCCCTTCCTCCCCTCCCTCCTCCCTTCCTCCCCTCTCTCCTCTCTTCCTCCCCTCCCTCCTCCCTTCCCTCCCTCCTCCCTCCTCCCCTCCCCTCCCTCCCGCTCCCTCCCTTCCCCCTTCCTCCCCTCCCCTCCTCCCTCCCTCCCTTCCTCCCCCCCCCCTCTCCTTCTCCCCCTCTTTCTTCCCCCTCCCCCCCCCCCCCTCCCCCTCCCCCTCCCTCCTCCCCCTCCCTCCTCCCCTCCCTCCCCCTCCCTCCTCCCTCCTCTCCTCCCTTCCTCCCCCCTCCTCCTCCCTTCCTCCCCTCCCTCCCCTCCCTCCTCCCTTCCTCCCCCCTCTCCCTCCCTTCCTCCCCTCTCTCCTCCCTTCCTCCCCCCTCTCCTCCCTTCCTTCTCCCCTCTCTCCTCCCTTCTTCTCCCCTCCCTCCTCCCTCCTCCTCCCTTCCTCCCCTCTCTCCTCTCTTCCTCCCCTCCCTCCTCCCTTCCTCCCCCCTCTCCTCTCTTCCCCCCCTCCCTCCTCCCTTCGTCCCCTCTCTCCTCCCTTCCTCTCCTCTCTCCTCCCTTCCTCTCCTCTCTCCTCCCTTCCTCCCCTCTCTCCTCCCCTCCTCCCCCATCCTTTACTTTACTTCAGTTCAGTATCGTTCAGAGATACAGCACGGAAACAGGCCCTTCGGCCCACTGAGTCCGTGCCGACAGGCGATCCCCGCACACTAACACGGTCCCACACACACCAATGTTCCCAATGTAGGGCGGGTCCAGAACCAGGGGCCACAGTCTTAGAATAAAGGGGAGGCCATTTAAGACTGAGGTGAGAAAAAACTTTTTCACGCAGAGAGTTGTGAATTTGTGGAATTCCCTGCCGCAGAGGTCACAGGATGGGTTTAAGAGAGAATTATGCCCCGGTCCCACTTAGGAAACCTGAACGGAAACCTCTGGAGACTTTGCGTCCCATCCAAGGTTTCCGTGCGGTTCCCGGAGGTTGCAGGTAGTGGAAGCAGGTAGGGAGACTGACAAAAACCTCCGGGAACCGCACGGAAACCTTGGGTGGGGCACAAAGTCTCCAGAGGTTTCCGTTCAGGTTTCCTAAGTGGGACAGAGGCATTAGATAGAGCTCTAGGGGCTAGTGGAGTCAAGGGATATGGGGAGAAGGCAGGCATGGGTTATTAATAGGGGATGATCACAATGAATCATTGTGCATTTCGTTGTCTCTGATCACTGACAATGACAATAAATTGAATCATTTCATTTCATTTCATTTCGAATGGCGGTGCTGGCTCGAAGGGCCTAATGGCCTCCTCCTGCACCTATTTTCTATGTTTCTACACCAGGGACAATTTTTTTTCCATTTACAACAAGCCGATTAACCTACAAACCTGTACGTCATGGGAGTGTGGGAGGAAACCGAAGATCTTGGAGAAAACCCACGCATGTCACGGGGAGAACGTACAAACTCCGTACAGATTGCACCTGTAGTTAGGATCGAACCCGGGTCTCTGGCGTTGTGAGGCAGCAGCTCTACCGCTGCGCCACCGTGCCTCCCCACTCCTCAGTTTCAGTTCAGTTTTAGTTTATTGTCACGTGTACCGAGGTACAGTGAAAAGCTTTTGTTGCGTGCTAACCAGTCAGCGGAAAGACAATACCTAAGGGACCGTATTAGGATCCTGGAGCAGCAGCTCGATGACCTCGCTCTGATCAGGGAGAGTGAGGAGGTCATAGAGGGGAGTTATAGAGAGGTGGTCACTCCAAAACCACGGGAGAGAGACATGTGGGTCACGTTAAGGAAGGGCAAGGGGCAGAGGCAGGAACGAGTGAGTACTCCAATGTCGGTACACCTCGCAAATAAGTACTCCTGTTTGAGTACGGATGGGGGTGACAGCCTACCCGGGGGTAGTGACAGCGGACGGGCCTCCAGCTCAGAGACCGGCCCTGTTGCTCCAAAAGCTAGGGAAAAAAAGAGGGCAATAGTAATTGGGGACTCTATTGTTAGGGGGTCGGATAGGCGATTCTGTGGACGCAGTCGGGAGACCAGGATGGTAGTCTGCCTCCCTGGTGCCAAGGTCTCGGACGTGTCTCAACGCATCCAAGATATCCTTAAATCAGAGGGAGAGGAGCCTGAGGTCGTGGTACATATAGGTACCAATGACATAGGAAAAAAAAGGGAAGAGGTCCTGAAGGGAGGATTTAGGGAGTTGGGAGGAGAGTTAAGAAAAAGGACCAAAAAGGTAACAATCTCAGGATTACTGCCTGTGCCACGCGACAGTGAGAGGAGGAATGGAGCGAGGTGGAGGATAAATGCGTGGCTGAAAGACTGGTGCAGAGGGCAGGGATTCAAGTTTCTGGATCATTGGGACTTCTTTTGGGGAAGGTGGGACCTGTACAGAAAGGATGGGTTGCACTTGAACCCGAGGGGGACCAATATCCTAGCGGGGAAATTTGCAAAGGCAGCTGGGGAGACTTTAAACTAGAATGGTTGGGGCGAGGGACTCAAATAGCGAAAGGTAGTAGACAGAATGGGAGGCAGGAAGCAGAAAAGGGAAGCACTCGGACACAAGAGGAGAAAGGAAATAAACAGAGAATAAGAGACGGGGGTTTTCTTAAATGTGCATATTTTAATGCTAGGAGCATTGTAAGAAAGGTGGATGAGCTTAGAGTCTGGATAGACACCTGGAAGTATGATGTTGTGGCGATCAGTGAAACGTGGGTTGCAGGAGGGCTGTGATTGGAAACTAAATATTCCAGGATTTCGCTGCTTCAGGTGTGATAGAATTGGAGGGGCAAGAGGTGGAGGTGTTGCATTGCTAGTCAGGGAAGATATTACAGCAGTGCTTTGGCAGGATAGATTGGAGGGCTCATCTAGGGAGGCTATTTGGGTGGAATTGAGGTGGGAAAGGTGTAGCAACACTTATAGGGGTGTATTATAGACCGCCAAACGGGGAACGAGAATTGGAAGAGCAAATATGTAAGGAGATAGCAGAGATTAGTAGTAAGCACAAGGTAGTGATTGTGGGAGATTTCAACTTTCCACACATAGACTGGGAAACACATTCTGTAAATGGGCTGGATGGGTTGGAGTTTGTAAAATGTGTGCAGGATAGTTTTTTGCAGCAATACATAGAGGTACCTACTAGAGGAGGGGCAGTGCTGGACCTCCTGTTAGGAAATGAGACTGGACAGGTGGCGGAGGTATGCGTTGGGGAGCACTTCGGGTCCAGTGATCACAATACCATTAGTTTCAATATAACTATGGAGAGGGTCAGAACTGGACCTAGGGTTGAGATTTTTGATTGGAGAAAGGCTAACTTTGATGCGATGCGAGATGATTTAAAAGGAGTGAACTGGGACATTTTGTTTTATGGGAAAGATGTAGAAGAGAAATGGAGGACATTTAAAGGGGAAATTTTAAGAGTACAGAATCTTTATGTTCCTGTTCGGTTGAAAGGAAACAGTAAAAATTGGAAAGAGCCCTGGTTTTCAAGGGAAATTGGACATCTTGTTCGGAAAAAGAGGGAGATCTACAATAATTATAGGCAGCATGAAGTAAATGAGGTGCTTGAGGAGTATAAGGAATGTAAAAAGAATCTTAAGAAAGAAATTAGAAAAGCTAAAAGAAGATATGAGGTTGCTTTGGCAAGTAAGGTGAAAGTCAATCCAAAGGGTTTCTACAGCTATATTAATAGCAAAAGGATAAGGAGGGATAAAATTGGTCCATTGGAGAGACAGAGTGGACAGCTATCTGCAGAGCCAAAAGAGATGGGGGAGATATTGAACAATTTTTTTTCTTCGGTATTCACCAAGGAGAAGGATATTGAATTATGTGAGGTAAGGGAAACTAGTAGAGTAGCTATGGATACTATGAGGTTCAAAGTAAAAGAAGTACTGACACTTTTGAAAAATATAAAAGTGGATAAGTCTCCAGGTCCTGAAAGGATATTCCCTAGGACATTGAGGGAAGTTAGTGTAGAAATAGCCGGGGCTATGACGGAAATATTTCAAATGTCATTACAAACGGGAATAGTCCCCGAGGATTGGCGTACTGCGCATGTTGTTCCATTGTTTAAAAAGGGTTCTAAGAGTAAACCTAGCAATTATAGACCTGTTAGTTTGACTTCAGTGGTGGGCAAATTAATGGAAAAGATACTTAGAGACAATATATATAAGCATCTAGATAAACAGGGTCTGATTAGGAACAGTCAACATGGATTTGTGCCTGGAAGGTCATGTTTGACTAATCTTCTTGAATTTTTTGAAGAGGTTACTAGGGAAATTGACGAGGGTAAAGCAGTGGATGTTGTCTATATGGACTTTAGTAAGGCCTTTGACAAGGTTCCTCATGGAAGGTTGGTTAAGAAGGTTCAACTGTTGGGTATAAATGCAGGAATAGCAAGATGGATTCAACAGTGGCTGAATGGGAGAAGCCAGAGGGTAATGGTGGATGGCTGTTTATCGGGTTGGAGGCAGGTGACTAGTGGGGTGCCTCAGGGATCTGTGTTGGGTCCTTTGTTGTTTGTCATGTACATCAATGATCTGGATGAAGGTGTGGTAAATTCGATTAGTAAGTATGCAGATGATACCAAGATAGGGGGTGTTGTGGATAATGAAGAGGATTTCCAAAGTCTACAGAGTGATTTAGGCCATTTGGAAAAATGGGCTGAAAGATGGCAGATGGAGTTTAATGCTGATAAATGTGAGGTGCTACACCTTGGCAGGACAAATCAAAATAGGACGTACATGGTAAATGGTAGGGAATTGAAGAATACAGTTGAACAGAGGGATCTGGGTATAACCGTGCATAGTTCCTTGAAGGTGGAATCTCATATAGATAGGGTGGTAAAGAAAGCTTTTGGTATGCTAGCCTTTATAAATCAGAGCATTGAGTATAGAAGCTGGGATGTAATGTTAAAATTGTACAAGGCATTGGTGAGACCAAATCTGGAGTATGGTGTACAATTTTGGTCGCCCAATTATAGGAAGGATGTCAACAAAATAGAGAGAGTACAGAGGAGATTTACTAGAATGTTTGCCTGGGTTTCAACAACTAAGTTACAGAGATAGGTTGAATAAGTTAGGTCTTTATTCTCTGGAGCGCAGAAGGTTAAGGGGGGACCTGATAGAGGTCTTTAAAATGATGAGAGGGATAGACAGAGTTGATGTGGACAAGCTTTTCCCTTTGAGAATAGGGAAGATTCAAACAAGAGGACATGACTTCAGAATTAAGGGACAGAAGTTTAGGGGTAATATGAGGGGGAACTTCTTTACGCAGAGAGTGGTGGCGGTGTGGAATGAGCTCCCAGTGGAAGTGGTGGAGGCAGGTTCATTGGTATCATTTAAAAATAAATTGGATAGGCATATGGATGAGAAGGGAATGGAGGGTTATGGTACGAGTGCAGGCAGGTGGGACTAAGGGGAACAAAATTTGTTCGGCATGGACTTGTAGGGCCGAGATAGCCTGTTTCCGTGCTGTAATTGTTATATGGTTATATGGTTATATGGTTAATACATGATTACAATCGAGCCGTCCACAGTGGACAGATATATAATAAGGGAATAATGTTTAATACAAGGTAAAGCCAGTAAAGTCTGATCAAGGATAGTCCGAGGGTCACCAATGAGGTAGATAGTAGTTCAGCACTGCTCTCTGGTTGTGGTAGGATGGTTCAGTTGCCTGATAACAGCTGGGAAGAAACTGTCCCTGAATCTGGAGGTGTGTGTTTGTTTTCAAACTTGTGTCCCTCTTGCCCGATGGGAGAGGGGAGAAGAGGGAGTGGCCGGGGTGCGAATCATCCTCGATTATGCTGCTGGCTGAGTTACTCCAGTGGCAGAGACCCGGGTTCCATCCTAACTACGGGTGCTGTCTGTACGGAGTTTGTATGTTCTCCCCGTGACCTGCGTGGGTTTTCTCCGAGTTGTTTCAGTTATGACATCGGATAGAAGCTGCAGACCAAATCTCGTTGCACCTATGTGCGATGACAATAAAAGTTATTATTATTATTATTTTTATGATTCCACCAGGGATTCTGTACAAGGGCAATGGTGAGAACCAGTTCATCTCGCAGCAGCCGGCAGTGATAAGCTGCATCATGGGGAACGGGAGGAGACGGAGTATATCCTGCCCCAGTTGTAACGGCCAGTCAGACGGCAACAAGCTCCTGGCCCCAGTGGCGTTGGCCTGCGGCATCGACGGAAGCCTGTACATCGGTGACTTCAACTACATCCGCCGTGTCTTCCCCTCCGGAAACGTCACCAGCATCCTTGAGCTGAGGTAGGTCTAGACCGCAACGCTGGGGCAACTCAGCGGGACAGGCAGCATCTCTGGAGGGAAGGAATGGGTTGCGTTTCAGGTCGAGACCCTTCTTCCTCCCGACCTTCGACTCTTCGATGACCTCCGTTTCTCAGGCCCCCGCTCTCCCTCATCTAAAATAAAGTGTCCGAAGAAGGTTCTCGACCCGAAACGTCACCCGTTCCTTCTCTCCAGAGATGCTGCCCGTCCCAACATTTGGATTGTGTCTATCTTTGGTGTTAACCAACATCTGCAGTTCCTTCCTACACTTTAGGTCAAGACCAGCTTACGTGGAACAAGCTACGAATCGAAGAGAATGTATTTTCTTCTTGCCTGTTGTCTGCTCTCCCTCGCTCCCTCTCCCCACACACATCTTGGAAAGCACCAATTAAACCACAGCGTAACGGTTCTACAGACCAAGTCCAACCGCCTCGGCGGGGCTTCCTCCTCGGTTTCCCTCGCCTACTTCTTTACCTTTTTAGTTTAGATACACTGCGCGGAAGCGAGCCCTGCAGGCCACCAAGTCCGCACCGACCAGCCAGAGACAATTTACATTTACACCAAGCCAATTAACCGACAAACCTGTATGTGTTTGGAGTGTGGGAGGAAACCGAAGATCTCGGAGAAAACCCACGCGAGTCACGGGGAGAACATGCAAACTCCGTGTGACCAAGTGGGTTTTCTACAGGTGCTCCGGTTTCCTCCCACACTCCAAAGATGTGTAGTCTAATGGTTTAGTAAAATGGTAAATTGTCCGTAGTTTAATTTGTAAATTGTCCTTATTGTGTGTAAGATAGTGGGGTCAACAGTGAAGGGGAACTGGGGACAACCAAATTCCTATCAGTGCCCTCCCCTAATTCCCCATTTATTGGTGCCCCCCCCCTTCCCTAATACCCCCACACTAGGGGACTATTTACATTTACCAAGCCAACTAACCTACAAACCTGGAGTGTGGGAGGAAACCGAAGATCTTGGAGAAAGCCCACACAGGTCACAGGGAGAACATGCAAACTCCGTACAGACAGCACCCATAGTCAAGATGGAAGCCGGGTCTCTGGAGCTGCGAGGCAGCAACTCTACTGCTGCACCACCATGCCACTACTCGGATAGCCAATGCTGTTCCTTCCAAATCAATTGGCACAGATGGGTTTGGTTTAGTTTAGTTTAGTTTTGAGATGCAGCGCGGAAACAGGCCCTTCGGCCCAACCGGGTCCGCGCCGACCAGCGATCCCCGCACACTAACACTATCCTACACACACTAGGGACAATTTACACTTATACCAAGCCAATTAACCTACAAACCTGCACGTCTTTGGAGTGTGGGAGGAAACCGAAGATCTCGGAGAAAACCCACGCAGGTCACGGGGAGAATGTAGAGGCAGACAAACTCCATACAGGCAGCGCCCGTAGTCGGGATTGAACCCGGGTCCCTAGCATTGCGCCACCGTGCCTTACAGCGCCAGAGATCCGGGTTCGATCCCGACCACGGGTGCTGTCTGTACGGAGTTTGCACGTTCTCCCCGTGACCTCGTTGGTTTTCTCCGAGATCTTCGGTTTCCTCCCACACTCAAAAGCCGTACAGGTTTGTAGGTTTATCGGCTTAGGTAAAAATTGTAAATTGTCCTTAGTGTGTGCAGCATAGTACGAGTGTACGAGGGGATCGCTGGTTGGGGCGGACTCAGTGGGCCGAAGGGCCTGTTTCTGCACTGTATCTCTGAAGTCTAAAGTCCAAAAGAGAAGGAAGAAAGGCCTACTGGCCCAAGAGATAGTTACCATTTCTGCAACAGGCAAGTTACTTGCTTGAAAGCATGAGGCCAAATAGCTTGACGTCCCATCGTCCAAAGAAGACCTTCCAAGCTCCAAAACTGAGTTGAGTTGAGTTTGCTGCAGAGCCTTTGTAAGAACAAGTGGGCAGCAAGGTGGTGCAGCGGTAGAGTTGCTGCCTCACAGCGCCAGAGACCCGGGTTCCAGCCTGACTACGGGTCCCGTCTGTACGGAGTTTGTACCTTCTCACAGTGACCTGCGTGGGTTTTCTCCGGGTGCTCCGGTTTCCTCCCACACTCCAAAGACGTGCAGGTTTGCAGGTTAATCAGTTGGGTATAATTGTGAATCGTCCCTAGTGTATGTGTGTGTAGTCTAGTGTTAATGTGCGGGGATCGCTGGTCGGTGGGCCGATGGCCCTGTTTCCACGCTGTATCTCGAAACTAAACTAAACAAAAAGGTTGGCATTGTACGTGGAACCGTTATAACCATTGTCATTGAATTAAGATGCACAGCTTGAATCATCTATTTGCTAATCGTTTTATAGCGTTTCCATTGAATTGAGTATCTATTTGCATACGCAATAGGTCACGTGGGTTTGTCGGTAACTCTTGAGTCGAGGAGAATATCTTTCCAGTGATGAATCTCGCCCAGCATTGCCCTGACAGGGTAGCCGCTAATACCTCTTAACGCATTACAGAATATCTAGCTGCCTTGATACGAGGTTGAACGGAAACGAGGAGTCCAGTCAGCGTGTCGCCAAACACGTCAGAGTCAATCTGTCTTTCACATCACGATTAGCGGGCACCTTTAATGATGCGAACCTGATTTGCCCAGATACTATGCTTGGTTTGCATGACATTAAAATGATATGAAGGCTTCCTGCAATATAACGTAACCATTTTGAGTCCCTTTGACACAGTGACATGGATGCATTTTATTCAAACTGACTTCACTCATTTATATTCTGCACCTAACCTGCACTGTTCTCTTTTTTTCTTGCTACCTACTAAGAAATAAAGATTTTAGACATAGGTAAGTTTAAGAACTGTTCCTCTGTTTCTCCACCACTTCACCTACTGTGTTTTAATTCACTTTTCTTTTCATATCTAAACTAATTCGTTATAGAATGTTGGATATCAAAACAGGGAATGTAATGCTGAGGCTCTACAAGGCGCTGGTCAGGCCACATTTGGAATAATGTGAGCCGGTTTGGGCCCCATTATCTGAGGAAGGATGTGCTGGCTCCGGGGAGGGTCCCGAGCAGGTTTACGAGAATGATCCCAGAATAAGCGGGTTAACGCATGAAGAGCGTTTCACGGCTCTCGCTGGAGTTTCGAAGAATGAGGGGGGGGACCTCATTGAAACTTACCGAATAGTGAAAGGCTTGGATAGTGTGGATGTGGAGAGGATGTTTCCACTAGTGGTGGAGTCTAGGACCAGAGGTCAGAATCAAATGACCTAACGTTAGAAAGGAGATGAGGAGCGATTTCTTTAGTCAGGGTGGGGAATCTGTGGAATTCATTGCCACAGACGACTGTGGAGGCCAAGTCATTGGATATTTTTAAGGCAGACATGGACAGATTATTTACTACATGGTGTCAGGGGTTTAAGAATAAGGGATAAGCCATTTAGAACGGAGATGAGGAAAAACGTCTTTACCCAGTCAGTTGTGAGTCTGTGGAATTCCCTGCCTCAGAGGGCGGTGGAGGCCAATTCTCTGGATGCTTTCAGGCGAGAGCTAGATAGAGCTCTTGAAGATAGCGGAGTCAGGGGATATGGGGAGAAGGCAGGAACGGGGTACTGATTGGGGATGATCACGTTGAATGGTGGTGCTGGCTAGAGGGTTACTGATTGTAGATGATCAGCCATGATCACATTGAATGTTCAAGTTCAAGAGAGTTTATTATCATGTGTCCCAGATAGGACAATGAAATTCTTGCTTTGCTGCAACACAACAGAATATAGTAGGCATGAATACAGAACAGATCAGTGTGTCCATATACCATTGAATATATATATATATATACACACATAAATAAGCATACAAAGTGCAATGGGCTATTAAAGTTCAGATTTTTGTTTGAGTTGAGTTTAGTAGTCTGATGGCTGTGGGGAAGGAGCTATTCCTGAACCTGGTCATTGCAGATTTCACGCTCCTGTACCTTCTACCTGAAGGCAGCGGGGAGATGAGTGAGTGGCCAGTCTATTCATAGGTTGACAAAGATGCTGGAGAAACTCAGCGGGTGCGGCAGCATCTATGGAGTGAAGGACTAGGCGACGTTTCGAGTCTGAAGAAGGGTTTCGGCCCGAAACATGGCCTATTTCCTTCGCTCCGTAGATGCTGCCGCACCCGCTGAGTTTCTCCAGCATTTATGTCTGCTTACGATAATATGATCCGTGTAGTAGGCGGAGCTTCTACTAATAAAGCATTACAATTGGTTCGTGTGGAGTAACCAATCTACATCTTTTCTTGTAGAAATAAAAGTGAAGTGCATCTAAATGTAGGTGGTCTACAGGAATAAACACATTAATATGTGATGGCTGGGCGATACAGTACCCAAAATGCTAGTGACGCCTACAGGGACATATAGATGGTTTAAACTAAATCCCCATTACCTAAGGGGTGCGGTATAGATCCACGTCTCCAAGAAGTCGATTGGTTACTCCACACTAACCAATAGACAATAGGTGCAGGAGGAGGCCATTCGGGCCTTCGAGCCAGCACTGCCATTCAATGTGATCATGGCTGATCATCCCCAATCATTAACCCGTGCCTGCCTTCTCCCCATATCCCTTGATTCCACTAGCACCAAGAGCTCTCTCTAAAGGCCCTGTCCCACTGCACGAGTTCATTCCAAGAGCTCTCCCGAGTTTAAAAAAAAAATCAAAACTCGTGGTAAGCACGGAGAATGTACGTAGCGGGTACGTCGGAGCTCGGGGACGTCCCTTAGCGGCTCGTGACGCTAACGGCAGGTACTCGGGAAACGGGGTAAGCTCGTGAAGACACGTGAAGATTTTTCAACATGTTGAAAAATGTTCACGAGAGCCCCGAGTACCGACGAGTGGCCATTACCGTAAATCTTCGAGTTCGAATCAGGGCAAACTCGGGGGAACTCTTGAATTAGCTCGTACAATGGGACAGGCCCTTTACTCTCTCTTAAATCCATCCAGTGATTCCCTCTGTGGCAGGGAATTCCACAAATTCACAACTCTCTGGTTAAAAAAGTTTTTTTCTCACCTCAGTTTTAAATGGCCTCCCCTTTATTTATTCTATAGTTTATATGATTTAAAAAAAATCTCCATACCTAAGGGGTGGCGTACAAACCTGCCCCGCGCGCGTGCCGTATAGATCCACGTCTCCAATCAGTAGATTAGTCACTCCACACAAAACCAATTATAGTGCTTTATTAGTAGAAGCTCCGCTTACTACATGGTTCATATTGTGGTAACCCAGCTTGTGCTGTTAGTGTAATTGCCGTTACACAGCTGAAGCAACATGCTGTACTGTACAGTAAGTGTCTTTTAATAAAGTCTGTTGTGCCATGTTTGTGAGAATGACTGGGTCATTTACACAATGAATGAGTGTGCTGGCTCGAAGGGCCGAATGGCCAACTCCTGCACCTATTGTCTATGCATCTGTGGCAATGGTTCCTCATAGACCCACATCTGTCATCCCACAGTGAGCTGGACTCTACCTCCAGCAATCAACTCCCTTCTCCAACATTATAACAGTGACAGCAGTCCAAGAATAATGATCTGGCTGTGAAGCAATGTGGGATATCCTTTGCTAGAAAGATACGCCGCCAACTGTTCATTTAATTGTGATTATTTTTCCTTCCCAATTATCTCTTCCTGGCCCTCGTGCAGTGCCTACTGCATTTGTGCTGAGGGGTTCTGCTGGCTGATGTTGCCGCGCATATTTGCTTTGCTTTTCAGTGTTAGCTTAGTTTCGAGACACAGCATGGAAACAGACCCTTCAGCCCACTGCCTCCATGCTGACCATCGATCACTCATCAGGGTCTGTCCTACTTGGCGATTTTTTTTCGGCGACTGCCGGTGTCGTGTCAGGTCGCCAAAGGATTTTGAACATTTCAAAATCCAGCGGCGACAAAAATATGTCGCGACACTTGAAAAAAATCATCGCGCGTCAATAGCTCTTCACGGTGACCTGATACGACAGTCAATGATGTCGGCAGTCGCTGAAATAAATCGCCAATGGGACAGGCCCTTTACACACTGAAATATAGAACAGTGCAGAAGGATCGGACTTTACTGGCTGTACCTTGCACTTAGCGTTATTCCATTTATCCTGTGTATCTGTACACTGTGAGTGGCTCGATTGTAATCATGTGTTGTCTTTCTGCTGACTGGTTAGCACGCAACAAACGTGGTACATGTGAGCATAAACTAAACTAAACAATCTGATATAGACACAGAATGCTGGAGTAACTCAGCGGATCAGGCAGCATCTTCAGCTTCAGTTCCCTGCTCTCCCACAAGCCTAGCGTCTCCGCCTCTCCCTTTCTTCCCCCCCCCCTCTCCCCCCGACCACAGTCTGAAGAAGGGTCTCAACCACGATTCCTTCTCTCCGTAGATGCTGCCTCACCCGCTGAGTTTCTCCAGCATTTTTTTGTCCACCTTCTTAAGTTTATTGGTTCTAAGAGCAGAATTAGACCATTCGGCCCATCAAGTCTACTCTGCCATTCAATCATGGCTGATCTATCTTTCCCTCCCAACCCCATTCTCCTGCCTTCTCCCCATAACCCCTGACACCCGCACTAATCAAACATTCGTCAATCTCCGCCTTGAAAATATCCATCTCTGAAGAAAAGGAATAGGTGATGTTTCAGATCAAGACTATTTATCATCTGGAGAAAAGGAATATATATAGAACAATATTGTACAAGAACAGGCCCTTCAGCCCACAATGTCCATGCCTAACATGACCTCCCTTATCTGCCTGTACATGATCCATATCCCTCCATTCCTTCCGTATCCGGGGACTGTCATATGCTGAGAGAATGGAGCGGCTGGGCTTGTACATTCTGGAGTTTAGAAGGATGAGAGGAAATCTCATTGAAACATATAAGATTGTTACGGGCTTGGACACGCTAGAGGCAGGAAACATGTTCCCGATGTTGGGGGAGTCCAGCAACCAGGGGCCACAGTTTAAGAATAAGGAGTAAACCATTTAGAACAGAGACGAGGAAACACTTTTTCTCACAGAGAGTGGTGAGTCGGAATTCTCTGCCTCAGAGGGCGGTGGAGGCAGGAGCTAGATAGGGCTCTTAAAAATAGCGGAGTCAGGGATATGGGGAGAAGGCAGGAACGGGGTACTGATTAGGGATGATCAGCCATGATCATGGCGATGCTGGCTCGAAGGGCTGAACCTATTGTCTATTGTATCCATGCAAGAACCCATCCTATCACCAACTAGAGAGCAGTCCTGACCTACCATCCACCTCGTTGGAAACTCTCGGATGATCTTTGATCTACTTTATCTTGCACAAGAAGTTATTCCCTTTATCCTGTATCTGCACACTGTGGACGGCTCGATTGTAATCATGTACAGATCTTTTCAC
The DNA here is from genome assembly GCF_028641065.1 of Leucoraja erinaceus. Taxonomy (NCBI): domain Eukaryota; kingdom Metazoa; phylum Chordata; class Chondrichthyes; order Rajiformes; family Rajidae; genus Leucoraja; species Leucoraja erinaceus. The sequence goes on from NC_073417.1 coordinate 1,766,428, forward strand.
TAACTGGATAGCACGCAACAAAACAGCGTTTCACTGTACTATTTTCAGACTTAGACATAGAAACATAGAAAATAGGTGCAAGAGTAGACCATTCGGCCCTTCGAGCCAACACCGCCATTCAATATGATCATGGCTGATCGTCCCCAATCAATAACCCGTTCCTGCCTTCTCCCCATATCCCTTAATTCTGCTAGCACCTAGAGCTCTATCTAACTCTCTCTTAAATTCATCCAGTGAATTGGCCTCCACTGCCCACTGTGGCAGGGAATTCCACAAATTCACAACTCTCCGGCTGAAAAAGTTTTTTTCTCATCTCAGTATGAAATGGCCTCCCCTTTATTCTAAGACTGTGGCCCCTGGTTCTGGACTCCCCAACCAACATTGGGAACATTTTTCCTGCATCTAGCTTGTCCAGTCCTTTTATAATTTTATACGTTTCTATAAGATTGCCCTCTCATCCTTCTAAATTCCAGTGAATACAAGCCTAGTCTTTCCAATCTTTCCTCATATGACAGTCCCGCCATCCCAGGGATTAACCTCGTGAACCTACGCTGCACTGCCTCAATAGCAAGGATGTCTTTCCTCAAATTAGGGAGTGATTAACTTATGAACCTATACAGCACTGAAACGGGGCCTTCGGCCCAACTTGCCATGCCAGGAACATACCCCATCTACACTAGTCCCACCTGCCCACACTTGGCATACTAAGTATATCCCTTTAAACCTATCCTATCCATGTACCTGTCCAAATGTCTCTTAAACCTCATGATAAGTAACCAAAGTATTTGAGTCAAAGGCATATCGTCCCACAGCCTAAAGGGGCTGTCCCACTTGGGCGACCTAATCGGCGAGTTCTGGCGAGTTTGCCCTCGACGCATACTCGCAGCATGGTCGACGTGAGGTTGCAGGAGGTCTTTGTAACTCTCCTTCATGCTCGAGAGCGTACTCCAGGCCTCAACTAGGTCGCGGCGTATTTTTCAACATGTGGAAAAATGCCCACGAGTAAAAAAAGGTCGCCATGGAAACAATCGATACTTTTTTTACTCGTAGGTTTAGTCTTAGTAGGTCGTAGTAGGTCGGCATGTTAGTAGTAGGTAATCGAGGGTAGTCGAAGGTAGTTGTAGATAGTCTTCATCGTAGTCGAAGATGAGGTCGAAGGAGATCAAAGGAGGTCGTCTTCACTCACCACTATTTGGTGTCCAATTTTCCCGAAGTTAGTCCTAGCTAGTCGTAGCTAGTCTTCAACATAGTTGAAGGAGGTGGAAGGAGGTCTTCAACATGTCACATTTTCAAACTCTCCTAAACTCTTCTAAACTCGCCAATTAGGTCGCCCAAGTGGGACAGCCCCTTAACACTATATTCCGCTAAGATCCCACAGCATGGTTACACTGAACCAACCTACCAACAACTAGAGAGCAGTCCTGAACTACAACCCACCTCATTGGAGACCCCCGGTCCTCGATCAGACTTGACTGGACTTTTCCTTGCACAAAACATTATTCCCATTATTCCCTTTATCATGTATCTGTACACTGCGGACTGCTCGATTATAATCACGTACGCGTCGATTCGTTATAGGAGGAGAATTAGGCCATTCGGCCCATCGAGTCTACTCCGCCATTCAATCATGGCTGATCTCTATCTCCGAACCCCATTTTTCTGCCTCCTCCCCGTGACACCCATTCTAATCAAGACAATTATAGTCTCTCCACTGACTTTTTTTATTTTTGTTTTTATTTTTTTAAATCAAAAAATGTATTCAATTATTAAAAAATAATATTTACACTACAATAAAACAAGCCAGAACCCACCACAATGATACAATACAAACATATATCCACAATAAACTACAATAGATCCTTATTGAGGATACATTCAACACCCTGCGGAGCCCAGCGGTCCCGGAACCCCCTCAGGTTGCCCGTGGACAGGGCGTATTCCCTTTCTAACCGCACCCAGGCATGGTTGTAACCCTCCGCTGACTGGTTAGCACGCAACAAAAGCTTTTCACTGTACCTCGGTACACGGGGCAATGGACTAAAGTGAACCGCACCAGATTCTCCGCTTTGTACAGCTCCCCATGCAAGCACAATATATAGAGGCAGCCAGCCTGATACTAACACAGGACTAATAAATATCCTCAGATGCTTTCAGAACAGGCTTTATTTTTAATCTATATTCATGAATAGTTGTGGCAAAATTGGCCCGGTTAATGGTTTCAGGCATGTTCCTTAATCCAGTGCTTCCTGTAATTAGCTTTTCATTGGCACAGAAATAAATTAATTTCCGCCAGTTTATAACAAATCATCGTCTTACATCCCTGTACCCCTCCCCCTCCCTGTTAGTTGAAAGCCCAAAATAGTCACAGTGTCCTTTACGAAGATGTTGCCAGGACTCGAGGGCCTGAGCCATAGGGAGAGGACTAGATTGGGAAAACGAACCGAGTCTCTTGCCCAGAGTAGGGGAATCGAGAACCAGAGGACATAAGGTCACATTGAGAGTGTTGTGTTCAGTTCTGGGCGCCGTTTTATAGGAAAGATGTTGTCAAGCTGGAAAGGGTGCAGAGAAGATTTACACAAATGTTGCCTGGACTTGGGTCTGAGCTGCAGGGGGAGGTTGAGCAGGCTGGGACGCTATTCCTTGGAGCACAGGAGTATGAGGGGTGTTCTTATAGGGGTGTAGAGAATAGATCGGGTAGACGCACTGAGTCTCTTGCCAAGAGTAGGGGAATCGAGGACCAGAGAACACAGGTTTAAGGTGAAGGGGAAAAGATATGAATCCGAGGTAGACAAAAGTAGTTGGAGAGGGTGCAGAGGAGGTTTTCCAGAAAGCTCTTGAAGAAGGAACTGTAGATGCTGGAAAATTGAAGGTAGACAACAATGCTGGAGAAACTCAGCGGGTGAGGCAGCATCTACGGAGTGAAGGAATAGGTGACGTTTCGGGTCGAGACTTCTTCAGACTGATGTAAGGGTGAGGGCGGGTGGCGGAAGAAGAAAGGAAGAGGCGGAGACAGTGGGCTGTGGGAGAGCTGGGAAGGGGAGGGGAAGGAGGGAGAAAGCAGGGAGTACCTGAAATTGGAGAAGTCAATGTTCATACCGCTGGGGTGTAAACTACCCAAGTGAAATATGAGGCGCTGCTCCTCCAATTTGCGGTGGGACTCACTCTGGCCACGGAGGAGGCCCAGGACAGAAAGGTCGGAACACGAATGGGAGCGGGAGTTGAAGTGCTGAGCCAGGTTGACTTTCGCGAACCGAGCGGAGGTGTTGGGCGCAGCGATCGCCAAGCCTATTTTCCCAGCATCTGCAGTTCTTTCTTAAACATATGAATCTGAGGAGTAACTTTTTCTCGCAGAGAATAGTGAGTGTATGGAACGAGCTGCCTTGAGGACATCGTTGAGGCAGGGCCAATCGCAACGTTTAAGAAACATTTAGATAGGTATGTGGATAGGACAGGTTTAGAGGGATATGGGCCCAACACTGGACTAGTGTAGATGGGGTACATTTGTCGGTGTAGGCAAGACGGGTCGAAGGGCCTATTTCCACGCTGTATCGCTCTATGACAATGACGGGTTGAGCCGGCTAATGGGCCTGTCCCACTTAGGCGATTTTTTAGTCTACAACAGGCGACTAGTTTGTCGCCACATGTTCGCCAGTGGTCGCCGGGAGTCGTCTCCTCAGTTGCACAAAAAGCCGTAGCGTCTTTCTGGTCACCGCTAAAATTTCAACATGTTGAAACATTTTCGCCAACAGTGGGTTTGACGCCAGTGAGCGTAGCTTGACTTCTCCTGACGTAGGCGCTGTCGTAGGTTGTCGCCCGGATGCCGTAGGTTGCCGCCATTTTCTCGGCGACCTGCTACGACCATGACAGACGCCGGCAGTCGCTGAAAAATAATCGGCAAGTGGGACAGGCCTGTAAGACTCTATTCCTTGGAGTGCAGGAGGATGATCTTATAGAGGGGTGTAAGATCAGGAGGTGATAGATAGGATGAATCTTTTACCACCACAGTAGAGAATGAAGGCCTACAGGGCATAGGTTTAAGGTGAGAGGGGAAAGGTTTCGTAGGAACCCGAAGGGAAACTTTTTCACTCAGGCTAGTTCCTTGAAGGTGGAATCTCATATAGATAGGGTGGTAAAGAAAGCTTTTGGTACGCTAGCCTTTATAAATCAGAGCATTGAGTATAGAAGCTGGGATGTAATGTTAAAATTGTACAAGGCATTGGTGAGACCAAATCTGGAGTATGGTGTACAATTTTGGTCGCCCAATTATAGGAAGGATGTCAACAAAATAGAGAGAGTACAGAGGAGATTTACTAGAATGTTGCCTGGGTTTTAACAACTAAGTTACAGAGATAGGTTGAATAAGTTAGGTCTTTATTCTCTGGAGCGCAGAAGGTTAAGGGGGGACCTGATAGAGGTCTTTAAAATGATGAGAGGGATAGACAGAGTTGATGTGGACAAGCTTTTCCCTTTGAGAATAGGGAAGATTCAAACAAGAGGACATGACTTCAGAATTAATGGACAGAAGTTTAGGGGTAATATGAGGGGGAACTTCTTTACGCAGAGAGTGGTGGCGGTGTGGAATGAGCTCCCAGTGGAAGTGGTGGAGGCAGGTTCATTGGTATCATTTAAAAATAAATTGGATAGGCATATGGATGAGAAGGGAATGGAGGGTTATGGTATGAGTGCAGGCAGGTGGGACCAAGGGGAAAAAAAATTTGTTCGGCATGGACTTGTAGGGCCGAGATGGCCTGTTTCCGTGCTGTAATTGTTATATGGTTATATGGTTGTGAGGCCCCTCTCAATCCCCCACCCTCACCACTAGAGGAAGACGGAAGAGTCCACCAGATTGACACTGATATGCAGACAAGCATGGCCAATGAGATAAGGGGCTGGAATTTTATTTATTTATTGCCAGTGCTGGTGTCGAGTTATCGGCTTCAAACATGATGATTCTGAAATGAAGGGCAAGGGAAATTACTGAAGGGTTGTTTAGAGACTACAATGCGTTGTGACAGCATATGTAAGAAAGGCCTATGACAGTGTCAAAAATATTATACAAGCTTGGCCGGAGGCCCCCCGTAGGTTTAGAGGCCCTGTGATAAATCCGGCTTCATATAGCAGCATTTTAAAAGACCCTTGGACAGGTACATGGATAGGAAAGAAAAACAGAGGGATATGGGCTAAACACAGGCAAATAGGACTAGCTTAGATGGGGCACCTTGGTCAGCATGGATGAGTTAGGCCAAAGGGCCTGTTACCCTCATGATGGACTCTATGACCTCATGAATCACGTTGTATGTTGCCACCCAGTCTTGTGCCTTCTTAATATCACCCTACAATATTGTAACATGCCAAACAATAGACAATAGGTGCGGGAGTAGGCCATTCGGCCCTTCGAGCCAGCACCGCCATTCAATATGATCATGGCTGATCATCCAACTCAGTATCCCGTACCTGCCTTTTCCCCATATCCCCTGACTCCACTATCTTTAAGAGCCCTATCTAACTCTCTCTTGAAAGCATCCACAGAACCGGCCTCCACCGCCCTCTGAGGCAGAGAATTCCACAGACTCACAACTCTCTGTGAGAAAAAAGTGTTTCCTCATCTCCGTTCTAAATGGCCGACCCCTTATTCTTAAACTGTGTATGTGTGGCCCCTGGTTCTGGATTCCCCCAACATCGGGAACATGTTTCCTGCCTCTGGTGTGTCCAAACTCTTAACAAACTTTAGATGCTGCTGCACCCACTGAGTTTCTCCAGCATTTTTGTGTACCTTCTTAACAATCTTATATGTTTCAATGAGAACTCCTCTCCTCCTTCCAAACGCCAGAGTGTACAAGCCCAGCTGCTCCATTCTCTCAGCATATGACAGTCCCGCCATCCCGGGAATTAACCTTGTAAACCTACGCTGCACTCCCTCAATAGCAAGAATGTCCTTCCTCAAATTAGGGGACCAAAACTGTACACAATACTACAGGTGTGGTCTCACTAGGGCCCTGTACAACTGCAACTGGAGCAGAAGGATGGTTGATATTTCAGGTCGGGACCTTTCTTCAAAAGAGCACAGGACTCTGAGGAGTGATCTATTAGAGATGTATAAGCTCATGAGGGGAATAGATTGGGTGAAGGCACAACCTCTTGTCCAGAGTAGGGGAATCAAGGAACAGAGGATATAGGTTTAAGGTGAGGTGGAAAGATTAAATAGGAATCTGAGGAGTAACCTTTTTACACAAGGGGTGGTGTGTGTATGGAACGAGCTGCCAAAGGACATAGTTGAGGCAGGGACTATCCCGACGTTTAAGAAACAGTTAGATAGGGCAGGTGGGGTTGACTAGTGGGGTACCGCAAGGCTCAGTGCTGGGACCCCAGCTATTTACAATATATATTAATGATCTGGATGAGGGAATTGAAGGCAATATCTCCAAGTTTGCGGATGACACTAAGCTGGGGGGCAGTGTTAGCTGTGAGGAGGATGCTAGGAGACTGCAAGGTGACTTGGATAGGCTGGGTGAGTGGGCAAATGTTTGGCAGATGCAGTATAATGTGGATAAATGTGAGGTTATCCATTTTGGTGGCAAAAACGGGAAAGCAGACTATTATCTAAGTGGTGGCCGATTGGGAAAGGGGGAGATGCAGCGAGACCTGGGTGTCATGGTACACCAGTCATTGAAGGTAGGCATGCAGGTGCAGCAGGCAGTAAAGAAAGTGAATGGCATGTTAGCTTTCATTGCAAAAGGATTTGAGTATAGGATCAGGGAGGTTCTACTGCAGTTGTACAGGGTCTTGGTGAGACCACACCTGGAGTATTGCGTACAGTTTTCGTCTCCAAATCTGAGGAAGGACATTATTGCCATAGAGGGAGTGCAGAGAAGGTTCACCAGACTGATTCCTGGGATGTCAGGACTGTCTTATGAAGAAAGACTGGATAGACTTGGTTTATACTCTCTAGAATTTAGGAGATTGAGAGGGGATCTTATAGAAACTTACAAAATTCTTAAGGGGTTGGACATGCTAGATGCAGGAAGATTGTTCCCGATGTTGGGGAAGTCCAGGACAAGGGGTCACAGCTTAAGGATAAGGGGGAAATCCTTTAAAACCGAGATGAGAAGAACTTTTTTCACACAGAGAGTGGTGAATCTCTGGAACTCTCTGCCACAGAGGGTAGTTAAGGCCAGTTCATTGGCTATATTTAAGAGGGAGTTAGATGTGGCCCTTGTGGCTAAGGGGATCAGGGGGTATGGAGAGAAGGCAGGTACGGGATACTGAGTTGGATGATCAGCCATGATCACAGTGAATGGCGGTGCCTGCTCGAAGGGCCGAATGGCCTACTCCTGCACCTATTGTCTATTGACTCTATGACCTGCTAAGTTACTCCAGCACTTTGTGTACCATCTTTAGCAATACTTGTGCACTGCCAACATATCGAAGGACCGTTTGTTAATCCATTAATTGTACGACTTATCCCACACTCAAGCAAGATGAAGAACTGGGAATAATTCCAAAAATTAAGTGGGATTTAAATAGGAATTATTTGATCGGATGGAGGGATAGGTGTTGATGTAAATGGATTAGAAAGGCTTACTTAACAGAAAACGTAACAGTGATTGATCCAGAAATCGTTTTAGATCTATTATTGTCACGTGTACCGAGGTACAGTGAAAAGCTTTTGTTGCGTGCTAACCAGTCAGCGGAAAGACAATACATGATTACAATCGAGCCTACAGTCTACAGTGTACAGATACATGATAAGTGCAAGGTGAAGCCAGCAAAGTCCGATCAAGGATCAGTCTGACGGGCCTGTCCCACTTACGCGACTTTTTCAGCGACTGCCGGCACCCGCCATAGGTCGCCGAAAATTTTCAACATGTTGAAAATCCAGCGGGGACCAGAAAGATGCTACGACTCTTTGAGGCGACTCACGACCATACAGGTGACATATCGTGGGGTGAAGCCTGTATGGTTGTGAGTAGTCACCCAAAGAGTCGTACCCTGTTCTGGTCGCCGCTGGGTTTTCAACATGTTGAACATTTTCGGGGACCTGCTGCGACTATGACGGGTGCCGGCAGTCGCCGAAAAAGTTGCGTAAGTGGGACAGGCCCTTGAGGGGCTCCAATGAGGTAGATAGTAGTACAGCACTGCTCTCTGGTTGTGGTAGGATGGTTCAGTTGTCTGATAACAGCTGGGAAGAAACTGTCCCTGAATCTGGAGGTGTGCGTTTGTTTTCACACTTCTGTACCTTTTTCCCGATGGGAGAGGGGAGAAGTGAGGGGAGAGGGGATGTTTAGCCAAAGTTACCATGGAGACCTCAGCACGGTTTAAGAACCAGGCTGACAATTCTTTTTCAGTAACTTTCGAGGGCGGCACGGTGGCGCAGCGGTAGAGTTGCTGCCTCACAGCGCCAGAGACCCGGGTTCCATCCTGGCTACGGGTGCTCTCTGTACAGAGATTGTATGTTCTCCCCGTGACCTGCGTGGGTTTTTCTCAGGCTGCTCCGGCTTCCTCCCACACTCCAAAGACGTGCAGGTTTGCAGGTTAATTGTAGCGACTGTAAATTGTTCCAAGTGTGCGGGGATCGCTGGTCGGCGCGGACTCGGTGGGCCGAAGGGTCTGGTTGGGCGCTGTATCTCTAAACTAAACTAAACTAAACGAAAGCTGAAATAAATCCTGAAGACACTGGTATTCCATTGTCAAAGGGTCAGCCAGCCAAATTCATTTGTATCACTTACATTAGGTTTGGTTGTCAGCCTAAGATATTACAGTGACCTCAGAGATAAATAGTTGAAACAAACGAGATTCAATAAATTAGAATCAATCCTAATCGTAAACTCTCATTCATTACTATCCAGACATGTCTTACTGCCTGCAATTTGTCACCAATATTGGTCCTGCCAGCCTCTTTGGGAACCTTCCTATACTTCCTATTTAGTTTAGTCTATTATGTCACTGGAGAGGGTCCAGAGGAGGTTTACGAGAATGAAGGGCCGAATGGCCTCCTCCTGCACCTATTTTGTATGTTTCTATGTAGGTTAATTGGCTTTGGTCAAAATTGTAAATTGTCCCCAGTGTGTAGTGGCCGTTTTTCCACGCTGTATCACTCTATGACTCTGTGACGTACAGGTGGCTTTGGTTAAATTATCCCCAGAGTGTCGGATAGCGCTAGTGTACGGGGTGATCGCTGGTCGGTGCGGACGCAGTGGGCCGCAGGGCGATGTATCTCTAAAGTCTAACATCCACTCGGATTTGTCCGAAGAAAATAATGATTTGTTGAATGAATTTACTCAGTGGGAGTTCTTAAACCACCACGATTAATGGATTCTAGCTTTCATTCTGTGAGCAAGTCTTTGCAATGAACACTCTGGTGTATATGAACTTAGAATGATGGGCGTTGAAATGATCACAGCTCCTGCATTTCACTTGTTCTTTAATCAGTTCACAGTCCCCTCTCATAGAAACATAGAAACATAGAAAATAGGTGCAGGAGGAGGCCATTCGGCCCTTCAAGCCAGCACCGCCATTCATTGTGATCATGGCTGATCGTCCCCAATCAATAACCCGTGCCTGCCTTCTCCCCATATGCCTTGACTCTACCAGCCCCTAGAGCTCTATCCAACTCTCTCTTAAACCCATCCAGTGATTTGGCCTCCACTGCCCTCTGTGGCAGGGAATTCCACAAATTCGCAACTCTCTGGGTGAAAAAGTTTTTTCTCACCTCAGTCTTAAATGGCCTCCCCTTTATTCTAAGACAGTGGCCCCTGGTTCTGGACTCGCCCAACATTGGGAACATTTTTCCTGCATCTAGCTTGCCCAGTCCTTTTATAATTTTGTATGTTTCTATAAGATCCCCCCTCATCCTTCTAAACTCCAGTGAATACAAGCCTAGTCTTTTCAATCTTTCCTCATATGACAGTCCCGCCATCCCAGGGATCAATCTCGTGAACCTACGCTGCACCGCCTCAATCACAAGGATGTCCTTCCTCAAATTAGGAGACCAAAACTGTACACAATACTCCAGATATGGTCTCACCAGAGCCCTATACAACTGCAGAAGAACCTCTTTACTCCTATACTGAAATCCTCTTGTTATGAAGGCCAACGTTGCATTAGCTTTCTTCACTGCCTGCTCGTTGTAAGACAGGCTAAGATACTCTGCAGAACGATACTCGGATGACGTTGGCAGTCCGCCAGCCAGGGCTCCACTTTTTCTGAATCTTTGTTGACAATAACCTCCCGCTTTCCCCGCGTGCCCCAGAGACGTGCGGGTTCGTAGCTGCTGCCCGTGTGGAGTTTGCTCGTTTCTCCCCGTAACCGCATGGGTTTCCTCCGGGTGCTCCGGTTTCCTCCCACATCCCAGAGGCGTACAAGTTTGCAGGTTAATCACCCCCTCTATAAATCACTCTGAGTGTGTAGGGGGTGGGTGTGAAAATTGGCTAACATAGAACGAGTGTGAACGGGTGATCGCTGGTCGGCGCGGACCTGATGGACCGAAGGGCCTGTCCTGTTTCCATGCTGTATCTCCTCACCAAACCAATTTGTGTATTTCATTTGATAGATCACTGTTTAGAAATACACCGTCAACTAAACAGAATTTGGTAGAACCAGGGACAGCTGGTTGACAAAAAAAAAGACACAGAGTGCTGGAGTAACTCAGCGGGTCAGGCAGCATCTGTGGAGAACATGGATAGGTGACGTTTCACAGAGTGCTGGAGTAACTCAGCGGGTCAGGCATCATCTGTGGAGAACATGGATAGGTGACGTTTCACAGAGTGCTGGAGTAACTCAGCGGGTCAGGCAGCATCTGTGGAGAACATGGATAGGTGACGTTTCACAGAGTGCTGGAGTAACTCAGCGGGTCAGGCAGCATCTGTGGAGAACATGGATAGGTGACGTTTCACAGAGTGCTGGAGTAACTCAGCGGGTCAGGCAGCATCTGTGGAGAACATGGATAGGTGACGTTTCACAGAGTGCTGGAGTAACTCAGCGGGTCAGGCAGCATCTGTGGAGAACATGGATAGGTGACGTTTCACAGAGTGCTGGAGTAACTCAGCGGGTCAGGCAGCATCTGTGGAGAACATGGATAGGTGACGTTTCACAGAGTGCTGGAGTAACTCAGCGGGTCAGGCAGCATCTGTGGAGAACATGGATAGGTGACGTTTCACAGAGTGCTGGAGTAACTCAGCGGGTCAGGCAGCATCTGTGGAGAACATGGATCCGCTGAGTTACTCCAGCACTCTGTGTCTATTAAAAAATCTAATTTTGAATCTTGTAAATGCCATCACGTGTGGATAGGGTAATGATGGTCATAATGTCACAAGTGATTGGGGCAGAATTAGGCCATTCGGCCCATCAAGTCTACTCCACCATTCAATCATGGCTGATCTATCTCTCCCTCTCAACCCCATTCTCCTGCCTTCTCCCCGTAACCCCTGACACCCGTACTGATCAAGAATCTATCCTACTCTGCCTTAAAAAATTTCCTTTGACTTGGCCTCCACAGCCATCTGTGGCAAAGAAGGCTGTGGAGGCCTTTCAACAAGGCTTTCAGCACATTGATGGGTGGTGGGTGTGTGGAACGAGCTGCCAGAGGAGGTAGTTGAGGCTGGGACAATCGCAACGTTTCAAGAAGCATTTGGACAGGTACATGGATAGGACAAGTTTGGGGGGATGTGGGCCAAACGCAGGCAGGTGGGACTAGTATAGACGGGGCATGTTGGTGGGTGTGGGCATGTTGGGCCGTAGGGCCTGTATCCATGTTGTATCACTCTACGACACTATGACTCAGTAATCCACTAATTCAATACTATGTTCCATTTCTCGATGCCACAATAAGAAGTGTTCCTTTTGCAGCAACAACCCGGCCCATCGGTATTACTTGGCGACAGACCCGGTCACGGGAGACCTGTACATCTCCGGACACCAGCACGCGCAGGATTTACCACCCAAAGTCGCTGTCCGGTGACAAAGACGTGACCGCAAACTCCGAGGTGACGGCGGGGACTGGAGAACAGTGTCTGCCCTTCGACGAGGCCCGGTGTGGAGATGGGGGCAAGGCGGTGGAAGCTTCGCTCATGAGTCCCAAAGGTAGGTGGGGCCCAGAATACATCGAGAGACACAGACACACTTGCCTCGCTCAGACATAGAGTAACGCTGGGCAGCACAGTGGCGTCTGGTGCCCAGAACACAGCTGGATACACAGACACACTCGCATAGCTCATATACATAGAAACATAGAAACATAGAAACTAGGTGCAGGAGTAGGCCATTTGGCCCTTCGAGCCTGCACCGCCATTCAATATGATCATGGCTGATCATCCAACTCAGTATCCCGTACCTGCCTTCTCTCCATACCCTCTGATCCCTTTAGCCACAAGGGCCACATCTAACTCCCTCTTAAATATAGCCAATGAACTGGCCTCGACTACCCTCTGTGGCAGAGAGTTCCAGAGATTCACCACTCTCTGTGTGAAAAAAGTTCTTCTCATCTCGGTTTTAAAGGATTTCCCCTTTATCCTTAAGCTGTGACCCCTTGTCCTGGACTTCCCTAACATCGGGAACAATCTTCCTGCATCTAGCCTGTCCAACCCCTTAAGAATTTTGTAAGTTTCTATAAGATCCCCTCTCAATCTTCTAAATTCTAGAGAGTATAAACAAGTCTATCCAGTCTTTCTTCCTAAGACAGTCCTGACATCCCAGGAATCAGTCTGGTGAACCGTCTCTGCACTCCCTCTATGGCAATAATGTCCTTCCTCAGATTTGGAGACCAAAACTGTACGCAATACTCCAGGTGTGGTCTCACCAAGACCCTGTACAACTGCAGTAGAACCTCTCTGCTCCTATACTCAAATCCTTTTGCAATGAAAGCTAACATACCATTCGCTTTCTATACTGCCTGCTGCACCTGCATGCCTACCTTCAATGACTGGTATACCATGACACCCAGGTCTCGCTGCATCTCCCCCTTTCCCAATCGGCCACCATTTAGATAATACAGGATAGAGCCTTCTCTGTTGCTGCTCCGGCACTCTGGAACACCTTGCCGTTGCACATCAGACAGGCCCCCTCACTGTCCATCTTCAAATCCACCCCAAAAACTCATTTTTATTCTCTGGCTTTCGACACTGGCTGAGACATTGCTCCTGTTTTTAGTGCTTTTAATGTCTTTTAATTTTTACTGTTTTATAGTCCTTTGTTTTACGGTTTTTAATGGTTTGTAATAACTTCTTGTCCATGAGTTCTCATGTACAGCACTTTGTGGCAACTGCAGTTGTTTAAAGTGCTTTATAAATAAAGTTATTATTATTCTATTATTATTATTATTATTATTATACATAGAGTAACAACTGTCAATAGACAATAGACAATAGGTGCAGGAGTAGGCCATTCGGCCCTTTTGAGCCAGCACCGCCATTCAATGTGATCGTAGCTGATCATCCCCAGGGTTTGGACACGCTAGAGGCAGGAAACATGTTCCCGATGTTGGGGGGGGGGTCCAGAACCAGGGGCCACACAGTTTAAGAATAAGGAGTAAGTCATTTAGAATGGAGACGAGGAAACACTTTTTTCTCACAGAGAGTGGCGAGTCTGTGGAATTCTCTGCCTCAGAGGGCGGCTGAGGCCGGCTCTCTGGATGCTTTCAAGAGAGAGTTAGATAGGGCGTTACACAAAAAAGCTGGAGAAACTCAGCGGGTGCAGCAGCATCTATGGAGCGAAGGAAATAGGCAACGTTTCGGGCCGAAACCCTTCTTCAGACGTTAGATAGGGCTCTTGATGATAGCGCAGTCAGGGGATATGGGGAAAAGGCAGGAACGGGGTACTGATTGGGGATGATCAACCATGATCACATTGAATGGCGGTGCTGGCTCGAAGGGCCGAATGGCCTACTCCTGCACCTATTGTCTATTGTCTATTGTCTCCGTACAGACAGCACCCACAGTCTCTGGCGCTGTGAGGCAGCAACTCTAACGCTGCGGCCTACTTGGGCCCTCAGTTTGCAGTAACGTGTCCCTCTCGTTGGCAGGGATCGCCATCGACAAGAACGGCCTGATGTACTTTGTGGACGGAACGATGATCAGGAAGGTGGACCAGAATGGAATTATATCCACCCTGCTGGGATCCAACGACCTCACATCCGCGCGACCATTGACCTGTGACACCACCATGCACATCAGCCAGGTATGGTTCCATTGTCGGGTGCGGGGATGGACTGCAGGTGCCGGTTTACACCGATTATAGACACAAAAGGCCGGAGTAACTCGGTGGGACAGGCAGCATCTCCGGAGAGAAGGAAAGGGTGACAACGTTTCAGGCCGAGGCCCTTCTGCAGACTGAAAGTCAGGGGAAAGGGTCTAGAGATATGGAAGGGTGAGTGAGGTGCGATGAGAAAATCCAAAGCCACACTTTAGAGATGTTTTTAAAAATATATTTATTTATTAGAAGCAAGTACAATACAGTGGTACCTTTTTTCAGGTGCCAAATATATGTTGGCAAGTTACATTCTTTTTTTTTTTTTTTAATTTTATTTTTATTAGCAGTACAGTAAATCACATTAATACATCGCATATATCTTATTACATTATGTTGTACCACTTCATTTTTTGAGCTTTAAAAAAGATAGAAATAAAAGAAGTAAGGAAAATAAGCATGAATCGAGAAGGTGCAGGAAAGTGTTGGGAGAAGAGAACTCCTTAGGGAAGGAATTAGAGAAGGAAGCAAAGAAAAGAAATAAGACCCTAGAAAGAAAAGAAAAAAAAAGAAGAAAGGAAAATCAATCGAAATTTAAGTATAAGCTTTTTTCCGATTATTAGCCCATAATTAAGTAAATTCTTTTGAAACATATTTAATTCTGGGTTACCTTCCGATATTCCAAAAATGATCCATTCTACTTTGGGTAGTAATTTTGTTTTAAATAATTTTGTGAAGATTTCAAATATTTCTTTCCAGAATTTTTGGATTTTTATACAGAAAACAAAAGAGTTACATTCTATGTACAACTTCATTTTTTTTTTTTTTATAGAAATGAGAGAGAGAAAAAGAGACTAGATAATAAAGAGTAGGACAATGTGTAGTGAACACTTTAGAGACACAGCGCGGAAACGGCCCTTCGGCCCACCAGCTCCCTGCCGACCAGCGACTACCCCGTACACTAGCACTTTCAATAGACAATAGACAATAGGTGCAGGAGTAGGCCATTCGGCCCTTCGAGCCAGCACCGCCATTCACTGTGATCATGGCTGATCATCCCCAATCAATACCCCATTCCTGCCTTCTCCCCGTATTCCCGCTATCTTTAAGAGCCCTATCTAACTCTCTCTTGAAAGCATCCCGAGAATTGGCCTCCACCGCCCTCTGTGGCAGAGAATTCCACAGACTCACAACTCTCTGGGTGAAAAAGTTTTTCCTCATCTCCGTTCTAAATGGCTTACCCCTTATTCTAACTCTCTCTTGAAAGCATCTCGAGATAGTTTGTGTTAGTTTAGAACTACAGCACAGAAACAGGCCCTGTGCCCCACCAAGCCCGTGCCGACCAGCGATCCCCGCACACTAACACTATCCTATTAGCACTAAGGACAATTTACAATTTTACCAAAGCCAATTGAACTGTAAACCCGCACGTCTTTGGAATGTTTGAGGAAACCGGAGCATCCGGAGAAAACCCACGCATGTCACGGGGAGAACGTACAAACTCCGTACAGACAGCATCCGTAGTCGGGATAGAACCCGGGTCTCTGGCGTTGTGAGGCAGGAACTCTACCGCTGCGCCACCGTGCCGCCCCCAATAGCTCCAGAGTTGGATCAATACTATGGAAACTAAGTTTAGAGATACAGCAGGCCCTTCGGCCCATCGAATCCACGCCAACCAGCGATCTCCCATTCACACTAGGTCTCTGGTATCCCACTTTCTCATCCACTCATCCGAAACAACGCCTATCTATGTTCTCCAGAGATGTTCCCTGACCCATTGAGTTACTCCAGCACTTTGTGTCTTTTTTTGCAAACCAGCTTCTGCATTTCCTGTTTCTTGTATATTATATTAGTTTAGTTGAACGTTTAGTTCTTTACATGGTAATCTTGCAAATGAGATCCACAAATTACTTTAGTTTAAGAATATAGCATGGAAACGGGCCCTTCAGCCCACCGAGTCCACACCGACCATCGGTCACCCCTCCAAACACGAGTTCTATGTTATCCCACTTTCCCATCCATTCCCCACCCACGAGAAGCCAATTAACCTACAAACCCGCACGTCTTTGGGATGTGGGAGGAAACCGGAGCAACAGGAGGAGACCCAAGCGGTCACGGGGAGAACGTGCAAACTCCACATAGGCGGCACCTACAAACCCTTACATCCTTGGTGTGTGGGAGGATAGTTTATAGAGGTTCAGCCAGAGTGGACCCCTCTCGTACTGTATCCTGCCCTACAGCAAGCGGATGCAGGCCCTTCGGCCCATCAAGTCCATGCTGACCATCGACCACCCGATCAGACTAGTTCCGTGCTTTCCCGCTTCCCACACGCTAGAGAGAATTTGCAGAAGCATTGAAGGGTTGTGATTAGTGAAGCTGGGTGGAGGAATGGAGGTGGAAGAGGGGGAGGGAGGGAAATAGGCGTGAATCTAGATGGGACCCGTGGGGGGGGCTATCTAATCAGACCAGATAATTTTGTACAATGAGCCAAACTCCAGCTCAATAGGTAGAGTTAAGGGGAAGATACAGAGTGCAGGATATTGGAGAACAATCAGCATTATAGCGCATGTTTTTGTTCGTCTTTTAAATTTGGATTTCCACAATCTTAAAAAGAAGTTTCATCTAAGTACTCCTCTCCGGCTACACACAAAAAAGCTGGAGAAACTCAGGGGGTGCAGCAGTACATCTAATGTCCATTTAGAAGTATATCAACATTTCGGGCTGAAACCCTTCTTATGAAGAGGGTTTCTGGAAGAACAATGCAGATTTTCCACCATGAAAAGTTCCTTCTTACCCCTTTAACTTAGTTATTGTCACGTGTACAGGTACAGGGGAAAGCTTTTTTGCCTTCTAAGCCATTAAGTGCGGAAAGACAATACATGATTACATCCAAATTTTGTCCACAGTGGACATCCTTTTATTATTATTATGTTTTGTTAAAGCCTTTTATTATTTGGATTTTCCGAGGGTCAAAAAGAAGTTAGAACTAAATAATCCTCTCCGACTGATGGCCACAATTAAAACATTAGTAAGTCAGGTGTGGGGGGTTTTGTACAAAATAATGTCCATTTTGAAGTATATCTAATTGAAGTTTATTGGATGCGTCCTTATTAGATTACTGCTAACTTAATGCGACCTTCCACCGTGAAAATGTTCCCCACCCCTGCCTTAGTTTATTGTCACGTGTACCGAGGTACAGCGAAAAGCTTCTGTTGCGTGCTAACCAGTCAGCGGAAAGACAATACATGATTACAATCGAGCCGTCCACAGTGTACAGATACATGATAAGGAAATAACGTTTAGTGCAAGGTAAAGCCAGTAAAGTCCGATCGAGGATAGTCCGAGGGTCACCAATGAGGTAGATAGTAGTTCAGCACTGCTCTGGTTGTGGTAGGATGGTTCAGTTGCCTGATAACAGCTGGGAAGAAACTGTCCCTGAATCTGGAGGTGTGCGTTTTCACGCTTCTGTACCTCTTGTCGATGGGAGAGGGGAGAAGAGGGAATGGCCAGGGTGCGACTGGTCCTTGATGATGCTGCTGGCCTTGCCGAGGCAGCGTGAGGTGTAGATGGAGTCAATGGAAGGGAGGTTGGTTTGTGTGATGGTCTGGGCTGCGTCCACAATTCTCTGCAATTTCTTGCGGTCTTGGGCAGCACGGTGGTGCAGCGGTAGAGTTGCTGCCTCACAGCGCCATAGACCCGGGTTCCATCCTGGCTACAGGTGCTCTCTGTACGGAGATTGTATGTTCTCCCCGTGACCTGCGTGGGTTTTTCTCAGGCTGCTCCGGTTTCCTCCCACACTCCAAAGACGTGCAGGTTTGCAGGTTAATTGTAGCGACTGTAAATTGTTCCAAGTGTGCGGGGATCGCTGGTCGGCGCGGACTCGGTGGGCCGAAGGGTCTGGTTGGGTGCTGTATCTCTAAACTAAACTAAACGAAAGCTGAAATAAATCCTGAAGACACTGGTATTCCATTGTCAAAGGGTCAGCCAGCCAAATTCATTTGTATCACTTACATTAGGTTTGGTTGTCAGCCTAAGATATTACAGTGACCTCAGAGATAAATAGTTGAAACAAACGAGATTCAATAAATTAGAATCAATCCTAATCGTAAACTCTCATTTATTACTATCCAGACATGTCTTACTGTCTGCAATTTGTCACCAATATTGGTCCTGCCAGCCTCTTTGGGAACCTTCCTATACTTCCTATTTAGTTTAGTCTATTATGACCCTGGAGAGGGTCCAGAGGAGGTTTACGAGAATGAAGGGCCGAATGGCCTCCTCCTGCACCTATTTTGTATGTTTCTATGTAGGTTAATTGGCTTTGGTCAAAATTGTAAATTGTCCCCAGTGTGTAGTGGCCGTTTTTCCCCGCTGTATCACTCTATGACTCTGTGACGTACAGGTGGCTTTGGTTAAATTATCCCCAGAGTGTCGGATAGCGCTAGTGTACGGGGTGATCGCTGGCCGGTGCGGACGCAGTGGGCCGCAGGGCGATGTATCTCTAAAGTCTAACATCCACTCGGAGAGGGGAGAAGAGGGAGTGGTCAGGGTGAGACTGGTCCTTTACGATGCTGCTGGCCTTGCCGAGATAACGTGAAGTGTAGATGGAATCAATGCATGGGAGGTTGGTTTGTGCGATGGTCAAGGCTGCGTCCGCAACTCGCTGCAATTTCTTCCAAAGGTGGTCACACAGGTGGTGAAGTGGGCATACACCATGCTGGCCGTCATTGGCACTGGACCTTACACAAGAGTTTGGGCATTACGTTTCAGTTGTACAAAACGATGGTCAGACCACAGATGGGGTATTGTATTTGAGTAGAGTTGAGTTTATTGTCACGTGTACCGAGGTACAGTGAAAGGTTTTTGTTGCCTGCTATCCAGTCAGCAAGAAGACAATACCTGATTACAATCGAGACATCCACACTGTACGGATAGATGATAATTTTGGTCCCCTAATTTGAGGAAGGACATTCTTGCTATTGAGGGAGTGCAGTGTAGGTTTACAAGGTTAATTCCCGGGATGGCAGGACTGTCATACGCTGAGAGAATGGAGCAGCTGGGCTTGTACACTCTGGAATTTAGAAGGATGAGAGGATA